>NC_091285.1:653335020-653635020 GCF_032444005.1 Ranitomeya imitator | reverse complement strand
AGGCTGTGAGTATTTATACACCTGCGCAGTGGCTCAGACTGGGAAAGAGGCTAGGAACGCTGTGTATTCAGACTGAGTCTGCGCTGTGGCCACAGAGTAGATGCCAGCAGCGCGATAGTCCAGCGCCTGCATAGTGGGCTCAGGGAGATATGCAGAGCTCTGGCTGAAGCTACTGCCGGTTAGGGCGGAGTCCAAGTAACCAGCGTGGAGGGCTAAGGGAGCGTATGTAAAAGGGAGAAGTTAGGGAGCGTGTATAAAAAGAAAACAGAGAGAACATGAGAGCAAGAGGCTGGGAGCTGGGTATATGTGTATTGGAGGTATAGATGGAAGTGTCACAGAGTCAGTGAAAGAAAAAGAAGATGAAAAAGGAAAAAATAAAAAGATATGAATAAAAAAATAGTAATGAAGAAAAGGAGAATTCTCAAAAAATGTCAGTCATTTGGGTGGTTTGTGATCGCTTCTCTAAGATGGTCCATTTGGTACCCTTGTCTAAATTGCCTTCCTCCTCTGATTTGGTGCCATTGTTCTTCCAGCATGTGGTTCGTTTACATGGCATTCCAGAGAACATCGTTTCTGACAGAGGTTCCCAGTTTGTTTCGAGGTTTTGGCGAGCCTTTTGTGGTAGGATGGGCATTGATTTGTCTTTTTCCTCGGCTTTCCATCCTCAGACTAATGGCCAGACTGAACGAACTAATCAGACCTTGGAAACATATCTGAGATGCTTTGTTTCTGCTGATCAGGATGATTGGGTGTCCTTTTTGCCTTTGGCTGAGTTCGCCCTTAATAATCGGGCCAGCTCGGCTACTTTGGTTTCGCCGTTTTTCTGCAATTCTGGGTTCCATCCTCGTTTCTCTTCAGGGCAGGTTGAGTCTTCGGACTGTCCTGGTGTGGATACTGTGGTGGACAGGTTGCAGCAGATTTGGACTCATGTGGTGGACAATTTGACATTGTCCCAGGAGAAGGCTCAACGTTTCGCTAACCGCAGGCGCTGTGTGGGTCCCCGACTTCGTGTTGGGGATTTGGTTTGGTTGTCATCTCGTTATATTCCTATGAAAGTTTCCTCTCCTAAGTTTAAGCCTCATTTCATTGGTCCGTATAGGATTTCTGAGGTTCTTAATCCTGTGTCTTTTCGTTTGACCCTTCCAGCTTCTTTTTCCATCCATAACGTATTCCATAGGTCATTGTTGCGGAGATACGTGGCACCTGTGGTTCCATCCGTTGATTCTCCTGCCCCGGTTTTGGTTGAGGGGGAGTTGGAGTATATAGTGGAGAAGATTTTGGATTCTCGTATTTCGAGACGGAAACTCCAGTACCTGGTTAAGTGGAAGGGTTATGGTCAGGAAGATAATTCCTGGGTCTTTGCCTCTGATGTTCATGCTGCCGATCTGGTTCGTGCCTTTCATTTGGCTCATCCTGGTCGGCCTGGGGGCTCTGGTGAGGGTTCGGTGACCCCTCCTCAAGGGGGGGTAATGTTGTGAATTCTGTGGTTAAGCTCCCTCCTGTGGTCATGAGTGATACTTCGGCTGGCTCTGTCTATGAGCTCCCTCTGGTGGATGTGAGTGGGGCTGCGGCTTCTGAGTTTCCTTCCTCAGGTGACGAGGTTAAGTCATAGGTGCTGCTCTATTTAACTCCACCTAGTTCTTTGTTCCTGGCCTCCAGTCAATGTTCCAGTATTGGTCTTGCTCTCTCCTGGATCGTTCTTGTGGCCTGTCTGCCCTGCATAAGCTAAGTTTTGCTTGTGTTACTTTTGTTTGCTATATTTTCTGTCCAGCTTGCTATATTGGTTTTTCTTGCTTGCTGGAAGCTCTGAGATGCAGAGGGAGCACCTCCGTACCGTTAGTCGGTGCGGAGGGTCTTTTTGCCCCCTCTGCGTGGTTGTTTGTAGGTTTTTGTGCTGACCGCAAAGCTATCTTTCCTATCCTCGGTCTATTCAGTAAGTCGGGCCTCACTTTGCTAAAATCTATTTCATCTCTGTGTTTGTATTTTCATCTTACTCACAGTCATTATATGTGGTGGGCTGCCTTTTCCTTTGGGGAATTTCTCTGAGGCAAGGTAGGCTTAATTTTCTATCTTCAGGGCTAGCTAGTTTCTCAGGCTGTGCCCGAGGCGCCTAGGTCTGGTCAGGAGCACTCCACGGCTACCTCTAGTGTGGTATGATAGGATTAGGGATTGCGGTCAGCAGAGTTCCCACGTCTCAGAGCTCATCCTATGTTAGTAAATATCAGGTCACTTTGTGTGCTCTTAACCACTAGGTCCATTGTGGTTCTGAATCACCAGTTCATAACACCCGACACACTGGAGGAGCTAAAAGCTGTATCAACTCGCATTGACCTCCATTTTAATGAGCGAAGGTTGGAGCGAGCCCAATGTAGGCAGAGCTTTCAGCTGGCTCCCACCTTCGCCAAACCTCTGGAATTTCCGGTCCAGATGTCCAAGCCACATGAGGCCATGGAGGTGTCACGAGCGGGATCTAAGTCCCAGACCGCTCGTGCACACAAGGTTTATCATGTCTGCCAGCAGTCAGGAGATCTTGCCTCCAGATGTTCCCAGTGATCAGGTTAATCGTCAGCGTCTAGTGGTTGTAGGAAGAGGTACATTAGACACAATGAAGTTTTCCTCCAAACTATCATTCAGGGGGCGATTACCAAAGGCCCATCCACTCTTACGGTAAAGCTTTGCATGGATTCCGGAGTGGAGGGCAATTTTATGTCATCTGCCTTTGCCCAACGGCACGCAATACCCCAGGTGATGCTCGCCAAACCTGTGACCGTACGAGTGGTAAATGGGTCGACACTGCCCTCACAGATAACACACCAGACCATCCAATTTACCTTATCCATATCTCCATCCCATCAGGAGATTATCTCCCTGCAAGTAATTCCCGAGGGAATTCATGAGGTCCTGTTAGGGATACCATGGCTACGCTACCACTCTCCTCATATTAAATGGTCCTCAGGGAGAATTCTGGGATGGAGTAAATCTTGTGAGGGTAGATGTCTGAGGGAGTGTGTTCAGGTTGCTACTACTGAAGTACCCGCAGATCTTTCCTCTCTCCCCAAGCGCTATTGGCCCTATGCGGATGTGTTCTCCAAGAGGACTGCGGAGACCCTTCCACCCCACCGCCCTTATGACTGTCCTATTGACCTCTTGCCTGGTGCAGAGCCTCCCAGGGGTCGAGTCTATCCCTGTCTCTTCCGTAGACGGAGGCGATGACCCAATACATTCAGGAGAATCTGGCAAAAGGTTTCATTAAGAAGTCAGTGTCACCTGCGGGGGCGGGGTTCTTCTTCGTGCAGAAGAAGAACGGAGAATTACGTCCATGCATAGATTACAGGGGTCTTACCACCAACACCGTTAAGAACAAGTACCCTCAGCCCCTGATATCTGAGTTATTCGATAGGTTGTGGGGAGCGAGGGTATTTACTAAGCTTGATCTGCGGGGTGCTTACAAATTGATTCGCATTTGTGTAGGGGATGCATGGAAGATAGCATTTAACACCAGGGACGGGCACTATGAATACCTGGTGATGCACTTCGGGCTCTGTAATGCTCCTGCTGTTTTCCAAGACTTTGTGAACGATATCTTCTGGGACATGCTCACCACCTCAGTTGTAGTCTATCTGGATGATATTCTCATCTCCTCTCCAGATTTAGATTCCCACCGGAGAGATGTTTGCAAAGTCTTCGGCCTTCTACGGGCAAACTCCCTCTATGCCAAGTTGGAGATGTGTATGTTTGAGCAGGAGTCCTTGCCTTTCTTTGGCTATATCATTTCTGCCCAGGGATTGGGTCTGGCTCCTGCCAAGCTACAGGCTGTGATGGACTGGCAGGAACCCCATTCTCTCAAGGCGGTTGTTTGGTCTCGAGTTCCCACTTTTGCACAGGGGGAATCTCGAGCCATCTCCGCTGCGGTCTCCCATTCTTATCCAGCCGCAGTGGAGTCTGCTCAGCAGGGACGTCGGTCCCAGCATCTTGCTCAGTCTCACGCTGTACAGAGAGTTACTGCTGCTTCTTCAGCTTCTGCCATTAAAGTCAGTGCTGGTCAGCAGCGAGCGGACTTCACTGGGACTAAGTCCTTGTCTGCACACACTGAGCATGCCCAGGGCAAGATCTCCCGTTGGAGATCGAGGGTCATGTGCTCAGGCTCTGCAGCACATTCCATTGGTCCTCTTGGCAGGTCTTGGAAGGGCAAAGTTTCTGTGGCCACTTCCTGTGCTGCAACTATATAAACTGCGCATGACCGCACGGCCATGCGCTAGTGTACAATTGTTAATGTGTGTATGTTGTGAGTGCAAGTTGTCCTTGGATACCCCTACCCTATTGAATGTCTGTTCGCGGAAGGTGTATGGTTGCTATCTAGCGCCCGACTTAGTCTACAGCACAAATCACACATTACAGCGTCCAGTTGCTGTGACCGCCAGTACGGCGCTGTGCACTTCCTCTGTGCTTTCCTTACCCAAGCCTGGGTGGTTAGTGGCGTTCGTCAGTGCGGCACCGCATGCACTCTTGTGCCTTAAAATCGTTATTTGATTTCCTTACACACCCAGTTGCGGTGTTATGCCAGCAAGGGTCTAATCGGACTTCAATCCTAGTTGGGGTTGAGTTCGCTGACTACTTGCTCGCGCTCTATGTGCGGTACCGCGGTCCTGTGACTCAACAGGATCGATTCCTTCACGTTGGGTGAAGTTTAACCCACGTGTGTATACTTATGAGTACCGCCATATAGTCCGTCGTTACTTGGCAGCAGGTTCCATCTCTGCACGGTGGACCACGGGCTGCGAACGCACCATACTCTATCTGTCTTAATATTTGGTGCATTCCGCTAGCCCTAACAGCGGTGCAGTGCTTTATTGGGTTCAGAAACTATTATCGCCAGTTCATTCCCCACTTGTCAACCTTGGTAGCTCCCCTGGTTGCCCTCTCGAAGAATGGACTTAATCCCAAATTGTGGTAGGAGGAGGTCTTCAAGGTCTTCCTCTCTATTAAGTTTCATTTTGCTACCACTCCCATCCTACATCGCCCCGATGTAGATAAACTATTTATTATGGAAGTGGATGCCTCTCTATTAAGTCTCATTTTGCTACCGCTCCCATCCTACATCGCCCCGATGTAGATAAACCATTTATTATGGAAGTGGATGCCTCATCTGTCGGTGCTGGAGCAGTCCTTTTCCAAAAGGATGCTCAAGGTCGGAAACATCCTTACTTCTTTTTCTCCAAGACCTTCACACCAGCGGAGAGGAATTATTCCATCGGGGACAGGGAGTTGCTAGCTATGAAGCTGGCTTTCTCAGAGTGGAGACACCTCCAGGAGGGGGCTCGTTTTCCCTTCCAAGTGAATACCAACCACAAATATTTGGCTTATTTATAGACTGCCCAGTGGCTAAACTCTCGCCAGGCTAGATGGTCCTTGTTCTTTTCCTCTGCTTCTGCTCCACTTCACCATCCACTCTCTTTCCGGGGAGAACATCCGTGCCTACACTCTCTCCCTCTCTGTAGTGTCATCAGTAGAGGAGGAGGAGGAGCCTCAACTAATTGTCCCTTTGGAGAGCCTGAGGACTGTGGCCCCGATTTCGCTTCAGTCTGTGCCCCCGGGAAAGACCTTTGTGCCATCTAATTTGCGACCTGAGGTTCTCTCTTGGGCTCATTTGTCCAGTTTGGGTGGAAATTTTGGGACCAAGAGGAAATCTGAGCTTCTGGCGAGGACATACTGGTGGCCGCATATGGTCCGTGACGTCAGAGACTATATTCGGGCATGTGTCTCCTGCACTAAGAATAAGTCTCCTCGACAATAGCCTGCTGGGCTACTTTACCCCCTGCCAGTGGCGGACAGGCCCTGGGAAATGGGGATGGACTTTGTGGTGGGCTTACCCAAGTCCCGTAGCTGCACCATTATTTTGGTAGTCACCAACAATTTTTCCAAAATGGTGCACTTGGTGCCTCTTTCACGGCTACTTTCTGCACGGGCCTTGGCGGCGTTGTTTTATTAAGCATGCTTTACACCTCCACGGTATGCCAGACAAAATTGTCAGTGACCAGGGTCCCAAGTTTGCGTCTCGCTTCTGGAGAGAGCTTTGTCATCTTCTCAGCATCGAGCTGAATCTCTCTTCAGCATACCATCCCGAGACGAATGGGTTGGTAGAGAGGGCCAAACAGCCCCTGGTC
The DNA here is from genome assembly GCF_032444005.1 of Ranitomeya imitator. Taxonomy (NCBI): domain Eukaryota; kingdom Metazoa; phylum Chordata; class Amphibia; order Anura; family Dendrobatidae; genus Ranitomeya; species Ranitomeya imitator. Next base: position 653,628,856 of record NC_091285.1, on the reverse strand, counting down.
ACATACCTGTGACATTTTGTCTCAGCCTGGCAGGATGACTGGGCATCCTTGCCACCATTGGAGCAGTTTACGCTGAACAACGGCGTAGCTGACTCCACTGGGCAGACCCCATTCCTCCTTAATTATGGCCAGCATCCGTAGGTCCCTGTACTCATGCCCGTGTCTTCCGCTGACTTCAGAGTGGCAGACTGGTCTGTGGAGGCACGTGACATTTGGGACCACACACAGGATGCTATCCGGGCCTCCAAGGAGAGAATGAGGACCTCCGCTGATGCACATCGGCGCCTCCTGCTCTGAACTTTGCTCCTGGCAATTTAGTGTGGCTCTCCGCCTGTTACATCAGACTGCGAGTTGAGTCCACTAAGTTTGCGCCTCGCTACCTAGGCCCCTTCAAGGTCCTGGAACAGGTTAATCCTGTGATCTACCAACTGGCCCTTCCTCCATGCCTGGGTATCACCGACACCTTTTATGTCTCCCCCTTAAAGCCCGTTCACATGTCTTGGTTTTCTGAGTCATCTGCCGGGACTTCCGGTTCGTCCACGGATGAGTACGAGGTGAACGCTATCATGGGGTGTAAGGTGGTATGTGGCAAAAAAATCTATTTGGTGTATTGGAAAGGTCATGGCCCAGAGGACAGGTCTTGGGAGCCTGTGAAGCACATTCAGGCTCCGCTGCTCATTGCTGCCTTCGAACGTAGCGAGGCCCAAGAAGGGGGGGCCATGTTAGGTGTCGAGTTCCCACCGCTGCACAGGGGGAATCTCAAACCATATTTGCTGTGGTCTCCCATTCTCCCCCAGCTGCAGTGGAGCCTGCTCAGCAGGGACATCAGTCCCAGCGTCTGGCTCAAGCTGATACTGTGCGGCTGGTTACTGCTGCCTTTCCAAGCTCAGCCATTGTAAACAATACTGATCAGCAGCGAGCGGGCGTCCCTGGGACTAAGTCCTGCTTTTCTTCTTCAGAGCATGCCCAAGGGATGAACTCTCATTGGAGGTCTGGGGTCACATGCTCAGGTCCTGTAGCAGCTCTAGGAAGGTCCCGGAGAGCTTCCACTATATAAGGTTTGCATGGCCACATGGCCATGCTCTAGTGTAAACTTATTATCGTGTGTGTGTGTGGATGTATGCCTGTCCATGGATGAAAGCTCTGAATCATTCCCATCCCTAGTGTTGTTGACTGTTCGCGAATGGTGGAAGCTACCCAGCGCCTTAGGCTAGGTGTTATGATCTGGTGATTAAGGAGCGACATGCGACTAGCTCTGAGCAGGTGGTATCTATACTGACCGCAGTCCCTAAGCTCAACACAACACTAGAAGTAGCCATGGGATGCTCCTAACTCTCCCTAGGCACCTCGTCACAGCCTAAGAGCTAACTACCCCTAAAGATAGAAGCAGGAAAACTATCTTGCCTCAGAGAAAATCCCCAAAGGATAGATTAGCCCCCCACAAATAATGACTGTGAGAGGAGAAGGAAATGACATAAGTAGTATGAAACAAGATTTAGCACAGGAGGCCACTTCTAGCTAGATAGCAATAGTACAGGACGGAACGCTGTGCGGTCAGTAATAAAAACTAGAAAAAGTCCACCGCAGAGAAATGCAAAAATCTCCACACCTGACTAAAGGTGTGGAGGGCAAACTCTGCTGCCCAGAGCTTCCAGCTTAGCTGAATAGATCCATACTGATAAGCTGGACAAATGAGCAAAAACATAGAAAGTGCTGAACAACAAAGTCCACAACAAGTGAACTGCAAAAGGAAAAGCAAGGACTTAGCTTTGCTGAACTGGTCAGAGTGTCAGGGAAATCCTAAGAGCAATGACTCCAGGCAGGAACAATTGACAACTGGCATTGAATGAGGGAAAAGGCCAGACTAATATAGCCGAGCCAGAAAGACGATCAGTGAAAACAGCTGCTGAAGCTAAATCCAAGAAGCAGCCATACCACTCAAAACCACAGGAGGGAGCCCAAGAGCAAAACTCACAAAAATGCTACTTACAACCACCGGAGGGAGCCCAAGAGCGGAATTCACAACAGTACCCCCCCCCCTTGATGAGGGGTCACTGAACCCTCACCAGAGCCCCCAGGCCGATCAGGACGAGCCAAATGAAAAGCACGAACCAAATCGGCGGCATGAACATCGGAGGCAACAACCCAAGAATTATCCTCCTGGCCATAACCCTTCCACTTGACAAGATACTGAAGCATCCGCCTCGAAAAACGAGAATCCAAAATTTTCTCAACCACATATTCCAACTCCCCGTCAACCAACACCGGGGCAGGAGGATCAACAGATGGAACAACGGGCACCACATATCTCCGCAACAAAGATCTTTGGAAAACATTGTGGATGGCAAAAGAGGCTGGAAGGGCCAAACGAAAAGACACAGGATTGATAATCTCAGAAATCTTATAAGGACCAATAAACCGAGGCTTGAACTTAGGGGAAGAAACCTTCATAGGAACATGACGAGAGGACAACCAGACCAAATCCCCCACACGAAGCCGAGGACCAACACACCGACGGCGGTTAGCAAAACGCTGAGCCTTTTCCTGGGACAACGTCAAATTGTCTACCACATGAGTCCAAATCTGCTGTAACCTGTCCATCACAGAATCTACACCAGGACAATCAGAAGGCTCAACCTGCCCTGAAGAAAAACGAGGATGGAAACCAAAATTACAAAAGAAAGGCGAAACCAAAGTAGCCGAAGTGGCCCGATTATTAAGGGCAAACTCGGCCAACGGCAAGAAAGTCACCCAATCATCCTGATCAGCAGACACAAAGCATCTCAAATAGGTTTCCAAGGTTTGATTAGTTCGCTCAGTTTGGCCATTTGTCTGAGGATGGAACGCCGAAGAAAAAGACAAATCAATACCCATCCTAGTACAAAAGGCCCGCCAAAACCTGGAAACAAACTGGGAACCTCTGTCAGACACAATATTCTCCGGAATGCCATGCAAACGAACCACATGTTGAAAAAACAATGGAACCAAATCAGAGGAGGAAGGCAATTTAGGCAAAGGTACCAAACGGACCATTTTAGAGAACCGGTCACAAACCACCCAGATAACAGACATCCTCTGGGACACAGGAAGATCCGAAATAAAATCCATGGAAATATGCGTCCAAGGCCTCTCCGGGACGGGCAAAGGCAAAAGCAACCCACTAGCGCGGGAACAGCAAGGCTTAGCCCGGGCACAAGTCCCACAGGACTGCACAAAAGAACGCACATCCCGCAACAAGGAAGGCCACCAAGAGGACCTAGCAACCAAATCTCTGCTACCAAAAATCCCAGGATGACCGGCCAACACAGAACAATGGACCTCAGAAATTACCTTACTTGTCCATCTATCAGGAACAAAAAGCTTCCCCACAGGACAGCGGTCAGGTTTTTCAGCCTGAAATTCCTGAAGCGCCTGCCTCAAATCAGGGGAGATGGCAGACAGAATAACCCCTTCCCTAAGAATGCCAACCGGCTCAAGGACTCCAGGAGAATCTGGCAAAAAACTCCTAGAGAGGGCATCCGCTTTAACATTCTTAGATCCAGGAAGATATGAGACCACAAAATCAAAACGGGAGAAAAACAGGGACCACCGAGCCTGTCTAGGGTTTAGCCGCTTGGCCGACTCAAGGTAAATCAGATTCTTATGATCGGTCAAGACCACAATGCGGTGCTTGGCTCCCTCAAGCCAATGTTGCCACTCCTCAAATGCCCACTTCATAGCCAACAACTCCCAATTGCCGACATCATAATTGCGTTCCGCAGGCGAAAACAATCAACAATTCCTGGATTCGGACTGCTGGTGACTGGGTATGAGATTCCAGACTACCACTGGATCCTGAATTTGATAAGCAGCCTAATTCCTCTTGGTCCTCTTCACTTGGTTCCTCTCGGTCTATGGAGTTTTCATTGTCCTCCATGATGTTCTGGGCATCCCAACAAATGAATTCCTTGATCAAATCCGATGGAGTGTCTGTGGTCTGGTAGTCAATCTGTCAAAGCTGGCACAGCTCCTGTAGTTGTCGTTTCTTGTTACGGCTATATATCCACTCTGGTCCTCTTCCCAAGGCTGAGTTGGTGGGGTTAGACATGGTGGCTTCTGAAACCTACTGTGCATGCCTCATCAATGGTCTGCTGGGTCTGTCAACATATTAACAAACATTCAAACATTGAGCCTTTGTTTCCCAAAGATTGTAGAACAATACTAGTGGATCGCCCCCAGGCACAGGGCCACGGGTTCTCGGTACCGGGCCTCTCTGGTTCGGTTCTGAGACTGTCACGGTGGCTAGACCCGGTCCGCGACCCTGCTAAGGGGCTCTAATAAAGGTGGTGCAGTCTGTACGGGGCTCGTGACGCCACCTGTGGCGCTCGGTCAGGGCGACCGATGCTGCTGTGGGGTCCACTGGGGTGATGGAATTGCAGCTGGATGGTATACCTTCCCACAGGTGAAGTATGTCCCCAGGGCTTCCCAGTAAGGTGGATAGTGATGGTGTGAGGTGCAGGCAATAACGAGGACACAAGGTTGCAGTCTCTTTACCTCTTTACTGAAGACTTCAAGATCCTCAATCCAGAGCACGTTTAACAGGGCTATCAGAGACAGGCCGGTCTGATGGGCACTTCCAGAGTTTCCCTCGCAGATGGAAATCGTTGCCCACCACTAGCGCCTGTGTGTTGTAGTTCTACCCTGCTGAGCATTCGGAATAGTCCTCACAACTGCTGTTCTCGTTTCGTTCATTCTCTACAGCTCTCTTTCTCTCGTTAGTTCCAGATGTTTCTAGATTCTCGTCCCCCAGTATGTTTTGGCTAGGACGCACCCATAGGACGGGAAGGCTTGGAGGTCTTCCGGGACCCTAGAGACGCCCCTCTCCCAATGTTGCCCCCTATGTCTTCTTAGGAAATTTAAGGTAGACAGCCAACCTTTAATTAACTGTCCTGCGGAGTTTGAAGTAAGGCCTGAAGTCAGTTACTCCCGCGGTGTTCCGGCCACGCGCCTCAGTAGGATGTTGCCTCGGTCTCACGGCACGACTCCTACTGGTACTCCTTTTTGCTAGATCTCGTTTACACTGTTCCACAATATCCTTCCTTTCTTGTCTCTTTCTTAGGATACCGCCGCAAGGAGGTGCAGGCATGGTTCCGTAACGTTCTGTTCGCTAGGCACCTGCCAGGTTCCCACGCCTGACAGGGACCCCCCTGTTTCTTCTCCCTGCAACACCCCCTGCCACGGGATGTTGCCTGAATCCAACCCAGTCAGCTTCGGACTAACTTCCTATCCAACCCCTAGTTTTACCAGTGTAAGGAAGGGCCCAATAAATAAAGCCTTTTGCTCCCCCTAGTGGCCGGAGTGTGAAGTGTAATGTGTGCTGGTGATACCTGGTCAGGAGAATTCCTTCAGTGCCATCAGAAGTACCATCACTCCCCTTAGTGGCAGAGTGTCATACTGCAATGACCAGATCTCTGGGGCACTGCACTAGAACTGCAATATCACAGCTAATCAGCAGGCAGTAAACAAGTGGCAGCCAGTGTATTCATTACAATAAGGGTCAGCAGTAATTTTCACATGAACTCTAGCTACTGAAATATTATGTCTGGATAATTCAGATTAAATGTGATGTCGCCACACAATATTCCTCACCTGTACGTTGTTTTGTCAAACGCTGTAATCCATGTCTGAGGAATAAACAGTTTGCAACCTAGACAGTGCCAAGATGCAACCGTTCAGGCTGAGAACCACTTGGGAATGAGCTGCTGCCAGCGCAGCATCTGTGACTAGCTATGACATCATCGATGTTACCTCCAGTCACTGAGGCTGCATTTCCAGCCGGGCTGAACTGCGGTGACCTTGGTGAGATCTGTTATGAAAGGCAATTCAGAATCACAATGGACATGGAGGTCAGAGCACATACAGTGAACTGACAATAACCCAAAATAATAGAACGAGCTCTGAGACGTGCGAACTCTGCAGACCGCAATCCCTAAGCCTATCAAACCACACTAAAGGTAGCCGTGGAGCGCTCCTGACCAGAACCTAGGCGCCTCATCACAGCCTGAGAAACTAGCTAATCCTGAAGATAGAAAAATAAGCCTACCTTGCCTCAGAGAAATTCCCCAAAGGAAAAGGCAGCCCCCCACATATAATGACTGTGAGTAAGATGAAAACACAAACATAGAGATGAAACAGATTTAGCAAAGTGAGGCCCGACTAGCTGAACAGAACGAGGATAGGGAAGATAACTTTGCGGTCAGCACAAAAACCTATAAAAAACCACGCAGAGGGGACAAAAAGACCCTCCGCACCGACTAACGGTACGGAGGTGGTCCCTCTGCATCTCAGAGCTTCCAGCAGGCGAGAAAAACCAATAAAGCAAGCTGGACAGAAAAATAGCAACAAAATAACATAAGCAAAACTTAGCTTTGCAGAGCAGCAGGCCACAGGAATGATCCAGGGAAAAAACAAGTCCCACACTGAAACATTGACAGGAAGCATAGATCAAAGCATCAGGTGGAGTTAAGTAGAGAAGAAGCTAACGAGCTCACCAGATCACCTGAGGGAGGAAACTCAGAAGCTGCAGTACCACTTTCCTCCACAAACGGAAGATCCCAGAGAGAATCAGCCGAAGTACCACTTGTGACCACAGGAGTGAACTCTGCCACAGAATTCACAACAGTACCCCCCCTTGAGGAGGGGTCACCGAACCCTCACCAGAGCCCCCAGGCCGACCAGGATGAGCCACATGAAAGGCACGAACAAGATCGGGAGCATGGACATCAGAGGCAAAAACCCAGGAATTATCCTCCTGAGCATAACCCTTCCATTTAACCAGATACTGGAGTTTCCGTCTTGAAACACGAGAATCCAAAATCTTCTCCACAATATACTCCAATTCCCCCTCCACCAAAACCGGGGCAGGAGGCTCAACAGATGGAACCATAGGTGCCACATATCTCCGCAACAATGACCTATGGAATACGTTATGTATGGAAAAAGAATCTGGAAGGGTCAGACGAAAAGACACAGGATTAAGAACCTCAGAAATCCTATACGGACCAATAAAACGAGGTTTAAACTTAGGAGAGGAAACCTTCATAGGAATATGACGAGAAGATAACCAAACCAGATCCCCAACACGAAGTCGGGGACCCACACGGCGTCTGCGATTAGCGAAAAGTTGAGCCTTCTCCTGGGACAAGGTCAAATTGTCCACTACCTGAGTCCAAATCTGCTGCAACCTGTCCACCACAGTATCCACACCAGGACAGTCCGAAGACTCAACCTGTCCAGAAGAGAAACGAGGATGGAACCCAGAATTGCAGAAAAACGGTGAAACCAAGGTAGCCGAGCTGGCCCGATTATTAAGGGCGAACTCAGCCAAAAGCAAAAAGGACACCCAGTCATCCTGATCAGCAGAAACAAAGCACCTCAGATATGTTTCCAAGGTCTGATTGGTTCGCTCGGTCTGGACATTAGTCTGAGGATGGAAAGCCGAGGAAAAAGACAAGTCAATGCCCATCCTACCACAAAAGGCTCACCAAAACCTCGAAACAAACTGGGAACCTCTGTCAGAAACAATATTCTCTGGAATGCCATGCAAATGAACCACATGCTGGAAGAACAAAGGCACCAAATCAGAGGAGGAAGGCAATTTAGACAAGGGTACCAGATGGACCATCTTAGAAAAGCGATCACAGACCACCCAAATGACTGACATCTTTTGAGAAACGGGAAGGTCAGAAATAAAATCCATAGAGATATGTGTCCAAGGCCTCTTCGGGACCGGCAAGGGCAAAAGCAACCCACTGGCACAAGAACAGCACGGCTTAGCCCGAGCACAAATCCCACAGGACTGCACAAAAGCACGCACATCCCGCGACAGAGAGGGCCACCAAAAGGATCTAGCCACTAACTCTCTGGTACCAAAGATTCCAGGATGACCAGCCAACACCGAACAATGAAGTTCAGAGATAACTCTATTCGTCCACCTATCAGGGACAAACAGTTTCTCCGCTGGGCAACGATCAGGTTTATTAGCCTGAAATTTTTGCAGCACCCGCCGCAATTCAGGGGAGATGGCAGACACAATTACTCCTTCCTTGAGGATACCCGCTGGCTCAGATAAACCCGGAGAGTCGGGTACAAAACTCCTAGACAGAGCATCCGCCTTCACATTTTTAGAGCCCGGAAGGTACGAAATCACAAAGTCAAAACGGGCAAAAAACAACGACCAACGAGCTTGTCTAGGATTCAACCGCTTGGCAGACTCGAGATAAGTCAAGTTCTTATGATCAGTCAATACCACCACGCGATGCTTAGCTCCTTCAAGCCAATGACGCCACTCCTCGAATGCCCACTTCATGGCCAGCAACTCTCGGTTGCCCACATCATAATTACGCTCAGCAGGCGAAAACTTCCTGGAAAAGAAAGCGCATGGTTTCATCACTGAGCAACCAGAACCTCTCTGCGACAAAACAGCCCCTGCTCCAATCTCAGAAGCATCAACCTCGACCTGGAACGGAAGAGAAACATCTGGCTGACACAACACAGGGGCAGAAGAAAAACGACGCTTCAACTCTTGAAAAGCTTCCACGGCAGCAGAAGACCAATTGACCACATCAGCACCCTTCTTGGTCAAATCGGTCAATGGTTTAGCAATTCTAGAAAAATTGCAGATGAAGCGACGATAAAAATTAGCAAAGCCCAGGAACTTTTGCAGACTTTTCAGAGATGTCGGCTGAGTCCAATCATGGATGGCTTGGACCTTAACAGGATCCATCTCGATAGTAGAAGGGGAAAAGATGAACCCCAAAAATGAAACCTTCTGCACACCAAAGAGACACTTTGATCCCTTCACAAACAAAGAATTAGCACGCAGGACCTGAAAAACCGTTCTGACCTGCTTCACATGAGACTCCCAATCATCCGAGAAGATCAAAATGTCATCCAAGTACACAATCAGGAATTTATCCAGGTACTCTCGGAAGATGTCATGCATAAAGGACTGAAACACTGATGGAGCATTGGCAAGTCCGAACGGCATCACGAGATACTCAAAATGACCCTTGGGCGTATTAAATGCAGTTTTCCATTCATCACCTTGCTTAATTCGCACCAGATTATACGCACCACGAAGATCTATCTTTGTGAACCAACTAGCCCCCTTAATCCGAGCAAACAGATCAGATAACAATGGCAAGGGGTACTGAAATTTAACCGTGATCTTATTAAGAAGGCGGTAATCTATACAAGTTCTCAGCGAACCATCCTTCTTGGCTACAAAAAAGAACCCTGCTCCTAATGGCGACGATGACGGGCGAATATGCCCCTTCTCCAGGGATTCCTTCACATAACTGCGCATAGCGGTGTGCTCAGGCACGGACAAATTAAACAATCGACCTTTTGGGAATTTACTACCAGGAATCAAATTGATAGCACAATCACAATCCCTATGCGGAGGTAGGGTATTGGACTTGGGCTCATCAAATACATCCCGGTAATCAGACAAGAACTCTGGGACCTCAGAAGGAGTGGATGACGAAATTGACAGAAATGGAACATCACCATGTACCCCCTGACAACCCCAGCTGGACACCGACATGGATTTCCAATCTAATACTGGATTATGGGCTTGTAGCCATGGCAACCCCAACACGACCACATCATGCAGATTATGCAACACCAGAAAGCGAATAACCTCCTGATGTGCAGGAGCCATGCACATGGTCAGCTGGGTCCAGTATTGAGGCTTATTCTTGGCCAAAGGTGTAGCATCAATTCCTCTCAATGGAATAGGACACTGCAAGGGCTCCAAGAAAAACCCACAACGCTTAGCATATTCCAAGTCCATCAAATTCAGGGCAGCGCCTGAATCCACAAATGCCATGACAGAATATGATGACAAAGAGCAGATCAAGGTAACGGACAGAAGAAATTTTGACTGTACAGTACCAATGGTGGCAGACCTAGCGAACCGCTTAGTGCGCTTAGGACAATCAGAGATAGCATGATTGGAATCACCAGAGTAGAAACACAGACCATTCAGACGTCTATGTTCTTGCCGTTCAACTCTGGTCAAGGTCCTATCACACTGCATAGGCTCAGGTTTAAGCTCAGGTAATACCGCCAAATGGTGCACAGGTTTACGCTCACGCAAGCGTCGACCGATCTGAATGGCCAAAGACATAGACTCATTCAAACCAGCAGGCATAGGAAGTCCCACCATGACATCCTTAAGGGCTTCAGAGAGACCCTTTCTGAATATTGCTGCCAGCGCAGATTCATTCCATTGAGTGAGCACTGACCACTTTCTAAATTTCTGACAATATACCTCTATCTCATCCTGAGCCTGACAAAGAGCCAGCAAATTTTTTTCTGCCTGATCCACTGAATTAGGCTCATCGTACAGCAACCCAAGCGCCAGGAAAAACGCATCAATATTACTCAATGCAGGATCTCCTGACGCAAGAGAAAACGCCCAGTCCTGAGGGTCGCCGCGCAAAAAAGAAATGACGATCCTAACCTGTTGAATTGGGTCACCAGAAGAGCGAGGTTTCAAAGCCAGAAATAGTTTACAATTATTTTTGAAACTCAGAAATTTAGTTCTATCTCCAAAAAACAAATCTGGAATAGGAATTCTCGGTTGAAGCAAAGAATTCTGGACCACAAAATCTTGAATATTTTGAACTCTTGCCGTGAGCTGATCCACACATGAAGAAAGACCTTTAATGTCCATTGCTACACCTGTGTCCTGAACCACCCATATGTCTAGGGGAAAAAAGACAAAACACAGTGCAAAGAAAAAAAAATGGTCTCAGAACTTCTTTTTTCCCTCTATTGAGAATCATTAGCACTTTTGGCTTCCTGTACTGTTATGAAAGGCAATTCAGAATCACAATGGACATGGAGGTCAGAGCACATACAGTGAACTGACAATAACCCAAAATAATAGAACGAGCTCTGAGATGTGGGAACTCTGCAGACCGCAATCCCTAAGCCTATCAAACCACACTAAAGGTAGCCGTGGAGCGCTCCTGACCAGAACCTAGGCGCCTTGTCACAGCCTGAGAAACTAGCTAATCCTGAAGATAGAAAAATAAGCCTACCTTGCCTCAGAGAAATTCCCCAAAGGAAAAGGCAGCCCCCCACATATAATGACTGTGAGTAAGATGAAAACACAAACATAGAGATGAAACAGATTTAGCAAAGTGAGGCCCGACTAGCTGAACAGAACGAGGATAGGGAAGATAACTTTGCGGTCAGCACAAAAACCTATAAAAAACCACGCAGAGGGGACAAAAAGACCCTCCGCACCGACTAACGGTACGGAGGTGGTCCCTCTGCGTCTCAGAGCTTCCAGCAGGCGAGAAAAACCAATAAAGCAAGCTGGACAGAAAAATAGCAACAAAATAACATAAGCAAAACTTAGCTTTGCAGAGCAGCAGGCCACAGGAATGATCCAGGGAAAAAACAAGTCCCACACTGAAACATTGACAGGAAGCATAGATCAAAGCATCAGGTGGAGTTAAGTAGAGAAGAAACTAACGAGCTCACCAGATCACCTGAGGGAGGAAACTCAGAAGCTGCAGTACCACTTTCCTCCACAAACGGAAGATCCCAGAGAGAATCAGCCGAAGTACCACTTGTGACCACAGGAGTGAACTCTGCCACAGAATTCACAACAGAGATCCCAGCTAGCACAGTGAGAAAAAGTCTCAGAGGCGAGTTCACTTCAGTTCAAATTCACCACAGTTCACAGGGAGAATTTCACTGTGGTGAACTTGAACTGCGGTGAGCCAGCCTCTGCACCATGAGTTCACCAACGTTCAGCTCAGCTGACAACTCAGCCTCAGTGACCAGAGGTAAGCTCAATGGCATAACCGGTAGTCCCTGATGAGTTCATTTCTCAGTGGTTGTCAGCCTGGACGGTCGCACCTTGGCACCGTCCAGGTGGAAAATTGTTTATCCCAAACATGGATTATGTCTTGAGACAGAACGAACAGGTGAGGGATCTTGTTGTTTTCTTACTTTTGTTTTATTGCAGGAGACTCAGGATTCAATGGAATTGGCGTTAGGTGAGTGTAACCGTGTTTCTTATTTTTAAATAAAAAGTAAAAGAATTTTGCTTTATTTAAAATAGAGGACTTTATTCTGGATGTGTCTTTATTAACCATATAACTATAGGATTAGTAATGGATAGGTGCCTTATAGATGGCTTGGGGGCAATATCCATGGCCCCTTACTAGCTTGAGAATACCAGCCCCCAGCTGTCAGCTTTAGCTATCTTGGTTGTCAAAAATGAGGGGAACTATTTATTTAATTAATTAAAAAATATGGTGTAGGGACCCCTCTATTCTTGATAACCAGCCTTGCTGAAGCCAACAGCTGAGGCTTGTAGCTCCAAGCTGTGAGTTTTGCCTGGCTGGATACCAAAAATACATAGGAATCCATACCATTTAAAAAAAAAGATTTATTTACAGTACAGGTGTCGGCTGATGAACACTCCCACCAGTCGCTCCTGCTCTTACTGTTATTAGTGGCAGCAGGTGTCGATTGATAGCAGTAGTCCCATCAGCTGACACCAGTGACCAGATGTAAACTTTATATCACAGCTGAGCGCTCATGCTGTTTTTTGACAGCATGGGAATCGTGGATGTCTTACTGGTGGTGAGATTTTACCGCCAATCAGAAGCGGTATTTGCTGCGCTGTCATGTACATGAGAGCATGGCAAACACTGGATATTCGAGTTCCCCACTCAAGTGAATGGAGTCCGGGTTCGGGTCTGTTTACTGTTCTGGTACCCAAACTTCACAAACTTTTTGTAAGTGTTTGGCCAAATCCACCAAATCGGAACTTCCAAGTGTCCGCCCAACTCTACTCAGGATGATTGATGTGTGGGTGTTCTCCTCTGTAATAGGAAGCTGCTTTCTCACTATAAGACAAACACACGATTTAGAAATATTTTTGCCCCTAATAAGCACATCTTACAGCGCAAAAAATACTATACATTTATTGATACACTGCTCAAAAAAAGGGAACACTTAAACAACAGAATATAACTCCAAGTAAATCAAACTTCTGTGAAATCAAACTGTCCACTTAGGAAGCAACACTGATTGACAATCAATTTCACATGCTGTTGTGCAAATCGAATAGACAACAGATGGAAATTATTGTCAATTATCAAGACACACTCAATAAAGGAGTGGTTCTGCAGGTGGGGACCACAGACCACATCTCAGTATCAATGCTTTCTGGCTGATGTTTTGGTCACTTTTGAATGCTGGTTGTGCTTTCACACTCGTGGTAGCATGAGACGGACTCTACAACCCACACAAATGGCTCAGCTAGTGTAGCTCATCCAGGATGGCACATCAATGTGAGCTGTGACAAGAAGGTTTGCTGTGCCTGTCTGCGTAGTGTCCAGAGGCTAGAGGCGTTACCAGGAGACAGGCCAGTACACCAGGAGACGTGGAGGGGGCCATAGGAGGGCAACAACCCAGCAGCAGGACCGTTACCTCTGCCTTTGTGCAAGGACAAACAGGAAGAGCACTGCCAGAGCCCTGCAAAATGACCTACAGCAGGCCACACAGGTGCATGTGTCTGCACAAACGGTTAGAAATCGACTCCATGAGGATGGTCTGAGGGCCCGATGTCCACAGATGAGGGTTGTGCTCACAGCCTAACATCATGCAGGATGCTTGGCATTTGCCACAGAACACCAGGATTGGCAAATTCGCCACTGATGCCCTGTGCTCTTCACAGATGAAAGCAGGTTCATACTGAGCACATGTGACAGATGTGACAGAGTCTGGAGATGCTGTGGAGACCAATCTGCTGCCTGCAACATCCTTCAGCATGACCGGTTTAGCAGCAGGTCAGTAATGGTGTGGGGTGGCATTTTTTTGCTGCACAGCCCTCCATGTGCTCACCAAAGGTAGCCTGACTGCCATTAGGTACCGAGAGGGGATCCTCAGACCCTTTGTGAGACCATATGCTGGTGCGGTTGGCCCTGGGTTCCTCCTAATGCAGGACAATGCCAGACCTCATGTGGCTGGAATGTGTCAGCAGTTCCTGCAAGATGAAGGCATTGAAGCTATGAACTTGCCTGCCCATTCCCCAGACCTGAATCCGATTGAGCTCATCTGGGACATCATGTCTCGCTCCATCCACCAACGTCACGTTGCACCACAGACTGTCCAGGAGTTGGCGGATGCTTTAGTCCAGGTCTGGGAGGAGATCCCTCAGGAGACCATCTGCCACCTCATCATGCGCATGCCTAGGCGTTGTAAGTAAGGAGGTCATACAGGCACGTGGAGGCCACATAAATAACTGAGCATCTTTTCCTTGTCATGAGGCATTTCCACTGAAGTTGAATCAGCCTGTAATTTGATTTTCCACTCTGATTTTGAGTATCATTCCAAATCCAGACCTCCATGGGATATTCATTTTGATCTACATTAATAATTGTTATGTTTTATTGTTCTGAACACATTCCACTATGCAATGCATAAAAATTTGCAACATTCAGAGATATCTAGGATGTGGTATTTTAGTGTTCCCTTTATTTTTTTGAGCAGTGTATATTAGATACTATGCACAGAACCATGGTCCGTTAAGCTCTACCAAGGGACCATTAACAGACCATAGAGCAGTTACATGAGCAGCCACAATTATTATCTATGCATAAAAGAGATATATAGTGTATGTCATATATAGTGTATGATAAAAAAAATAAAAAACAAATATGGACCACCGAGCAATATATAATGAAAATCACAGCAAATTTTTATTTAGAAAAATATATTAAAACTGTATTAAAAAAATGTTGCATAAACATATACAGTATGCAAGAAAAAAGGGGAAGAAATTGACACCTAAGTGCCACGTCCAAAATGGAAGGTTAAATGTATCAAACCAGTGTAGGCAGACTGAGGTAGTGGATGATATGGTCTATATTAAAGAATGGAGTGCATACATAGCACAAAATACATATAGCAGCAAGGAGTACAAGTAAAGGGGACCCCAGTTATATCTTATAAAGTGCCAAGTGCATAATAGTAATAATAGTTGTGAAGTCCCTATATAGAAAACGTCACTGCCAAATCAAAAATTAAATATACCACAAACTGTAATACAGGATGGTGTTCCTCTCCCATGTCCATCCTAGGTTGGTTTATTTCTATGGCATTCTATTGTAGACTTATCCTCATGATTTCTTTGCATTCTGCACTTTGGAGTATTGTCCTGTATTACAGTTTGTGGTATATTTAATTTTTGATATGGCAGTGACGTTTTCTATATTGGGACTTCACGACTATTATTGCTACTAGATGGTAGCCCGATTCTAACGCATCGGGTATTCTAGAAAATGTATGTAGTTTATTTATGAAGATTTTAGAATAATACATAGAATACACAGGATTCGGACTGCGCCTGTCGCTGATTGTTCGCAGTCGGCCACGTAGTATATAGCACAGCCACATAGTATATAACAGATCACGTAGTAAATAGCACAGCCACGTAGTATATAGCAGAGCCACGTAGTATATAGCACAGCCCACGGAGTATATAGCACAGCCAATGGAGTGTATAACAGCCCACATAGCATATAACACAGCTCACGTAGTATAACACAGCCCATGTAGTGTATAACACAGGCCAAGTAGTATATAACACAGGCCACTTAGTGTATAACACAGGCCACGTAGTGTATAGCACAGCCCACGTAGTATATTGCACAGCCCACATAGTATATTGCACAGCCCACGTAGTACATTGCACAGCCCACGCGGTATATAGCACAGCCCACACAGTATATAGCACAGCCCACGCAGTACATAGCACAGCCCACGCAGTACATAGCACAGCCCACGCAGTACATAGCACAGCCCATGCAGTATATTGCACAGCCCGCGCAGTATATTGCACAGCCCGTGCAGTATATTGCACAGCCCGCGTAGTATATTGCACAGCCCGCGTAGTATATTGCACAGCCCGCGTAGTATATTGCACAGCCCGCATACGATATTGCCCAGCCCGCCTAGTATATTGCACAGCCCGCGTAGTATATTGCCCACCCATGTAGTATATTGCACAGCCCACATAGTATATTGCCCAACCCACATAGTATATTGCACAGCCCACGTAGTATATAGCAATGTGGGCATCATATCCCTCTTAAAAAAAAGAATTAAAATAAAAAATAGTTATATACTCACCTTCCGTTGGCCCCCGGATCCAATAATATTGTCTATATTAAAGAATGGAGTGCATACATAGCACAAAATACATATAGCAGCAAGGAGTACAAGTAAAGGGGACCCCAGTTATATCTTATAAAGTGCCAAGTGCATAATAGTAATAATAGTTGTGAAGTCCCTATATAGAAAACGTCACTGCCATATCAAAAATTAAATATACCGCAAACTGTAATACAGGATGGTGTTCCTCTCCCATGTCCATCCTAGGTTGGTTTATTTCTATGGCATTCTATTGTAGATTTATCCTCATGATTTCTTTGCATTCTGCACTTTGGAGTATTGTCCTGTATTACAGTTTGTGGTATATTTAATTTTTGATATGGCAGTGACGTTTTCTATATTGGGACTTCACGACTATTATTGCTACTAGATGGTAGCCCGATTCTAACGCATCGGGTATTCTAGAAAATGTATGTAGTTTATTTATGAAGATTTTAGAATAATACATAGAATACACAGGATTCGGACTGCGCCTGTCGCTGATTGTTCGCAGTCGGCCACGTAGTATATAGCACAGCCACATAGTATATAACAGATCACGTAGTAAATAGCACAGCCACGTAGTATATAGCAGAGCCACGTAGTATATAGCACAGCCCACGGAGTATATAGCACAGCCAATGGAGTGTATAACAGCCCACATAGCATATAACACAGCTCACGTAGTATAACACAGCCCATGTAGTGTATAACACAGGCCAAGTAGTATATAACACAGGCCACTTAGTGTATAACACAGGCCACGTAGTGTATAGCACAGCCCACGTAGTATATTGCACAGCCCACATAGTATATTGCACAGCCCACGTAGTACATTGCACAGCCCACGCGGTATATAGCACAGCCCACACAGTATATAGCACAGCCCACGCAGTACATAGCACAGCCCACGCAGTACATAGCACAGCCCACGCAGTACATAGCACAGCCCATGCAGTATATTGCACAGCCCGCGCAGTATATTGCACAGCCCGTGCAGTATATTGCACAGCCCGCGTAGTATATTGCACAGCCCGCGTAGTATATTGCACAGCCCGCGTAGTATATTGCACAGCCCGCATACGATATTGCCCAGCCCGCCTAGTATATTGCACAGCCCGCGTAGTATATTGCCCACCCATGTAGTATATTGCACAGCCCACATAGTATATTGCCCAACCCACATAGTATATTGCACAGCCCACGTAGTATATAGCAATGTGGGCATCATATCCCTCTTAAAAAAAAGAATTAAAATAAAAAATAGTTATATACTCACCTTCCGTTGGCCCCCGGATCCAATAATATTGTCTATATTAAAGAATGGAGTGCATACATAGCACAAAATACATATAGCAGCAAGGAGTACAAGTAAAGGGGACCCCAGTTATATCTTATAAAGTGCCAAGTGCATAATAGTAATAATAGTTGTGAAGTCCCTATATAGAAAACGTCACTGCCATATCAAAAATTAAATATACCGCAAACTGTAATACAGGATGGTGTTCCTCTCCCATGTCCATCCTAGGTTGGTTTATTTCTATGGCATTCTATTGTAGATTTATCCTCATGATTTCTTTGCATTCTGCACTTTGGAGTATTGTCCTGTATTACAGTTTGTGGTATATTTAATTTTTGATATGGCAGTGACGTTTTCTATATTGGGACTTCACGACTATTATTGCTACTAGATGGTAGCCCGATTCTAACGCATCGGGTATTCTAGAAAATGTATGTAGTTTATTTATGAAGATTTTAGAATAATACATAGAATACACAGGATTCGGACTGCGCCTGTCGCTGATTGTTCGCAGCCGGCCACGTAGTATATAGCACAGCCACATAGTATATAACAGATCACGTAGTAAATAGCACAGCCACGTAGTATATAGCAGAGCCCTGTAGTATATAGCAGAGCCACGTAGTATATAGCACAGCCCACGGAGTATATAGCACAGCCAATGGAGTGTATAACAGCCCACATAGCATATAACACAGCTCACGTAGTATAACACAGCCCATGTAGTGTATAACACAGGCCAAGTAGTATATAACACAGGCCACTTAGTGTATAACACAGGCCACGTAGTGTATAGCACAGCCCACGTAGTATATTGCACAGCCCACATAGTATATTGCACAGCCCACGTAGTACATTGCACAGCCCACGCAGTATATAGCACAGCCCACGCAGTATATAGCACAGCCCACGCAGTACATAGCACAGCCCACGCAGTACATAGCACAGCCCACGCAGTACATAGCACAGCCCATGCAGTATATTGCACAGCCCGCGCAGTATATTGCACAGCCCGTGCAGTATATTGCACAGCCCGCGTAGTATATTGCACAGCCCGCGTAGTATATTGCACAGCCCGCGTAGTATATTGCACAGCCCGCATACGATATTGCCCAGCCCGCCTAGTATATTGCACAGCCCGCGTAGTATATTGCCCACCCATGTAGTATATTGCACAGCCCACATAGTATATTGCCCAACCCACATAGTATATTGCACAGCCCACGTAGTATATAGCAATGTGGGCATCATATCCCTGTTAAAAAAAAGAATTAAAATAAAAAATAGTTATATACTCACCTTCCGTTGGCCCACGGATCCAGGAAGCGTTTACGATGCTCCTCGCATGCTCCAGTCTCATGAGTGCATTGTGGTGTCGCGAGATGATGATGTAGCGGTCTCGCGAGACCGATACGTCATCATCTCGTGAGATCGCAGTGCCTGGAGCAGTCACCAGAGCGACGCGAGGAGCGGGAAAGGCCTGTTCTTGATCTGAGGGGCCGACGGACGGTGAGTATATAACGATTTTTTATTTTTTTAATTATTTTTAACATTAGATCTTTTTACTATTGATGCTGCATAGGCAGCATCAATAGTAAAAAGTTGGTCACACAGGGTTAATAGCAGCGTTAATGGAGTGCGTTACACCGCAGCATAACGCGGTCCATTAGCGCTGCCATTAACCCTGTGTGAGCGCTGACTGGAGGGGAGTATGGAGCGGGCACTGACTGCGGGGAGGAGGAAGGAGCGGCCATGTTGCCGCCGGACTGTGCCCGTTGCTGATTGGTCGCGGCAATGGTCATGGGCGTTTTGCCACAACCAATCAGCGACTTGGATTTACATTACAGACAGAGGTCGCGACCAATGAATATCCATGACAGACAGACAGAAAGACAGACAGACAGACGGAAGTGACCCTTAGACAATTATATAGTAGATTATGCACTTGGCACTTTATAAGATATGACTGGGGTCCCTTTTACTTGTACTCCTTGCTGCTATATGCTATATGTATTTTGTGCTATGTATGCACTCCATTCTTTAATATAGACAATATCATCCAATACCTTAGTCTGCCTACACTGGTTTGATAAATTTAACCTTCCATTTTGGACTCGGCATTTAGGTGTTACTATCTTCCCCTTTCTTCTTGCTTATATATTTATGCAATATTTTTTAATACAATTTTAATGTATTTTTCTAAATAAAAATTTGCTGTGATTTTCATTATATATTGCTCAGTGGTCCATATTTGTTTGTTTGGTTTTCTATAGTATATTTATGGATGAGCTTTAACTATTTGGCCTTTTGTTTGGTAAATAGTGTACAATCAGTAGCGTAGCTACTGGGGTCAGAGGGGGCCATCTCCCTGGGCTCTGTCACATGTAGGGGCCCACCGAGAGTCATTGCCACTTTTTGATGAGGCAGAACACTGCACAGGAGCCATGCCTGACGGAGATTCTGCAGCTGGTAGCACAGTGGAGTCTCCCCTGCAGTGTACGGTGCCGCTTTACTGACCAGAGGAGCTTCTTCCGGGTTGCAGTGTGGTGCACGCTCGGATTCTCTCAGGCATGCTGGGTCTTAGTGCCCACTGTGCATTTCTCTCAGATACTTCCGGGTCCTGCCTCAATGACTGCAGACTTGGTAAGTGGCATGTCATGCTCACTGGGGGGTGAATGTGAGAGGAAAGGAGCATTGTGAGGGCTGTGGTGGGTGAGAGGCGACAGGGCACTGGGGGGTGAGTGTGAGAGAATGGGGGTATTGTTAGGGAGGGGGACAGAGCACTGGGGGGTGAATGTGAGAGTATGGGGGTATTGTGAGGGCTGAGGTGGGGGGAGGGGGACAGGGTATTGGGGTGAATGTGAGAGGATGGGGGTATTGTGAGGGCTGAGATGGGGGAGGGGGACAGGGCACTGGGGGGTGAATGTATAGGTAATGAATGAATGAATAGGTAATTCAGAACCACAATGGACCTTGAAGTTCAGAGCACACAAGTGACCTGACAAAAACCAAAAAACATAGGACGAGCTCTGAGACGTGGAAACTCTGCTGACCGCAATCCCTAATCCTAACCAACCACACTAGAGGTAGCCGTGGATTGCGCCTAACGCTCCCTATGCAACTCGGCACAGCCTGAGAAACTAGCTAGTCCTGAAGATAGAAAAATAAGCCTACCTTGCCTCAGAGAAATTCCCCAAAGGAAAAGGCAGCCCCCCACATATAATGACTGTGAGTTAAGATGAAAATACAAACACAGAGATTAAATAGATTTAGCAAAGTGAGGCCCGACTTACTGAATAGACCGAGGATAGGAAAGATAGCTTTGCGGTCAACACAAAAACCTACAAACAACCACGCAGAGGGGCAAAAAGACCCTCCGCACCGACTAACGGTACGGAGGTGCTCCCTCTGCGTCTCAGAGCTTCCAGCAAGCAGAACCAAAAAAGCAAGCTGGACAGAAAATATAGCAACAAAAGGACACAAGCAGAACTTAGCTTATGCTGAGCAGACAGGCCACAGGAACGATCCAGGAGGAAGCAAGACCAATACTAGAACATTGACTGGAGGCCAGGATCAAAGCACTAGGTGGAGTTAAATAGAGCAGCACCTAACGACTTAACCTCATCACCTGAGGAAGGAAACTCAGAAGCCGCGGTACCACTCGTGACCACAGGAGGGAGCTTGATCACAGAATTCACAACAGTACCCCCCCCCTTGAGGAGGGGTCACCGAACCCTCACCAGAGCCCTCAAGCCGACCAGGATGAGCCATATGAAAGGCACGAACAAGATCGGCAGCATGGACATCAGAGGCAAAGACCCAGGAATTATCTTCCTGACCATAACCCTTCCACTTAACCAGATACTGGAGTTTCCGTCTCGAAACACGAGAATCCAAAATCTTCTCCACTATATACTCCAACTCCCCCTCCACCAAAACCGGGGCAGGAGGATCAAAAGATGGAACCACAGGCGCCACGTATCTCCGCAACAATGACCTATGGAACACGTTATGGATGGAAAAAGAATCTGGAAGGGTCAAACGAAAAGACACAGGATTAAGAACCTCAGAAATCCTATACGGACCAATGAAACGAGGCTTAAACTTAGGAGAGGAAACCTTCATAGGAATATAACGAGATGACAACCAAACCAAATCCCCAACACGAAGTCGGGGACCCACACAGCATCTGCGATTAGCGAAACGTTGAGCCTTCTCCTGGGACAAGGTCAAATTGTCCACTACATGAGTCCAAATCCGCTGCAACCTGTCCACCACAGTATCCCCTGACAACCCCAGCTGGACACAGACATTGATTTCCAATCTAATACTGGGTTATGGACTTGTAGCCATGGCAACCCCAACACGACCACATCATGCAGATTTTGCAACACCAGAAAGCGAATATCCTCCTGGTGCGCAGGAGCCATGCACATGGTCAGCTGGGTCCAATACTGAGGCTTATTCTTGGCCAAAGGCGTAGCATCAATTCCTCTCAATGGAATAAGACACTGCAAGGGCTCCAAGACAAACCCACAGCGCCTAGCAAACTCCAAGTCCATCAAATTCAGGGCAGCGCCTGAATCCACAAATGCCATGACAGAATAGGAAGACAAAGAGCAGATCAAAGTAACGGACAAAAGAAATTTCGACTGTACCGTACCAATGGTGGCAGACTTAGCGAACCGCTTAGTGCGCTTAGGACAATCGGAGATAGCATGAGTGGAATCACCACAGTAGAAACACAGCCCATTCTGACGTCTGTGTTCCTGCCTTTCAGCTCTGGTCAAAGTCCTATCGCACTGCATAGGCTCAGGTTTA
Source organism: Ranitomeya imitator (assembly GCF_032444005.1). Taxonomy (NCBI): domain Eukaryota; kingdom Metazoa; phylum Chordata; class Amphibia; order Anura; family Dendrobatidae; genus Ranitomeya; species Ranitomeya imitator. The sequence continues at coordinate 653,606,508 of NC_091285.1, read as the reverse complement.
TGCTCAGATAATACCGCCAAATGGTGCACAGATTTACACTCACGCAAGCGTCGACCGATCTGAATGGCCAAAGACATAGACTCATTCAGACCAGCAGGCATAGGAAATCCCACCATGACATCCTTAAGGGCTTCAGAGAGACCCTTTCTGAAGATTGCTGCCAAAGCACATTCATTCCATTGAGTGAGCACAGACCACTTTCTAAACTTCTGACAATAAATCTCGATCTCATCCTGACCCTGACACAGAGCCAGCAAATTTTTCTCTGCCTGATCCACTGAATTAGGTTCATCGTACAGTAATCCGAGCGCCAGAAAAAACGCATCAATATTACATAATGCAGGATCTCCTGGCGCAAGGGAAAATGCCCAGTCTTGAGGGTCGCCACGTAATAAAGAAATAATAATCTTAACTTGTTGAACTGGGTCACCAGAGGAGCGAGGTTTCAACGCCAGAAACAGTTTGCAATTATTTTTGAAACTCAGAAATTTAGCTCTATCTCCAGAAAACAAATCAGGAATAGGAATTCTTGGTTCTAACATAGAATTCTGAGCCACAAAGTCTTGAATATTTTGTACTCTTGCAGTGAGAAGATCCACACACGAAGACAGACCTTTAATGTACATTACCACACCTGTGTCCTGAACCACCCAAATGTCTAGGGGGAAAAAAAGGCAAAACACAGTGCAAAGAAAAAAAAATGGTCTCAGAACTTCTTTTTTCCCTCTATTGAGAAGCATAGTACTTTGGGCCTCCAGTACTGTTATGAATAGGTAATTCAGAACCACAATGGACCTTGAAGTTCAGAGCACACAAGTGACCTGGCAAAAACCACAAAACATAGGACGAGCTCTGAGACGTGGAAACTCTGCTGACCGCAATCCCTAAACCTATCAAACCACACTAGAGGTAGCCGTGGATTGCGCCTAACGCTCCCTATGCAACTCGGCACAGCCTGAGAAACTAGCTAGTCCTGAAGATAGAAAAATAAGCCTACCTTGCCTCAGAGAAATTCCCCAAAGGAAAAGGCAGCCCCCCACATATAATGACTGTGAGTTAAGATGAAAATACAAACACAGAGATTAAATAGATTTAGCAAAGTGAGGCCCGACTTACTGAATAGACCGAGGATAGGAAAGATAGCTTTGCGGTCAACACAAAAACCTACAAACAACCACGCAGAGGGGCAAAAAGACCCTCCGCACCGACTAACGGTACGGAGGTGCTCCCTCTGCGTCTCAGAGCTTCCAGCAAGCAAGCAGAACCAAAAAAGCAAGCTGGACAGAAAATATAGCAACAAAAGGACACAAGCAGAACTTAGCTTATGCTGAGCAGATAGGCCACAGGAACGATCCAGGAGGAAGCAAGACCAATACTAGAACATTGACTGGAGGCCAGGATCAAAGCACTAGGTGGAGTTAAATAGAGCAGCACCTAACGACTTAACCTCATCACCTGAGGAAGGAAACTCCGAAGCCGCAGTACCTCTCGTGACCACAGGAGGGAGCTTGATCACAGAATTCACAACAGAATGTGAGAGGATGGCAGTATTGTGAGGGCTGAGGTGGGTGAGGGGTGACAGGGCACTGAGGGGTGAGTGTGAGATGATGGGGTATTGTGAGGGCTGAGGTGGGGGAGGGGTGACAGGGCACTGGGGGGGTGAATGTGAGAGGATGGCAGTATTGTGAGGGCTGAGGTGGGTGAGGGGTGACAGGGCACTGAGGGGCGAGTGTGAGATGATGGGGTATTGTGAGGGCTGAGGTGGGGGAGGGGTGACAGGGCACTGGGGGCAAGTGTGTGAGGATGGGGGTATTGTGAGGGCTGAGGTGGGGAAGGGGAACAGTGTATTGGGGGGTGAATGTGAGAGGATGGGGGTATTGTGAGAGCTGAGGTGGGTGAGGGGTGACAGAGCACTGAGGGGCGAGTGTGAGATGATGGGGTATTGTGAGAGCTGAGGTGAGGGAGGGGCGACAAGGTTCTGGGGGCAAGTGTGTGAGGATGGGGTATTGTGAGGCTGAGGTGGGGGAGGGCTGACAGGGCACTGATTTTTATACTGTTTTGTTAGATTATATGAAATCTAACAGTTGCTTTCTGGGGGGCTGGAGATGGAGAGGTCGGGGGCTTTTGATACTTACCGGCTGGGTCTTTTACAGTTTTAGCATAACAAACTCCCCTATAGTAACAATGAGCTGCATCACATTGAAAGGGAATCTGTCACCCCGGGACGTTTGTGACCTACTAATATGGGCATACAGATAATAGAAATGTCACACTAGTCCTACCTGTCTGCCTCATACTAATGGTCTTGATGCTGAGAAATGTTATATTCTGTCTTTATATTAATGATTTCTTCCAGGCTCTGAACGTGCAGTCACTGGAAGAAATCCCTGCCTCCTGCCTTCATTATAATACTACCTCCACCTTCCTATGCACATCAGCTATGGCCCCAGAATCCTGCGCCCTGCACTCCCTCAGAAATACAGACCTCATCCTCCCTTCTGTGGGTGCTGCATTCATGGATCTTCTGCGCAGGCGCCAGTGACCTCTGTGCGCATGCAGATAAGGTGCTCTCCCCACTTCCTCCCTGCACAGTCATCACCATGTACACATGGTTCCTAGTGATGACTGTGCAGAGAGGAAGTGGGGAGAGCATATTATCAGGGTGCACGCCAGAGATCACAGTGACTCGCCGGCGCAGAAGATCCCTGAATGAAGTCCATAGAAGGAAAGAAGAGGTACAGATTGTGGTGACTCGCAGGGCGCAGGCTCAGTATTCTGGCACCATAACTAACATACATGGGAGGAAGGTAGTATTACAATGAGGACAGGAGGCAGGGATTTCTTACAGCACCGCACGCCCCGGCGCTTGGAGGAAATCATTAGCATAAGGAAAGAATATACCATTTCTCAGCAGTAAGACCATTAATATGAGGCAGACAAGTAGGACCAGTGTAACATTTCTATACCCTGTATGCCCATATTAACAGGTTATATACGTCCCAGGGGTGACAGATTCCCTTTAAAGCACCACTCCAGCAATTTTTTTATTTCACCGCTGGAGTGGAGCCTTAAAATCCAAGACCTCTACCGACTGTATGATACTCACCTTCCAGCGTTTTCATCTGCTTTTGCCTCCACTCAGCTCCATCATCTATAGTTTGTGACCTGTCCGCTGCCCCAGTGTTTCATAGAGCGGTGCAGAAGTCTCTAATCAATGAAAGCCTATGAGAGCCTCGTTCTCGCCTCTTTCTGTCTTTCATAAACTTACATCGAGCGCTTGTGACGTAGCTTCCAACTTCTGGCCAGTCAGAAGCTGAGCTCACAAGTTTAAGCTGTGGGACTGGAGCTGTGCCAAAAAGCGGTGAATACACCGGAGGATGAGTATATGACCTGCCAAATCATGGCAGGGAGCACCTGCTGCATGAGCCCCCAATATCACTGGTGTTATCAGGCGGTCAGGGACCCCATGTTGCTATGTGCATGTGTCCGCTAGAAAGATTTGGTTTCTCTCAATAGAAGAGAATTGAGAGAAGCCTAAAGAGTTGTCACATGACCGTCTGCTGACATCAGCGATGCTGGGGCCATTAATACTGTACATGGGGGCCTCAGGGGACATTATTAAATGCTAAGTGGGCACTTATGAAGCACTATTGTTATAGGGGCATTCAGAGTATTGTCACCATCAAAGTTGCGTATGGGGTATTATTACTGTACTTTTTAAGGACAAAATGTGGACAGCACTAGCACAGGGCATTATTATTTACTAGGGGGGAATTGTACTAACTGGAGAGCAAAAAGGTGGCATTATTGCTATATAAGGGGCACAGTGGTGGCAGTATTATGTGGGGCAGAAAGAGGAGCCGTTTTTGTGTAAAGGTCGGCCAGTGCTGTAGTCGTGGCTGAGTTACGCGGGATCTGCAGGCCCTGGCCTCCCTCTTCATAAGCATCATGTGTAGTGTTGAGCGATACCTTCCGATATTTGAAAGTATCGGTATCGGATGGTATCGGCCGATATCCGAAAAATATCGGATATCGCCGATACCGATATCCGATACCAATACAAGTCAATGGGACACAAATATCGGAAGGTATTCTGTAATGGATCCCAGGGTCTGAAGGAGAGGAAACTCTCCTTCAGGCCCTGGGATCCATATTCATGTGTAGAATAAAGAATAAAAATAAAAAATATTGATATACTCACCCTCGGACGCGCTCTGGTTGTAACTGCTGCAACCGCCATGATTCCCCTCCTAAGAATGAGCGCGTGAAGGACCTTCGATGACGTCGCGGCTTGTGATTGGTCACGTGACCGCTCATGTGACCGCTCACGCGACCAATCACAAGCCGCGATGTCATCGCAGATCCTTCATGCGCTCATTCTTAGGAAGGGAAGCATGGCGGTTGCAGCGGTTTCAACCAGGGCGTGTCCGAGGGTGAGTATATCAATATTTTTTATTCTTTATTTTACACATCAATATTCATCCCGATACCGATTCCCGATATCGCAGAAATATTGGAACTCTGTATCGGAATTCCGGGTATCGGCCGATAGTTGCGGTATCGGAATGCTCAACACTAATCATGTGCCTTTACCAGCTCACCTGCTGCTCCATTCTCTGCACATGCTGATCTTCTATTCAGCTCCAGACGGTCTGCTCCGGTCCCTTTGGGAATAACTGAGACACAGCCCAAGTGTATCTTCAAACACAACAGTTTACTTTCATTTACTCGCAGCTCATCCAGTTCCATTACAACAGATACATCAGGTTTTACAGTATACGTCACTTCAGCTTTCCCTCTCTTCCTTTCCTCCTCACATGGCTCGAGCCCAGATCCTACCGTCTCATGCGTCTCATTTCAGTGTCCCCCTTGTCCAGATTCCTTGCCTCATATTGGAGTTCCCTCAGCAGCTGTTTTGTCACCGCTAGAGTTGAGCGACCTTGACCTTTTTAGAGTCGAGCCGGGTTTTGCGAAACCCGACTATGTCCAAAGTCGGGTCGAGTGAAATCGGCCGATTATGACGTAAAGTCGGGATCGACCGAAACACGAAACCCAATGCAAGTCAATGGGGCAGCATAGTCGGCAGTGAGTGGGGGCCAGGAAAACACCTAGAGTGCCCATTTTAATGTCAAAACCATCCATTCTTCTTAATGAAGCTTGTCAAGCGTAATTTACCTTAAAATAATTGGAAGGCATTTGAAATTGGGGGTCATTTGGCTAAAGTTGTGGGGGGTAGGGCTGGTTCAAGTAATTAGTGGGCCCAGTAAATCTGGACCACGTCACGGCAGTGGAGCAGGGAGAGGTAAGTATTTCAACTTTATAAGTGCTGTGAACCTGAGCAAGCAGGGGGGGCCCACTCGTTGGCATTGGCACTGGCACAGGGCCCCTCAAAGTACAGCGGTGTGTTTGCACGGCGGGGGCGCCTCCCACCGGCAGCAACACTTTTGCGTACTATGAGAGGCCCTGTGCCAGTGACGTCGCCAACTAGTATTCCTCCCCCCACCTGATGAAGGAACCTGCACTTTCATCTGCACCTTCCTCTTTGTCCCCGTGTAAGGTGGTATGGTATGCGGGAAGAGCAACCTGACTTTCAGCAGGGTCACAATGTTGTTGTGTAGCGTGCACGGGGAATGTTGCGTTATGGGTCAATGTACCAGCAGACTCATCTATCACTGGCTGGGCAATGGGCACGATGAAGTGGAAACACAGATATAGGCCCAAAGAAGAAAGTGGGCTAAATGCAGTTCAAAATTGGTAACACAGGAATAACCAGGGGGCATTGCAGTGGAGGACAACTGGAATGAGAGGCTGACACAGAGAGTAGGGCCAAATCAGTAAGTAGTCGAAATGCAGTTCAAAATTGGCAACCGTAGTAAACAGGCGGCACAGCTTTGTTCAGTGGAGGAGAACAGCAAGGAGTGGCAGACACCGATAGTAGGCCCCAACCCAACTAGTAGGCCAAATGCAGTCTAACATTAACAACTACTTAACGAGAGGCTGAAAATGGAATTTCAGGACAGTAAACCAGGAGAACAGCAAGGAGTGGCAGACACCGATAGTAGGCCCCAAACCAACTAGTACGCCAAATGCAGTTGTTCCATTTAACCACAATTTAATGAGAGCCTGAAGATAGAAGCTCAGGAAAGGCAACCTGGGGAACACCTTGGAGTGTAACACACCATCTCTCTCCACCCCATACCCATTTTGTAGGCCTAATGCTGTGTACTTTTCTACAACTACTAAACGAGAGTCGGAAGACCGAAGCAATGGCAAGGAAACCTGGGGAACACCTTGGAGTGTAACACACCATCTCTCTCCACCCGATACCCATTTTGTAGGCCTAATGCAGTGTAGTTTTCTACAACTACAAAACGAGAGTCGGAAGATCGAAGCAATGGCGAGGAAACCTGGAGAACACCTTGGAGTGTAACACACCATCTCTCTCCACCCCATTCCCCATTTTTTAGGCCTAATGCAGCCTACTTTCCGACACCTACTAAACGAGAGCATGAAGATCGAAGCTCAGGAAAGGCAACCTGGGGAACACCTTGGAGTGTAACAACAACCTCTCTCTACACCACGGAAGGGCTGATTCTTAGGAAGGAAGGCTGTTGTAAATAAGCATTGCGCGTCCGAGGGTGATTATATTCTTATTCGGTATCTACTCACCCTCGGACGCGCCATGCTTCTTGATTTGTAATTAATGTTTATTTGCAATGTGCTTTTGACTTACTCAATTATTTTTTTAATTATTGATTTTATTAAATTAATAGTTTAACATCTTATTGGAAATAATTTAAAGGAGACGCGACAGGACAACACTCGGTGGATGCCATATCTGTGTTAACAACTCCAAAAAACTTTCAGTTAACTTCTTGCAGGAGAAAGAAATTGTAGCTGTTGGACCTTTGTAGTACAGTTCCAGATATTTGTTGTGTGTTTGTTTTGATTGTTAAAATGTCTGCATTTGAGATCTCAACACGATCTTATTTTTTATAATCAAATTAATTTTTTAAATATTTTATTAGGTTGGTTCAAGGGGTACACGGGCCGCAGTAGACAGGTCAGTGGAGGCCTAGTGGAAGGAGGGACCGCAGATGCGCCACTGTTTCACCCATACACAATTTGTAGGCCTAATGCAGCGTAGTTTCCAACAGCTACTAAACGAGAGCCGGAAGATCGAAGCTCAGGAAAGGCAACCTGGGGAACACCTTGGAGTGTAACAACAACCTCTCTCTACACCACGGAAGGGCTGATTCTTAGGAAGGAAGGCTGTTGTAAATAAGCATTGCGCGTCCGAGGGTGATTATATTCTTATTCGGTATCTACTCACCCTCGGACGCGCCATGCTTCTTGATTTGTAATTAATGTTTATTTGCAATGTGCTTTTGACTTACTCAATTATTTTTTTAATTATTGATTTTATTAAATTAATAGTTTAACATCTTATTGGAAATAATTTAAAGGAGACGCGACAGGACAACACTCGGTGGATGCCATATCTGTGTTAACAACTCCAAAAAACTTTCAGTTAACTTCTTGCAGGAGAAAGAAATTGTAGCTGTTGGACCTTTGTAGTACAGTTCCAGATATTTGTTGTGTGTTTGTTTTGATTGTTAAAATGTCTGCATTTGAGATCTCAACACGATCTTATTTTTTATAATCAAATTAATTTTTTAAATATTTTATTAGGTTGGTTCAAGGGGTACACGGGCCGCAGTAGACAGGTCAGTGGAGGCCTAGTGGAAGGAGGGACCGCAGATGCGCCACTGTTTCACCCATACACAATTTGTAGGCCTAATGCAGCGTAGTTTCCAACAGCTACTAAACGAGAGCCGGAAGATCGAAGCTCAGGAAAGGCAACCTGGGGAACACCTTGGAGTGTAACAACAACCTCTCTCTACACCACGGAAGGGCTGATTCTTAGGAAGGAAGGCTGTTGTAAATAAGCATTGCGCGTCCGAGGGTGATTATATTCTTATTCGGTATCTACTCACCCTCGGACGCGCCATGCTTCTTGATTTGTAATTAATGTTTATTTGCAATGTGCTTTTGACTTACTCAATTATTTTTTTAATTATTGATTTTATTAAATTAATAGTTTAACATCTTATTGGAAATAATTTAAAGGAGACGCGACAGGACAACACTCGGTGGATGCCATATCTGTGTTAACAACTCCAAAAAACTTTCAGTTAACTTCTTGCAGGAGAAAGAAATTGTAGCTGTTGGACCTTTGTAGTACAGTTCCAGATATTTGTTGTGTGTTTGTTTTGATTGTTAAAATGTCTGCATTTGAGATCTCAACACGATCTTATTTTTTATAATCAAATTAATTTTTTAAATATTTTATTAGGTTGGTTCAAGGGGTACACGGGCCGCAGTAGACAGGTCAGTGGAGGCCTAGTGGAAGGAGTGACCGCAGACAGGCATCGAAGGCCTAAAATAATCACACATGGCTGTAGGCAATTTTAAATTGGTTCCAGGGGTACACGGGCAGCAGTGGTGTGGTCAGTGGAGGCCTAGTGGAAGGAGTGACCACAGACAGGCATCGAAGGCCTAAAATATTAACACATGGCTGTAGGCAATTTTAAATTGGTTCCAGGGGTACTTGGGCAGCAGTGCCCTGGTCAGTGTAGTAGTAGTTGAAAGAATGGACCGCAGACAGGCATCGAAGGCCTAAAATAAAAAAATTGGGCTGGCTGTAGGCAATTTTAAATTGGTTCCAGGGGTACACGGGCAGCAGTGGTGTGGTCAGTGGAGGCCTAGTGGAAGGAGTGACCGCAGACAGGCATCGAAGGCCTAAAATAATAACACATGGCTGTAGGCAATTTTAAATTGGTTCCAGGGTTACACGGGCAGCAGTGGTGTGGTCAGTGGAGGCCTAGTGGAAGGAGTGACCGCAGACAGGCATCGAAGGCCTAAAATAATCACACATGGCTGTAGGCAATTTTAAATTGGTTCCAGGGGTACACGGGCAGCAGTGGTGTGGTCAGTGGAGGCCTAGTGGAAGGAGTGACCACAGACAGGCATCGAAGGCCTAAAATAATAACACATGGCTGTAGGCAATTTTAAATTGGTTCCAGGGTTACACGGGCAGCAGTGGTGTGGTCAGTGGAGGCCTAGTGGAAGGAGTGACCGCAGACAGGCATCGAAGGCCTAAAATATTAACACATGGCTGTAGGCAATTTTAAATTGGTTCCAGGGGTACTTGGGCAGCAGTGGTCTGGTCAGTGGAAGTCTAGTGGAAGGAGTGACCGCAGACAGGCTTCGAAGGCCTAACATAACAAAAATGTCAAAACAATGGTATTGTCAGTGCCAGGCATTGAAGGATGTCAGCGCCTAGACTACACATTGGTGAAGCTGTGAGAGATAATTTTGCTAGTGGTAGAGCACTGTTTGAGCTGGGGGGGGGGGAACTGGCTTGTGGCCGGCGGTACAGGCACAGGGCCCCTCATATTACAACGGTGAGTCTGACGTTGGGTGCGCACCACCACCGCCAGAGACACTTTATTGTACTATGAGGGACCCAGTGGCAGTGCCGTCGACCAAAAGCAGGCTCACCCACCTCTTCAGACAAACAGCACTCTCAAGGGTCCAAGCGCAAAGTGGCGATAGCACGACCCCGTGTGGGGAGTTTGGCCATTTCGTGAGGTGGAAACATGTCGTATGCTGGACAATCAGGTGAAGAAAATTACGAGATTGGAAAAGTCATTCAGAATAGTCCACAGGCAAGACCTTTTCATAGGAAAGCTAGGTGTCAGCCGGGCAGGGTGGGGCAAAAGATTTTGAAATCCAGTTGTGGTTCATTTTAATGAAGGTTAGATCATCTACATTTTGGGTAGCCAGACGAGTCCTTTTTTCTGTTAGTATTGAACCTGCAGCACTGAATACTCTTTCTGATAGGACACTAGCTGCCGGGCAAGCAAGCTCCTGCAATGCATATTCTGCCAATTCTGGCCAGGTGTCTAATTTGGATGCCCAGTAATCAAATGGGAATGACGGTTGAGGGAGAACGTCGATAAGGGATGAAAAATAGTTTGTAACCATACTGGACAAATGTTGTCTCCTGTCACTTTGAATTGATGCTGCAGTACCTGTCCTGTCTGCGGTCATAGAAAAATCACTCCACAACCTGGTCAGAAAACCCCTCTGGCCAACGCCACTTCTGATTTCTGCCCCTCTAACACCTCTGGTCTGCTGGCCCCTGGAGCTCGTGTGAGAACGATCACGGGCGCTGTGTGCAGGGAATGCCAGAAGCAAACGGTCAACAAGAGTTGATTGTTTTGTTGCTAATATTAGTTCCAAGTTCTCATGTGGCATAATATTTTGCAATTTGCCTTTATAGCGAGGATCAAGGAGGCAGGCCAACCAGTAATCGTCATCGTTCATCATTTTTGTAATGCGTGTGTCCCTTTTGAGGATACGCAAGGCATAATCCGCCATGTGGGCCAAAGTTCCCGTTGTCAAATCTGCGGTTGTGCTTGGTTGAGGGGCAGTTGCAGGCAAATCTACGTCACTTGTGTCCCTCAAAAAACCAGAACCCGGCCTTGCCACGCCACCAATTTCCCGTGCCCCCGGGAAAGCTTCCTCATTAAAAATATACTCATCCCCATCATCCTCCTCATCCTCCACCTCCTCTTCGCCCGGTACCTCGTCATGTACACTGCCCTGACCAGACAATCGCTGACTGTCATCAAGGCTTTCCTCTTCCTCTGGTGCAGACGCCTGATCCTTTATGTGCGTCAAACTTTGCATCAGCAGACGCATTAGGGGGATGCTCATGCTTATTATGGCGTTGTCTGCACTAACCAGCCGTGTGCATTCCTCAAAACACTGAAGGACTTGACACATGTCTTGAATCTTCGACCACTGCACACCTGACAACTCCATGTCTGCCATCCTACTGCCTGCCCGTGTATGTGTATCCTCCCACAAAAACATAACAGCCCGCCTCTGTTCGCACAATCTCTGAAGCATGTGCAGTGTTGAGTTCCACCTTGTTGCAACGTCTATGATTAGGCGATGCTGGGGAAGGTTCAAAGAACGCTGATAGGTCTGCATACGGCTGGAGTGTACAGGCGAACGGCGGATATGTGCGCAAAGTCCACGCACTTTGAGGAGCAGGTCGGATAACCCCGGATAACTTTTCAGGAAGCACTGCACCACCAGGTTTAAGGTGTGAGCCAGGCAAGGAATGTGTTTCAGTTGGGAAAGGGAGATGGCAGCCATGAAATTCCTTCCGTTATCACTCACTACCTTGCCTGCCTCAAGATCTACAGTGCCCAGCCACGACTGCGTTTCTTGCTGCAAGAACTCGGACAGAACTTCCGCGGTGTGTCTATTGTCGCCCAAACACTTCATAGCCAATACAGCCTGCTGACGTATGCCAGTAGCTGCCCCATAATGGGAGACCTGGTGTGCAACAGTGGCAGGTGCGGATGGAGTGTTTGTGCGACTGCGGTCTGTGGACGAGCTCTTGCTTCTGCAGGAGGACGAGGAGGAGGAGGAGGAGGAGGGGGTGCGAACGGCTACAGACAACTGTTTACTAGACCGTGGGCTAGGCAGAACTGTCCCAAACTTGCTGTCCCCTGTGGACCCTGAATCCACCACATTTACCCAGTGTGCCGTGATGGACACGTAACGTCCCTGGCCATGCCTACTGGTCCATGCATCTGTTGTCAGGTGCACCTTTGTGCTCACAGATTGCCTGAGTGCATGGACGATGCGCTCTTTAACATGCTGGTGGAGGGCTGGGATGGCTTTTCTGGAAAAAAAGTGTCGACTGGGTAGCTCGTAGCGTGGTACAGCGTAGTCCATCAGGTCTTTGAAAGCTTCGCTTTCAACTAACCGGTAGGGCATCATCTCTAACGAGATTAGTCTAGCTATGTGGGCGTTCAAACCCTGTGTACGCGGATGCGAGGCTAAGTACTTCCTTTTTCTAACCATAGTCTCATGTAGGGTGAGCTGGACTGGAGAGATGGAGATCGTGGAACTAGCGGGGGTGCCGGTGGACATGGCAGACTGAGAGACGGTGGGAGATGGTATTGTTGCCGCCGGTGCCCTAGATGCAGTGTTTCCTACTACGAAACTGGTGATTCCCTGACCCTGACTGCTTTGGCCTGGCAAAGATACCTGCACAGATACAGCAGGTGGTGCGCTAAATGGTGGTCCTACACTGCCGGAAGGGATGTTGCGTTGATGACTAGCTTCATTGGCCGAGGGTGCAACAACCTTAAGGGACGTTTGGTAGTTAGTCCAAGCTTTCAAATGCATGGTGGTTAAATGTCTATGCATGCAACTAGTATTGAGACTTTTCAGATTCTGACCTCTGCTTAAGGAAGTAGAACATTTTTGACAGATGACTTTGCGCTGATCAATTGGATGTTGTTTAAAAAAATGCCAGACTGCACTCTTTCTAGCATCGGATACCTTTTCAGGCATTGCAGACTGAGCTTTAACCGGATGGCCACGCTGTCCTCCACCAGGTTTTGGCTTTGCCACGCGTTTTGGGCAAGATACGGGCCCGGCAGATGGAACCTGTGGCGATGTTGATGCCTGCTGCGGCCCCTCCTCCTCCTCTGCTTCAGAACTGCTGCCGCCTGCACCCTGTTCCCCCAATGGCTGCCAATCGGGGTCAAGAACTGGGTCATCTAATAACTCTTCTTGTACCTCCTGCGCAACTTCGTCTGTGTCACCGTGTCGTTCGGTGGTATAGCGTTCGTGATGGGGCAACATAGTCTCATCAGGGTCTGATTCTTGATCAGCACCCTGCGAGGGCAATGTTGTGGTCTGAGTCAAAGGACCAGCATAGTAGTCTGGCTGTGGCTGTGCGTCAGTGCACTCCATGTCAGATTCAATTTGTAATGGGCATGGACTGTTAACTGCTTCACTTTCTAAGCCAGGGACGGTATGTGTAAAGAGCTCCATGGAGTAACCCGTTGTGTCGCCTGCTGCATTCTTCTCTGTTGTTGTTTTTGCTGAAGAGGACAAGGAAGTGACTTGTCCCTGACCGTGAACATCCACTAACGACGCGCTGCTTTTACTTTTACCAGTTTCACGAGAGGAGGCAAAAGAGCTAGAGGCTGAGTCAGCAAGATAAGCCAAAACTTGCTCTTGCTGCTCCGGCTTTAAAAGCGGTTTTCCTAATCCCAGAAAAGGGAGCGTTCGAGGCCTTGTGTAGCCGGACGACGAACCTGGCTCCACAGCTCCAGACTTAGGTGCAATATTTTTTTCCCCACGACCACCTGATGCTCCACCACTACCACTACCCTCATTACCAGCTGACAATGAACGCCCCCGGCCACGACCTCTTCCACTAGACTTCCTCATTGTTTTAAAAACGTAACCAAACTAACGTTATTTGTTGCAGTCACACAACTTACACGGTGAGCTATAACTTCAGTATGATTTAGCTACCCCTTTACAGGTTGGTGAGACCACCGCGAAAATCAGGCACAATGTTACACACTCTTTTTTTGGTGGCTGCAAATTAGAGAGATGCCCCACACGCAGGACTGTCACTGAAGCACAAATGTTAATATTAATGTCACACTATTATTTGTTTTTTATTTTTATTTTTTTCAGGAACACTTTAGAAACCCCCCCAAAAAAAAAAAAATTGATTTTTGCAGGGAGAATTTAGAAAACAAATGTAACAAACTATATGCTTTCTATGGGCCACTGAGTGAGAGATGACGCACACAGGAATCAGGAGTGGCACACAAGCCCAGAGGCCAATATTTTTCTACCAATGATTGATGGAGTTATTTTCTCTGGTAGATTTTGGAACCCAAATCAAGGAAAAAAAATATAGGCTTTCTATGGACCACAATTGGAGAGAGAGAGAGAGAGAGAGAGAGAGAGAGAGATGGCACACCCAGGAGTCAAGACTGGCACACAAGCAGAAAGGCCAATATTAATCTCCCACTGTTTTTTTTTTTTTTTTTTTTTTTTCAGGGAGACTTTAGAAAAAAAAATAATAAAAAAAATATGATTTTATCAGGAAGAATTTAGAAACCAAATAAAATAAAATGATTTTTTCAGGGAGAATTTAGAAAACAAATAAAACCAAAAATAGGCGTTCTATGGCCCACTGACTGAGAGATGACGCACACAGGAATCAGGAGTGGCACACAAGCCCAGAGGCCAATATTTTTCTACCAATGATTGATGGAGTTATTTTCTCTGGTAGATTTTGGAACCCAAATCAAGGAAAAAAAATATAGGCTTTCTATGGACCACAATTGGAGAGAGAGAGAGAGAGAGAGAGAGAGAGAGAGAGAGAGAGAGAGAGAGAGAGAGAGAGAGAGAGATGGCACACCCAGGAGTCAAGACTGGCACACAAGCAGAAAGGCCAATATTAATCTCCCACTGTTTTTTTTTTTTTTTTTTTTTTTTCAGGGAGACTTTAGAAAAAAAAATAATAAAAAAAATATGATTTTATCAGGAAGAATTTAGAAACCAAATAAAATAAAATGATTTTTTCAGGGAGAATTTAGAAAACAAATAAAACCAAAAATAGGCGTTCTATGGCCCACTGACTGAGAGATGACGCACACAGGAATCAGGAGTGGCACACAAGCCCAGAGGCCAATATTTTTCTACCAATGATTGATGGAGTTATTTTCTCTGGTAGATTTTGGAACCCAAATCAAGGAAAAAAAATATAGGCTTTCTATGGACCACAATTGGAGAGAGAGAGAGAGAGAGAGAGAGAGAGAGATGGCACACCCAGGAGTCAAGACTGGCACACAAGCAGAAAGGCCAATATTAATCTCCCACTGTTTTTTTTTTTTTTTTTTTTTTTTCAGGGAGACTTTAGAAAAAAAAATAATAAAAAAAATATGATTTTATCAGGAAGAATTTAGAAACCAAATAAAATAAAATGATTTTTTCAGGGAGAATTTAGAAAACAAATAAAACCAAAAATAGGCGTTCTATGGCCCACTGACTGAGAGATGACGCACACAGGAATCAGGAGTGGCACACAAGCCCAGAGGCCAATATTTTTCTACCAATGATTGATGGAGTTATTTTCTCTGGTAGATTTTGGAACCCAAATCAAGGAAAAAAAATATAGGCTTTCTATGGACCACAATTGGAGAGAGAGAGAGAGAGAGAGAGAGAGAGAGAGAGAGAGAGAGATGGCACACCCAGGAGTCAAGACTGGCACACAAGCAGAAAGGCCAATATTAATCTCCCACTGTTTTTTTTTTTTTTTTTTTTTTTTCAGGGAGACTTTAGAAAAAAAAATAATAAAAAAAATATGATTTTATCAGGAAGAATTTAGAAACCAAATAAAATAAAATGATTTTTTCAGGGAGAATTTAGAAAACAAATAAAACCAAAAATAGGCGTTCTATGGCCCACTGACTAAGAGAGAGAGAGAGAGATGGAACGCTTAGTACTGGCACACAAGCCCAAAGGGCAATATTAATCTCCCTTTTTTTTTCCAGGGAGAATTTCTAAAACCCCCCCCAAAAAAAAAATAGGCTTTCTATGGCCCACTATTTGTGAGAGAGATGGGACGCTCAGGACTGGCACAGATGGCACGCTCAGGACTGGCACAGAAGCCCAGAGGCCAATATTAATCTCCCTTTTTTTCTGGGAGAATTTATAAAACCAAAAAAATATTTAAATAGGCTTTCTATGGCCCACTATTTGTGAGAGAGATGGCACGCTCAGGACTGGCACAGATGGCACGCTCACAACTGGCACACAAGCCCAGAGGCCAATATTAATCTCCCTTTTTTCAGGGAAAATTTATAAAACCAAAAAAAAAATTAAATAGGCTTTCTATGGCCCACTATTTGTGAGAGAGATGGGACGCTCAGGACTGGCACAGATGGCACGCTCAGGACTGGCACAGAAGCCCAGAGGCCAATATTAATCTCCCTTTTTTTCTGGGAGAATTTATAAAACCAAAAAAATATTTAAATAGGCTTTCTATGGCCCACTATTTGTGAGAGAGATGGCACGCTCAGGACTGGCACAGATGGCACGCTCACAACTGGCACACAAGCCCAGAGGCCAATATTAATCTCCCTTTTTTCAGGGAAAATTTATAAAACCAAAAAAAAAATTAAATAGGCTTTCTATGGCCCACTATTTGTGAGAGAGATGGCACGCTCAGGACTGGCACAGATGGCACGCTCACAACTGGCACACAAGCCCAGAGGCCAATATTAATCTCCCTTTTTTCAGGGAAAATTTATAAAACCAAAAAAAAAATTAAATAGGCTTTCTATGGCCCACTATTTGTGAGAGAGATGGGACGCTCAGGACTGGCACAGATGGCACGCTCAGGACTGGCACAGAAGCCCAGAGGCCAATATTAATCTCCCTTTTTTCAGGGAAAATTTATAAAACCAAAAAAAAAATTAAATAGGCTTTCTATGGCCCACTATTTGTGAGAGAGATGGCACGCTCAGGACTGGCACAGATGGCACGCTCACAACTGGCACACAAGCCCAGAGGCCAATATTAATCTCCCTTTTTTCAGGGAAAATTTATAAAACCAAAAAAAAAATTAAATAGGCTTTCTATGGCCCACTATTTGTGAGAGAGATGGGACGCTCAGGACTGGCACAGATGGCACGCTCAGGACTGGCACAGAAGCCCAGAGGCCAATATTAATCTCCCTTTTTTTCTGGGAGAATTTATAAAACCAAAAAAATATTTAAATAGGCTTTCTATGGCCCACTATTTGTGAGAGAGATGGCACGCTCAGGACTGGCACAGATGGCACGCTCACAACTGGCACACAAGCCCAGAGGCCAATATTAATCTCCCTTTTTTCAGGGAAAATTTATAAAACCAAAAAAAAAATTAAATAGGCTTTCTATGGCCCACTATTTGTGAGAGAGATGGCACGCTCAGGACTGGCACAGATGGCACGCTCACAACTGGCACACAAGCCCAGAGGCCAATATTAATCTCCCTTTTTTCAGGGAAAATTTATAAAACCAAAAAAAAAATTAAATAGGCTTTCTATGGCCCACTATTTGTGAGAGAGATGGGACGCTCAGGACTGGCACAGATGGCACGCTCAGGACTGGCACAGAAGCCCAGAGGCCAATATTAATCTCCCTTTTTTCAGGGAAAATTTATAAAACCAAAAAAAAAATTAAATAGGCTTTCTATGGCCCACTATTTGTGAGAGAGATGGCACGCTCAGGACTGGCACAGATGGCACGCTCACAACTGGCACACAAGCCCAGAGGCCAATATTAATCTCCCTTTTTTCAGGGAAAATTTATAAAACCAAAAAAAAAATTAAATAGGCTTTCTATGGCCCACTATTTGTGAGAGAGATGGGACGCTCAGGACTGGCACAGATGGCACGCTCAGGACTGGCACAGAAGCCCAGAGGCCAATATTAATCTCCCTTTTTTTCTGGGAGAATTTATAAAACCAAAAAAATATTTAAATAGGCTTTCTATGGCCCACTATTTGTGAGAGAGATGGCACGCTCAGGACTGGCACAGATGGCACGCTCACAACTGGCACACAAGCCCAGAGGCCAATATTAATCTCCCTTTTTTCAGGGAAAATTTATAAAACCAAAAAAAAAATTAAATAGGCTTTCTATGGCCCACTATTTGTGAGAGAGATGGCACACTCAGGACTGGCACACAAGCCCAAAGGCCAATATTAATCTCCCACTGTATTTTTATCAGGGAGAATTTATACACCCCACAAAAAAAAATACAGAAAAATGAAAAGGCTTTCTATGGCCCACTATGTGAGAGAGATGGCACACACAGGGATGGCACTCTAGCAGAAATGCCAAATTGCCAATCTTAATCTCCCACCAAAAAAAAAAAAAAAAAAAAAACAGGGAATGTCCTACAATTACTATCTCCCTGCCTGCAGTAATCTCAGCCAGGTATGGCAGGCAGCTACTATCTCCCTGCCTGCAGTAATCTCAGCCAGGTATGGCAGGCAGCAATAAGGAGTGGACTGATGCACAAATGAAATAAAAAGTGTGGACAAACAAAAAAGATAGCTGTGCAGAAAGGAAGGAACAAGAGGATTTGTGCTTTGAAAAAAGCAGTTGGTTTGTACAGCGGCGTACACACAGCAATGCAGCTATCAGGGAGCCTTCTAGGGCAGCCCAATGAGCTACAGCGCTGAGGGGAAAAAAAAAAAAAAAAAACTTCCACTGTCCCTGCACACCGAGGGTGGTGTTGGACAGTGCAAATCGCTGCAGCACAAGCGGTTTTGTGGTTAATGGACCCTGCCTAACGCTATCCCTGCTTCTGACAAAGCGGCAGCAACCTCTCCCTAAGCTCAGATCAGCAGCAGTAAGATGGCGGTCGGCGGGAACGCCTCTTTATAGCCCCTGTGACGTTGCAGACAGCAAGCCAATCACTGCAATGCCCTTCTCTAAGATGGTGGGGACCAGGACCTATGTCATCACGCTGCCCACACTCTGCGTTTACCTTCATTGGCTGAGAAATGGCGCTTTTCGCGTCATTGAAACGCGACTTTGGCGCGAAAGTCGCGTACCGCATGGCCGACCCCGCACAGGGGTCGGATCGGGTTTCATGAAACCCCGACTTAGCCAAAAGTCGGCGACTTTTGAAAATGTTCGACCCGTTTCGCTCAACCCTAGTCACCGCTACAAGGGCATCAGCCCATGCAATCATCTGCCACATGGCGAGCGACCTGCCCGTGGAGCACCCGCCAAAGCCGTGGGGTACTCAGGCCAGGTCCATCACAGCAGTTCTTAAAGGGGAAGGTCACTGCAACAGAGACCCGGTCTGTGGCCCTGGGCATCCATGTAAGGCTGCCGTAACACTAGCAGTATTTGGTCGGTATTTTACATCAGTATTTGTAAGCCAAAACCAGGAGTGGAACAATTACAGGTAGAGTTGAGCGACCTTGACCTTTTTAGAGTCGAGCCGGGTTTTGCGAAACCCGACTATGTCCAAAGTCGGGTCGAGTGAAATCGGCCGATTATGACGTAAAGTCGGGATCGACCGAAACACGAAACCCAATGCAAGTCAATGGGGCAGCATAGTCGGCAGTGAGTGGGGGCCAGGAAAACACCTAGAGTGCCCATTTTAATGTCAAAACCATCCATTCTTCTTAATGAAGCTTGTCAAGCGTAATTTACCTTAAAATAATTGGAAGGCATTTGAAATTGGGGGTCATTTGGCTAAAGTTGTGGGGGGTAGGGCTGGTTCAAGTAATTAGTGGGCCCAGTAAATCTGGACCACGTCACGGCAGTGGAGCAGGGAGAGGTAAGTATTTCAACTTTGCAAGTGCTGTGAACCTGAGCAAGCAGGGGGGGCCCACTCGTTGGCATTGGCACTGGCACAGGGCCCCTCAAAGTACAGCGGTGTGTTTGCACGGCGGGGGCGCCTCCCACCGGCAGCAACACTTTTGCGTACTATGAGAGGCCCTGTGCCAGTGACGTCGCCAACTAGTATTCCTCCCCCCACCTGATGAAGGAACCTGCACTTTCATCTGCACCTTCCTCTTTGTCCCCGTGTAAGGTGGTATGGTATGCGGGAAGAGCAACCTGACTTTCAGCAGGGTCACAATGTTGTTGTGTAGCGTGCACGGGGAATGTTGCGTTATGGGTCAATGTACCAGCAGACTCATCTATCACTGGCTGGGCAATGGGCACGATGAAGTGGAAACACAGATATAGGCCCAAAGAAGAAAGTGGGCTAAATGCAGTTCAAAATTGGTAACACAGGAATAACCAGGGGGCATTGCAGTGGAGGACAACTGGAATGAGAGGCTGACACAGAGAGTAGGGCCAAATCAGTAAGTAGTCGAAATGCAGTTCAAAATTGGCAACCGTAGTAAACAGGCGGCACAGCTTTGTTCAGTGGAGGAGAACAGCAAGGAGTGGCAGACACCGATAGTAGGCCCCAACCCAACTAGTAGGCCAAATGCAGTCTAACATTAACAACTACTTAACGAGAGGCTGAAAATGGAATTTCAGGACAGTAAACCAGGAGAACAGCAAGGAGTGGCAGACACCGATAGTAGGCCCCAAACCAACTAGTACGCCAAATGCAGTTGTTCCATTTAACCACAATTTAATGAGAGCCTGAAGATAGAAGCTCAGGAAAGGCAACCTGGGGAACACCTTGGAGTGTAACACACCATCTCTCTCCACCCCATACCCATTTTGTAGGCCTAATGCTGTGTACTTTTCTACAACTACTAAACGAGAGTCGGAAGACCGAAGCAATGGCAAGGAAACCTGGGGAACACCTTGGAGTGTAACACACCATCTCTCTCCACCCGATACCCATTTTGTAGGCCTAATGCAGTGTAGTTTTCTACAACTACAAAACGAGAGTCGGAAGATCGAAGCAATGGCGAGGAAACCTGGAGAACACCTTGGAGTGTAACACACCATCTCTCTCCACCCCATTCCCCATTTTTTAGGCCTAATGCAGCCTACTTTCCGACACCTACTAAACGAGAGCATGAAGATCGAAGCTCAGGAAAGGCAACCTGGGGAACACCTTGGAGTGTAACAACAACCTCTCTCTACACCACGGAAGGGCTGATTCTTAGGAAGGAAGGCTGTTGTAAATAAGCATTGCGCGTCCGAGGGTGATTATATTCTTATTCGGTATCTACTCACCCTCGGACGCGCCATGCTTCTTGATTTGTAATTAATGTTTATTTGCAATGTGCTTTTGACTTACTCAATTATTTTTTTAATTATTGATTTTATTAAATTAATAGTTTAACATCTTATTGGAAATAATTTAAAGGAGACGCGACAGGACAACACTCGGTGGATGCCATATCTGTGTTAACAACTCCAAAAAACTTTCAGTTAACTTCTTGCAGGAGAAAGAAATTGTAGCTGTTGGACCTTTGTAGTACAGTTCCAGATATTTGTTGTGTGTTTGTTTTGATTGTTAAAATGTCTGCATTTGAGATCTCAACACGATCTTATTTTTTATAATCAAATTAATTTTTTAAATATTTTATTAGGTTGGTTCAAGGGGTACACGGGCCGCAGTAGACAGGTCAGTGGAGGCCTAGTGGAAGGAGGGACCGCAGATGCGCCACTGTTTCACCCATACACAATTTGTAGGCCTAATGCAGCGTAGTTTCCAACAGCTACTAAACGAGAGCCGGAAGATCGAAGCTCAGGAAAGGCAACCTGGGGAACACCTTGGAGTGTAACAACAACCTCTCTCTACACCACGGAAGGGCTGATTCTTAGGAAGGAAGGCTGTTGTAAATAAGCATTGCGCGTCCGAGGGTGATTATATTCTTATTCGGTATCTACTCACCCTCGGACGCGCCATGCTTCTTGATTTGTAATTAATGTTTATTTGCAATGTGCTTTTGACTTACTCAATTATTTTTTTAATTATTGATTTTATTAAATTAATAGTTTAACATCTTATTGGAAATAATTTAAAGGAGACGCGACAGGACAACACTCGGTGGATGCCATATCTGTGTTAACAACTCCAAAAAACTTTCAGTTAACTTCTTGCAGGAGAAAGAAATTGTAGCTGTTGGACCTTTGTAGTACAGTTCCAGATATTTGTTGTGTGTTTGTTTTGATTGTTAAAATGTCTGCATTTGAGATCTCAACACGATCTTATTTTTTATAATCAAATTAATTTTTTAAATATTTTATTAGGTTGGTTCAAGGGGTACACGGGCCGCAGTAGACAGGTCAGTGGAGGCCTAGTGGAAGGAGGGACCGCAGATGCGCCACTGTTTCACCCATACACAATTTGTAGGCCTAATGCAGCGTAGTTTCCAACAGCTACTAAACGAGAGCCGGAAGATCGAAGCTCAGGAAAGGCAACCTGGGGAACACCTTGGAGTGTAACAACAACCTCTCTCTACACCACGGAAGGGCTGATTCTTAGGAAGGAAGGCTGTTGTAAATAAGCATTGCGCGTCCGAGGGTGATTATATTCTTATTCGGTATCTACTCACCCTCGGACGCGCCATGCTTCTTGATTTGTAATTAATGTTTATTTGCAATGTGCTTTTGACTTACTCAATTATTTTTTTAATTATTGATTTTATTAAATTAATAGTTTAACATCTTATTGGAAATAATTTAAAGGAGACGCGACAGGACAACACTCGGTGGATGCCATATCTGTGTTAACAACTCCAAAAAACTTTCAGTTAACTTCTTGCAGGAGAAAGAAATTGTAGCTGTTGGACCTTTGTAGTACAGTTCCAGATATTTGTTGTGTGTTTGTTTTGATTGTTAAAATGTCTGCATTTGAGATCTCAACACGATCTTATTTTTTATAATCAAATTAATTTTTTAAATATTTTATTAGGTTGGTTCAAGGGGTACACGGGCCGCAGTAGACAGGTCAGTGGAGGCCTAGTGGAAGGAGTGACCGCAGACAGGCATCGAAGGCCTAAAATAATCACACATGGCTGTAGGCAATTTTAAATTGGTTCCAGGGGTACACGGGCAGCAGTGGTGTGGTCAGTGGAGGCCTAGTGGAAGGAGTGACCACAGACAGGCATCGAAGGCCTAAAATATTAACACATGGCTGTAGGCAATTTTAAATTGGTTCCAGGGGTACTTGGGCAGCAGTGCCCTGGTCAGTGTAGTAGTAGTTGAAAGAATGGACCGCAGACAGGCATCGAAGGCCTAAAATAAAAAAATTGGGCTGGCTGTAGGCAATTTTAAATTGGTTCCAGGGGTACACGGGCAGCAGTGGTGTGGTCAGTGGAGGCCTAGTGGAAGGAGTGACCGCAGACAGGCATCGAAGGCCTAAAATAATAACACATGGCTGTAGGCAATTTTAAATTGGTTCCAGGGTTACACGGGCAGCAGTGGTGTGGTCAGTGGAGGCCTAGTGGAAGGAGTGACCGCAGACAGGCATCGAAGGCCTAAAATAATCACACATGGCTGTAGGCAATTTTAAATTGGTTCCAGGGGTACACGGGCAGCAGTGGTGTGGTCAGTGGAGGCCTAGTGGAAGGAGTGACCACAGACAGGCATCGAAGGCCTAAAATAATAACACATGGCTGTAGGCAATTTTAAATTGGTTCCAGGGTTACACGGGCAGCAGTGGTGTGGTCAGTGGAGGCCTAGTGGAAGGAGTGACCGCAGACAGGCATCGAAGGCCTAAAATATTAACACATGGCTGTAGGCAATTTTAAATTGGTTCCAGGGGTACTTGGGCAGCAGTGGTCTGGTCAGTGGAAGTCTAGTGGAAGGAGTGACCGCAGACAATGTCAAAACAATGGTATTGTCAGTGCCAGGCATTGAAGGATGTCAGCGCCTAGACTACACATTGGTGAAGCTGTGAGAGATAATTTTGCTAGTGGTAGAGCACTGTTTGAGCTGGGGGGGGGGGAACTGGCTTGTGGCCGGCGGTACAGGCACAGGGCCCCTCATATTACAACGGTGAGTCTGACGTTGGGTGCGCACCACCACCGCCAGAGACACTTTATTGTACTATGAGGGACCCAGTGGCAGTGCCGTCGACCAAAAGCGGGCTCACCCACCTCTTCAGACAAACAGCACTCTCAAGGGTCCAAGCGCAAAGTGGCGATAGCACGACCCCGTGTGGGGAGTTTGGCCATTTCGTGAGGTGGAAACATGTCGTATGCTGGACAATCAGGTGAAGAAAATTACGAGATTGGAAAAGTCATTCAGAATAGTCCACAGGCAAGACCTTTTCATAGGAAAGCTAGGTGTCAGCCGGGCAGGGTGGGGCAAAAGATTTTGAAATCCAGTTGTGGTTCATTTTAATGAAGGTTAGATCATCTACATTTTGGGTAGCCAGACGAGTCCTTTTTTCTGTTAGTATTGAACCTGCAGCACTGAATACTCTTTCTGATAGGACACTAGCTGCCGGGCAAGCAAGCTCCTGCAATGCATATTCTGCCAATTCTGGCCAGGTGTCTAATTTGGATGCCCAGTAATCAAATGGGAATGACGGTTGAGGGAGAACGTCGATAAGGGATGAAAAATAGTTTGTAACCATACTGGACAAATGTTGTCTCCTGTCACTTTGAATTGATGCTGCAGTACCTGTCCTGTCTGCGGTCATAGAAAAATCACTCCACAACCTGGTCAGAAAACCCCTCTGGCCAACGCCACTTCTGATTTCTGCCCCTCTAACACCTCTGGTCTGCTGGCCCCTGGAGCTCGTGTGAGAACGATCACGGGCGCTGTGTGCAGGGAATGCCAGAAGCAAACGGTCAACAAGAGTTGATTGTTTTGTTGCTAATATTAGTTCCAAGTTCTCATGTGGCATAATATTTTGCAATTTGCCTTTATAGCGAGGATCAAGGAGGCAGGCCAACCAGTAATCGTCATCGTTCATCATTTTTGTAATGCGTGTGTCCCTTTTGAGGATACGCAAGGCATAATCCGCCATGTGGGCCAAAGTTCCCGTTGTCAAATCTGCGGTTGTGCTTGGTTGAGGGGCAGTTGCAGGCAAATCTACGTCACTTGTGTCCCTCAAAAAACCAGAACCCGGCCTTGCCACGCCACCAATTTCCCGTGCCCCCGGGAAAGCTTCCTCATTAAAAATATACTCATCCCCATCATCCTCCTCATCCTCCACCTCCTCTTCGCCCGGTACCTCGTCATGTACACTGCCCTGACCAGACAATCGCTGACTGTCATCAAGGCTTTCCTCTTCCTCTGGTGCAGACGCCTGATCCTTTATGTGCGTCAAACTTTGCATCAGCAGACGCATTAGGGGGATGCTCATGCTTATTATGGCGTTGTCTGCACTAACCAGCCGTGTGCATTCCTCAAAACACTGAAGGACTTGACACATGTCTTGAATCTTCGACCACTGCACACCTGACAACTCCATGTCTGCCATCCTACTGCCTGCCCGTGTATGTGTATCCTCCCACAAAAACATAACAGCCCGCCTCTGTTCGCACAATCTCTGAAGCATGTGCAGTGTTGAGTTCCACCTTGTTGCAACGTCTATGATTAGGCGATGCTGGGGAAGGTTCAAAGAACGCTGATAGGTCTGCATACGGCTGGAGTGTACAGGCGAACGGCGGATATGTGCGCAAAGTCCACGCACTTTGAGGAGCAGGTCGGATAACCCCGGATAACTTTTCAGGAAGCACTGCACCACCAGGTTTAAGGTGTGAGCCAGGCAAGGAATGTGTTTCAGTTGGGAAAGGGAGATGGCAGCCATGAAATTCCTTCCGTTATCACTCACTACCTTGCCTGCCTCAAGATCTACAGTGCCCAGCCACGACTGCGTTTCTTGCTGCAAGAACTCGGACAGAACTTCCGCGGTGTGTCTATTGTCGCCCAAACACTTCATAGCCAATACAGCCTGCTGACGTATGCCAGTAGCTGCCCCATAATGGGAGACCTGGTGTGCAACAGTGGCAGGTGCGGATGGAGTGTTTGTGCGACTGCGGTCTGTGGACGAGCTCTTGCTTCTGCAGGAGGACGAGGAGGAGGAGGAGGAGGAGGGGGTGCGAACGGCTACAGACAACTGTTTACTAGACCGTGGGCTAGGCAGAACTGTCCCAAACTTGCTGTCCCCTGTGGACCCTGAATCCACCACATTTACCCAGTGTGCCGTGATGGACACGTAACGTCCCTGGCCATGCCTACTGGTCCATGCATCTGTTGTCAGGTGCACCTTTGTGCTCACAGATTGCCTGAGTGCATGGACGATGCGCTCTTTAACATGCTGGTGGAGGGCTGGGATGGCTTTTCTGGAAAAAAAGTGTCGACTGGGTAGCTCGTAGCGTGGTACAGCGTAGTCCATCAGGTCTTTGAAAGCTTCGCTTTCAACTAACCGGTAGGGCATCATCTCTAACGAGATTAGTCTAGCTATGTGGGCGTTCAAACCCTGTGTACGCGGATGCGAGGCTAAGTACTTCCTTTTTCTAACCATAGTCTCATGTAGGGTGAGCTGGACTGGAGAGATGGAGATCGTGGAACTAGCGGGGGTGCCGGTGGACATGGCAGACTGAGAGACGGTGGGAGATGGTATTGTTGCCGCCGGTGCCCTAGATGCAGTGTTTCCTACTACGAAACTGGTGATTCCCTGACCCTGACTGCTTTGGCCTGGCAAAGATACCTGCACAGATACAGCAGGTGGTGCGCTAAATGGTGGTCCTACACTGCCGGAAGGGATGTTGCGTTGATGACTAGCTTCATTGGCCGAGGGTGCAACAACCTTAAGGGACGTTTGGTAGTTAGTCCAAGCTTTCAAATGCATGGTGGTTAAATGTCTATGCATGCAACTAGTATTGAGACTTTTCAGATTCTGACCTCTGCTTAAGGAAGTAGAACATTTTTGACAGATGACTTTGCGCTGATCAATTGGATGTTGTTTAAAAAAATGCCAGACTGCACTCTTTCTAGCATCGGATACCTTTTCAGGCATTGCAGACTGAGCTTTAACCGGATGGCCACGCTGTCCTCCACCAGGTTTTGGCTTTGCCACGCGTTTTGGGCAAGATACGGGCCCGGCAGATGGAACCTGTGGCGATGTTGATGCCTGCTGCGGCCCCTCCTCCTCCTCTGCTTCAGAACTGCTGCCGCCTGCACCCTGTTCCCCCAATGGCTGCCAATCGGGGTCAAGAACTGGGTCATCTAATAACTCTTCTTGTACCTCCTGCGCAACTTCGTCTGTGTCACCGTGTCGTTCGGTGGTATAGCGTTCGTGATGGGGCAACATAGTCTCATCAGGGTCTGATTCTTGATCAGCACCCTGCGAGGGCAATGTTGTGGTCTGAGTCAAAGGACCAGCATAGTAGTCTGGCTGTGGCTGTGCGTCAGTGCACTCCATGTCAGATTCAATTTGTAATGGGCATGGACTGTTAACTGCTTCACTTTCTAAGCCAGGGACGGTATGTGTAAAGAGCTCCATGGAGTAACCCGTTGTGTCGCCTGCTGCATTCTTCTCTGTTGTTGTTTTTGCTGAAGAGGACAAGGAAGTGACTTGTCCCTGACCGTGAACATCCACTAACGACGCGCTGCTTTTACTTTTACCAGTTTCACGAGAGGAGGCAAAAGAGCTAGAGGCTGAGTCAGCAAGATAAGCCAAAACTTGCTCTTGCTGCTCCGGCTTTAAAAGCGGTTTTCCTAATCCCAGAAAAGGGAGCGTTCGAGGCCTTGTGTAGCCGGACGACGAACCTGGCTCCACAGCTCCAGACTTAGGTGCAATATTTTTTTCCCCACGACCACCTGATGCTCCACCACTACCACTACCCTCATTACCAGCTGACAATGAACGCCCCCGGCCACGACCTCTTCCACTAGACTTCCTCATTGTTTTAAAAACGTAACCAAACTAACGTTATTTGTTGCAGTCACACAACTTACACGGTGAGCTATAACTTCAGTATGATTTAGCTACCCCTTTACAGGTTGGTGAGACCACCGCGAAAATCAGGCACAATGTTACACACTCTTTTTTTGGTGGCTGCAAATTAGAGAGATGCCCCACACGCAGGACTGTCACTGAAGCACAAATGTTAATATTAATGTCACACTATTATTTGTTTTTTATTTTTATTTTTTTCAGGAACACTTTAGAAACCCCCCCAAAAAAAAAAAAATTGATTTTTGCAGGGAGAATTTAGAAAACAAATGTAACAAACTATATGCTTTCTATGGGCCACTGAGTGAGAGATGACGCACACAGGAATCAGGAGTGGCACACAAGCCCAGAGGCCAATATTTTTCTACCAATGATTGATGGAGTTATTTTCTCTGGTAGATTTTGGAACCCAAATCAAGGAAAAAAAATATAGGCTTTCTATGGACCACAATTGGAGAGAGAGAGAGAGAGAGAGAGAGAGAGAGAGAGAGATGGCACACCCAGGAGTCAAGACTGGCACACAAGCAGAAAGGCCAATATTAATCTCCCACTGTTTTTTTTTTTTTTTTTTTTTTTTCAGGGAGACTTTAGAAAAAAAAATAATAAAAAAAATATGATTTTATCAGGAAGAATTTAGAAACCAAATAAAATAAAATGATTTTTTCAGGGAGAATTTAGAAAACAAATAAAACCAAAAATAGGCGTTCTATGGCCCACTGACTGAGAGATGACGCACACAGGAATCAGGAGTGGCACACAAGCCCAGAGGCCAATATTTTTCTACCAATGATTGATGGAGTTATTTTCTCTGGTAGATTTTGGAACCCAAATCAAGGAAAAAAAATATAGGCTTTCTATGGACCACAATTGGAGAGAGAGAGAGAGAGAGAGAGAGAGAGAGAGAGAGAGAGAGATGGCACACCCAGGAGTCAAGACTGGCACACAAGCAGAAAGGCCAATATTAATCTCCCACTGTTTTTTTTTTTTTTTTTTTTTTTTCAGGGAGACTTTAGAAAAAAAAATAATAAAAAAAATATGATTTTATCAGGAAGAATTTAGAAACCAAATAAAATAAAATGATTTTTTCAGGGAGAATTTAGAAAACAAATAAAACCAAAAATAGGCGTTCTATGGCCCACTGACTGAGAGATGACGCACACAGGAATCAGGAGTGGCACACAAGCCCAGAGGCCAATATTTTTCTACCAATGATTGATGGAGTTATTTTCTCTGGTAGATTTTGGAACCCAAATCAAGGAAAAAAAATATAGGCTTTCTATGGACCACAATTGGAGAGAGAGAGAGAGAGAGAGAGAGAGAGAGATGGCACACCCAGGAGTCAAGACTGGCACACAAGCAGAAAGGCCAATATTAATCTCCCACTGTTTTTTTTTTTTTTTTTTTTTTTTCAGGGAGACTTTAGAAAAAAAAAAAATAAAAAAAATATGATTTTATCAGGAAGAATTTAGAAACCAAATAAAATAAAATGATTTTTTCAGGGAGAATTTAGAAAACAAATAAAACCAAAAATAGGCGTTCTATGGCCCACTGACTGAGAGATGACGCACACAGGAATCAGGAGTGGCACACAAGCCCAGAGGCCAATATTTTTCTACCAATGATTGATGGAGTTATTTTCTCTGGTAGATTTTGGAACCCAAATCAAGGAAAAAAAATATAGGCTTTCTATGGACCACAATTGGAGAGAGAGAGAGAGAGAGAGAGAGAGAGAGAGAGAGAGAGATGGCACACCCAGGAGTCAAGACTGGCACACAAGCAGAAAGGCCAATATTAATCTCCCACTGTTTTTTTTTTTTTTTTTTTTTTTTCAGGGAGACTTTAGAAAAAAAAATAATAAAAAAAATATGATTTTATCAGGAAGAATTTAGAAACCAAATAAAATAAAATGATTTTTTCAGGGAGAATTTAGAAAACAAATAAAACCAAAAATAGGCGTTCTATGGCCCACTGACTAAGAGAGAGAGAGAGAGATGGAACGCTTAGTACTGGCACACAAGCCCAAAGGGCAATATTAATCTCCCTTTTTTTTTCCAGGGAGAATTTCTAAAACCCCCCCCCAAAAAAAAATAGGCTTTCTATGGCCCACTATTTGTGAGAGAGATGGGACGCTCAGGACTGGCACAGATGGCACGCTCAGGACTGGCACAGAAGCCCAGAGGCCAATATTAATCTCCCTTTTTTTCTGGGAGAATTTATAAAACCAAAAAAATATTTAAATAGGCTTTCTATGGCCCACTATTTGTGAGAGAGATGGCACGCTCAGGACTGGCACAGATGGCACGCTCACAACTGGCACACAAGCCCAGAGGCCAATATTAATCTCCCTTTTTTCAGGGAAAATTTATAAAACCAAAAAAAAAATTAAATAGGCTTTCTATGGCCCACTATTTGTGAGAGAGATGGGACGCTCAGGACTGGCACAGATGGCACGCTCAGGACTGGCACAGAAGCCCAGAGGCCAATATTAATCTCCCTTTTTTTCTGGGAGAATTTATAAAACCAAAAAAATATTTAAATAGGCTTTCTATGGCCCACTATTTGTGAGAGAGATGGCACGCTCAGGACTGGCACAGATGGCACGCTCACAACTGGCACACAAGCCCAGAGGCCAATATTAATCTCCCTTTTTTCAGGGAAAATTTATAAAACCAAAAAAAAAATTAAATAGGCTTTCTATGGCCCACTATTTGTGAGAGAGATGGCACGCTCAGGACTGGCACAGATGGCACGCTCACAACTGGCACACAAGCCCAGAGGCCAATATTAATCTCCCTTTTTTCAGGGAAAATTTATAAAACCAAAAAAAAAATTAAATAGGCTTTCTATGGCCCACTATTTGTGAGAGAGATGGGACGCTCAGGACTGGCACAGATGGCACGCTCAGGACTGGCACAGAAGCCCAGAGGCCAATATTAATCTCCCTTTTTTCAGGGAAAATTTATAAAACCAAAAAAAAAATTAAATAGGCTTTCTATGGCCCACTATTTGTGAGAGAGATGGCACGCTCAGGACTGGCACAG
The DNA here is from genome assembly GCF_032444005.1 of Ranitomeya imitator. Lineage (NCBI taxonomy): Eukaryota > Metazoa > Chordata > Amphibia > Anura > Dendrobatidae > Ranitomeya > Ranitomeya imitator. Next base: position 653,576,162 of record NC_091285.1, on the reverse strand, counting down.
ATGGCACGCTCACAACTGGCACACAAGCCCAGAGGCCAATATTAATCTCCCTTTTTTCAGGGAAAATTTATAAAACCAAAAAAAAAATTAAATAGGCTTTCTATGGCCCACTATTTGTGAGAGAGATGGGACGCTCAGGACTGGCACAGATGGCACGCTCAGGACTGGCACAGAAGCCCAGAGGCCAATATTAATCTCCCTTTTTTTCTGGGAGAATTTATAAAACCAAAAAAATATTTAAATAGGCTTTCTATGGCCCACTATTTGTGAGAGAGATGGCACGCTCAGGACTGGCACAGATGGCACGCTCACAACTGGCACACAAGCCCAGAGGCCAATATTAATCTCCCTTTTTTCAGGGAAAATTTATAAAACCAAAAAAAAAATTAAATAGGCTTTCTATGGCCCACTATTTGTGAGAGAGATGGCACGCTCAGGACTGGCACAGATGGCACGCTCACAACTGGCACACAAGCCCAGAGGCCAATATTAATCTCCCTTTTTTCAGGGAAAATTTATAAAACCAAAAAAAAAATTAAATAGGCTTTCTATGGCCCACTATTTGTGAGAGAGATGGGACGCTCAGGACTGGCACAGATGGCACGCTCAGGACTGGCACAGAAGCCCAGAGGCCAATATTAATCTCCCTTTTTTCAGGGAAAATTTATAAAACCAAAAAAAAAATTAAATAGGCTTTCTATGGCCCACTATTTGTGAGAGAGATGGCACGCTCAGGACTGGCACAGATGGCACGCTCACAACTGGCACACAAGCCCAGAGGCCAATATTAATCTCCCTTTTTTCAGGGAAAATTTATAAAACCAAAAAAAAAATTAAATAGGCTTTCTATGGCCCACTATTTGTGAGAGAGATGGGACGCTCAGGACTGGCACAGATGGCACGCTCAGGACTGGCACAGAAGCCCAGAGGCCAATATTAATCTCCCTTTTTTTCTGGGAGAATTTATAAAACCAAAAAAATATTTAAATAGGCTTTCTATGGCCCACTATTTGTGAGAGAGATGGCACGCTCAGGACTGGCACAGATGGCACGCTCACAACTGGCACACAAGCCCAGAGGCCCATATTAATCTCCCTTTTTTCAGGGAAAATTTATAAAACCAAAAAAAAAATTAAATAGGCTTTCTATGGCCCACTATTTGTGAGAGAGATGGCACACTCAGGACTGGCACACAAGCCCAAAGGCCAATATTAATCTCCCACTGTATTTTTATCAGGGAGAATTTATACACCCCACAAAAAAAAATACAGAAAAATGAAAAGGCTTTCTATGGCCCACTATGTGAGAGAGATGGCACACACAGGGATGGCACTCTAGCAGAAATGCCAAATTGCCAATCTTAATCTCCCACCAAAAAAAAAAAACAAAAAAAAACAGGGAATGTCCTACAATTACTATCTCCCTGCCTGCAGTAATCTCAGCCAGGTATGGCAGGCAGCTACTATCTCCCTGCCTGCAGTAATCTCAGCCAGGTATGGCAGGCAGCAATAAGGAGTGGACTGATGCACAAATGAAATAAAAAGTGTGGACAAACAAAAAAGATAGCTGTGCAGAAAGGAAGGAACAAGAGGATTTGTGCTTTGAAAAAAGCAGTTGGTTTGCACAGCGGCGTACACACAGCAATGCAGCTATCAGGGAGCCTTCTAGGGCAGCCCAATGAGCTACAGCGCTGAGGGGAAAAAAAAAAAAAAAAACTTCCACTGTCCCTGCACACCGAGGGTGGTGTTGGACAGTGCAAATCGCTGCAGCACAAGCGGTTTTGTGGTTAATGGACCCTGCCTAACGCTATCCCTGCTTCTGACAAAGCGGCAGCAACCTCTCCCTAAGCTCAGATCAGCAGCAGTAAGATGGCGGTCGGCGGGAACGCCTCTTTATAGCCCCTGTGACGTTGCAGACAGCAAGCCAATCACTGCAATGCCCTTCTCTAAGATGGTGGGGACCAGGACCTATGTCATCACGCTGCCCACACTCTGCGTTTACCTTCATTGGCTGAGAAATGGCGCTTTTCGCGTCATTGAAACGCGACTTTGGCGCGAAAGTCGCGTACCGCATGGCCGACCCCGCACAGGGGTCGGATCGGGTTTCATGAAACCCCGACTTAGCCAAAAGTCGGCGACTTTTGAAAATGTTCGACCCGTTTCGCTCAACCCTAATTACAGGAAAAGTATAATAGAAACATATGCACCACTTCTTCATTTATCCCCCACTCCTGGTTTTGGCTTACAAATACTGATGTAAAATACTGACCAAATACTGCTAGTGTGACGGCAGCCTAAAAGTGACATAAAGGGGAATAAAGTTTATGGGAGAAAAGGAGAATTGTTTGTGACACCACCCGTGGTATTTGGCAATGAGATGGTGGCTGATGCTGCAGTTCAGGTCCTCTGGAGCAGATGGTGATGCATCAGAGTTGATACAGTTCTCCACGGGTAAAGCTAGGCCCCAGGGCAGTTATAGTGTAAAATGGGATGGCGGGTGTTGTAGTGCAGGGCAGGTGGCGCAGTAAATAATTCAGAGGACACAGCTGGGTGCAGTTCCCAATGCTTTACTCACAGTTCTGCAGATACTGTCTCCAGCCGTGTGCTGTGTCCTCCAGGTCTGTGGCGCCCAGCCAACCCTCAGATGATTTGGGGTACACTTTTCCAGGACTCCTCTCTTATGCTCCTTTCCTGGCTGTCTAACTGCACTGGGTCCCACCTCTCCTGCCCTGCGCCTTCACACACAGTGTCCTAAGCCAGCAGCCTCGGATCTTGTCGGGCGATGTCTTTCTAGTCCCCTGAGTCATGGCTGCCTTTTCAGCTAATGTCTGTGGATGTGGTAGTGGCAGTGGCATCTACAGCTGCCACAGTTTCCGGCTTCCTAGCTGAGTCTTGTAGTCCTCCACTAGTCGTGGGGTCTGCTTCCCTCACTGCGACATGGTCCCTACACCCAACTATGGTCAGTGTGGATGCGGGCCACACGGTTGGATTCCTCACTAACCGTGTCCCTAGAACCCCTTCTTCCTGGAGCTTCCCTCTTTTCAATCTTCTTTCTCTAGCTCCCTCTGACAGGGAGATTCTTTCGACACATCTCACTCCCTCTAGTTCCTCTCACAGTCTGACCAACTTTCCCTCCAAATTAGATCCTCCCCTAACTACTGGCTCCACCCACACCCTCTACCTAGATACCCTCTCCAGACTGGGATGAGGCCATCCTCCCATAGGGTACGCCCAGGTGCCCTGGCTGTAGTGGGGAGGTGTTGGATGCTGGTGTTAGAGTCCTGGCTAGTGCTCCCTCCTTACCTGAGAGTGGGATATCACACCTCTGAATGAGGTGCAGTGCCTCTGTAGCGACTGAACCCACAGGGGCCCCAAACCTGTCTTTCCTGCCGTGTCTACTGATAAATACAACCTTTGTCCAGAAGCTGCTGACACTTGCATATCTCTAGCCAAGCTGGTAATGCTGGATGGCTGGGCACTAAGCTTAAGCACCAACGTTGCTGGGTATTTATCTGGTTTCTGGGCATATCAGCCCTTGTGCACTTTATGGGCCCCCAGGCCCTTCTGCCTGAAAACAGGAAGATCCGTCCTACATTAACTATCTACACTGTTCCTAAGTCCCTATCTTACATCATGTTCACTATTCCATCTAGTGGTTAAAATTTACTACAACATTTTCCCTAGGAAATATACTTTAAATATATATATCTATATATATAATTGTCTAAGGGTTTTTCCATCTGTCTGTCTTTCTGTCTGTCTGTCTGTCCTGGAAATCCCGCGTCTCTGATTGGTCGAGGCCGCCAGGCCTCGACCAATCAGAGACCGGCACAGCATCGACGTAGAAATCCCGCGTCTCTGATTGGTCGAGGCCGCCAGGCCTCGACCAATCAGCAACGGGCACAGCGACGATGATGTCATAAAGGACGTAGACATCTCACGTTTCTGATTCAGCGATGGGCACAGTATCGACGTAGATGTCATAATGGTTGCCATGGCGACGATGATGTCATAAAGGTTGCCTCGACCAATCAGCGACGGACACAGTCTGCCGCGAATTCTGGAATCATCATTGTCCATATACTACGGGGACATGCATATTCTAGAATACCCGATGCATTAGAATCGGGCCACAATCTAGTATATATATATATATCTATATATATAATTGTCTAAGGGTTTTTCCGTCTGTCTGTCTGTCTGTCTGTCTGTCCTGGAAATCCCGCGTCTCTGATTGGTCGAGGCCACCAGGCCTCGACCAATCAGCGACGGGCACAGCATGGCGACGATGATGTCATAAAGGTTGCCTCGACCAATCAGCGACGGGCACAGTCTGCCGCAACTGTTTAACTCCATATCAGCATGGGTTTATGAGAAATCGCTCCTGTCAAACCAATCTAATCAGTTTTTATGAAGAGGTAAGCTATAGGCTGGACCACGGTGAGTCATTGGACGTGGTATATCTCGATTTTTCCAAAGCGTTTGATACCGTGCCGCACAAGAGGTTGGTACACAAAATGAGAATGCTTGGTCTGGGGGAAATTGTGTGTAAATGGGTTAGTAACTGGCTTAGTGATAGAAAGCAGAGGGTGGTTATAAATGGTATAGTCTCTAACTGGGTCGCTGTGACCAGTGGGGTACCGCAGGGGTCAGTATTGGGACCTGTTCTCTTCAACATATTCATTAATGATCTGGTAGAAGGTTTACACAGTAAAATATCGATATTTGCAGATGATACAAAACTATGTAAAGCAGTTAATACAAGAGAAGATAGTATTCTGCTACAGATGGATCTGGATAAGTTGGAAACTTGGGCTGAAAGGTGGCAGATGAGGTTTAACAATGATAAATGTAAGGTTATACACATGGGAAGAAGGAATCAATGTCACCATTACACAGTGAATGGGAAATCACTGGGTAAATCTGACAGGGAGAAGGACTTGGGGATCCTAGTTAATGATAAACTTACCTGGAGCAGCCAGTGCCAGGCAGCAGCTGCCAAGGCAAACAGGATCATGGGGTGCATTAAAAGAGGTCTGGATACACATGATGAGAGCATTATACTGCCTCTGTACAAATCCCTAGTTAGACCGCACATGGAGTACTGTGTCCAGTTTTGGGCACCGGTGCTCAGGAAGGATATAATGGAACTAGAGAGAGTACAAAGGAGGGCAACAAAATTAATAAAGGGGATGGGAGAACTACAATACCCAGATAGATTAGCGAAATTAGGATTATTTAGTCTAGAAAAAAGACGACTGAGGGGCGATCTAATAACCATGTATAAGTATATAAGGGGACAATACAAATATCTCGCTGAGGATCTGTTTATACCAAGGAAGGTGACGGGCACAAGGGGGCATTCTTTGCGTCTGGAGGAGAGAAGGTTTTTCCACCAACATAGAAGAGGATTCTTTACTGTTAGGGCAGTGAGAATCTGGAATTGCTTGCCTGAGGAGGTGGTGATGGCGAACTCAGTCGAGGGGTTCAAGAGAGGCCTGGATGTCTTCCTGGAGCAGAACAATATTGTATCATACAATTAGGTTCTGTAGAAGGACGTAGATCTCGGGATTTATTATGATGGAATATAGGCTGAACTGGATGGACAAATGTCTTTTTTCGGCCTTACTAACTATGTTACTATGTTACTATGTAAATTTGCCTCGACCAGTCAGCGACGGGCACAGTATCGACGTAGATGTCATAATGGTTGCCATGGCGACTATGATGTCATAAAGGTTGCCTCGACCAATCAGCGACGGGCACAGTCTGCCGTGAATTCTGAAATCATCATTGTCCATATACTACGGGGACATGCATATTCTAGAATACCCGATGCGTTAGAATCGGGCCACAATCTAGTATATATATATATATATATATATATATATAGCAATGATATATACAAATATATAAATACTGTCAACTGGGACATGCTTAGAAGGGGTTTAGGATGGCTAATCCGACCCCACTACAATTGTAGTACACAGCTGGTGCTGTAGGACACATATGGCAGCAGTGGCTCAGTATTGGGGTATCAGGTGCTGTAGGACGCATATGGCAGCAGCGGCTCAGTACTGGGGTATCAGGTGCTGTAGGACACATATGGCAGCCGTGGGTCAGTATTGAGGTATTAGGTGCTGTAGGACACATATGGCAACAGCGGCTCAGTAATGGGGTATCGAATGCTGCAGGACTCATATGGCAGCAGAGGCTCAATATTGGGGTATCAGGTGCTGTAGGACACATAGCAGCAGCGGCTCAGTATTAGGGTATCAGGTGCGTAGGACACATATGGCAGCAGTGACTCAGTATTGGGGTGTCAGGTACTGTAGGACATATATGCCAGAGGCTCAGTATTGGGGTATCAGGTACTGTAGGACATATATGGCAGAGGCTCAGTATTGGGGTATCAGGTGCTGTAGGACACATATGGCAGCAGCGGCTCAGTATTGGGATATCAAGTACTGTAGGACACATACGGCAGCAGCAGCTCAGTATTTTGGCATAAGGTGCTGTAGGAGGTATATGGCAGCAACTGCTCAGTATTGAGGTATCAGGTGCTGTAGGACACATATGGCAGCACATCTTGGTATTGGGATATCAGGTGCTGTAGGATGCATATGGCAGCAGCAGCTCAGTATTGGGTTATCAGGTGCTGTAGGACACATGGCAGAGGATCAGTATTGGGGTATCAGGTGCTGTAGGACATATATGCAGCAGTGGCTCAGTATTGGGGTATCAGGTGCTGTAGGATGCATATGGCAGCAGTGGCTCAGTATTGGGGTATCAGGTGCTGTAGGATGCATATGGCAGCAGCGGCTCAGTATTGGGGTATCAGGTGCTGTAGGACACATATGGCAGTGGCTCAGAATTGGGGTATCAGGTGTTGTAAGACACATACGGCAGCAGCGGCTCAGTATTGGGGTATCATCAGGATGAGTAGTTTGCACAGGTTCGACAAAGATATGGACGTTGAAGGAAATATGAGAAGTCAGATGTCTTGTTGTTGTAATCTCTGCAGACGAGTCCTGACTGGAGAAGTTGTCATGTCAGTCTGGGGCAGATGGAAAAGACGGGAAAAGTGATCATCTCCATAAGAAGGAACATCAGCTGTAAGTCACCATCTATAACTGTACTGTGATCTCTTTTATGGTCTGCAGGACTGTTATCTTCCACTATATGGTCTCCATATAGTAATATCAGTGTTTGTTTTTTTATATAGATGTATTTTTCAATCACAGTGTGGTCATCTGCTGATGTTCCCCTATGCTCACAATTAGGGTGCACCACGTAGCTGTAGTTAGGATTACCTGGTTAAGGGCACACTCAGATTTTCCACCCCCCAAGCTGAGACCGTAGCTACGCCTCTGTGTATACTGTAGTTTATATATTTCCTTGTTTGTAAATGAGTGTGTACAGATATACTGCATATGATCCTTCTACACATAATTGTAACTGGCTGGGTGGTGGAACTGCTGTGCCAAAGCCCAAGGAAAATCTGGAAGGGTGTGACTAAGAGCCTCACCCATTCTGACTATGGATACACAGTAGCTAACGACACTGAGATCTGAAGAGATACAAGGGAGGTGGTCCAGGTGCTACTCCTCAACTGACCTTGGGTAGATGGCAGCTGACCCCTAGGAATGGAAAGCTGGGGCAGCACAAGGGAATGTCCAACAGATGCAGGCATAGAATGAAAGGAATATTGTGGATATTACCTACGCTGCTGAATGAAATTTCAATCTAGACGAAATAAGTGAAAGATGGTGGTTTATTCTACGCGTTTTGAAGTATTCAACTACTTCCTCAGGAAATTATCACTTGTATATCAACAGATCCAGGCAAGCAGAGTAAGATGATAGGAACCACAGATGCAGACAAGACCGGATAACAGAGAGATAAGCGCTGGCAGGTGCAACTGGACCGGCTGCCGTTAAGAACTAGCAGGTGCAACTGGACCAGCTGCTATTGAGGTGAGAGTAGGCAGGTGCAGCAGGCGCTGCTGCCATTGAGATGAGCACTTGCGGGTGAAGCAGGCTCAGCTTACTTTGAGATCAGCACTGGGGACCTCCATGGGCAGCAGCAGATCCAGAAGAAGCAGGACAGGGGCCGCGGTGATAAGTACGCTGGTGTTTCTGCAGGGAGAGATGGACTGCAGGCAGAGATGAGGGTAATACAGTACCCCCTTATGCCCCCTTTTTTTTACACTGCTGATAGAAATTTCTCCAGAAGGAGACGGGCATGGATGTTCTTCCTGGGTTCCCAGGACTGATCCTCAGGACCAAATCCCTTCTAATCCACAAGAAAAAAAGGTATTTTTTCTTGTCCTCTGACAGGAGCAGGAATGGTACCGGGAACTTTGAAGAGCTGAGGACAAAAGGTTTGAGAAGAGACACATTGAAGGAATTGGGGATTCGCAAGGAGGACGGTAGTTATTAGGCTACTAGATTCATTTGTTTCAACACCCCGAAAGGGACCAATGAAGCGAGGACCTAAATTTATAGGACAGTATCTTGAGATGGATATACTTAGATGAAAGCCAGACCTTATCTCCAGGATGAAACAGAGGCGAATCCAGATGTCTCTTATCAGCATGTCTTTTCATACGCTTCTGGGATTTCATCAAGGACACTTTGGTGTCCTCCCAGACCTCTCAGAAACATTCCTGACTAATGAATCGGCAGTAGGAAAATCGGAGGTAACAGCCACAGGAAATGGGACTTTGGGGTGTTGACGTAGACCACAAAAAAATTAGATTTGGCAGAAGACTTGTTCACGTGGTTATTGTAAGAGAATTCAGCCCAAGGCAGAAGCTCAGCCCAGTCACTGTGGTGAACATTGACAAATTGCTGGAGAAGATTAGTTAGGATCTGATTGACTCATTCCACTTGGCCATTGGTCTGAAGATGGTAGGAAGATGAAAAATCCAAAGTAACATCCAGTAGCTTACAGGTGGCCATCCAGAAAGGAGAGGTAAACTGAACACCTCTATCGGAGACTATGTGAAGCGGAAGGCCATGGAGGCGAAAAATCTGAAGAATAAATTATTTTGCCAGTACTAGCGCAGATGGAAGACCAGATAGCGGGATGAAGTAAGCCAGCTTGGAAAAATAATCCACCACCACCCATATGACAGTACTACCAGCAGACACTGGCAGATCAGCAATGAAATCCATGGAGATATGCTGCCAGAGAACAGATGGCACAGGCAAGGGAAGCAACCGTCTTATTTTGGGCACACAAGAGATGAGCATAGACGAAATTCACAATATCTTTGCGCAGGGTCTGCCACCAATAGTGCCGAGAGATACGGAGAGTTGTCTTCTTCTGTCTTGCATGACCTGCCACCTTAGATGAATGACCCCAGAGATGATCCCGCTTCCTCTCAGATTCAGCCAAGTAAGTCTTACCGGAGGGAAGACAAGGCAAGTCCAGCAGAGCGACCATGATTATTTTGAAGGGCTCAATGATGTGTTTAAGGTCCTCCTCTTGGTTGGAGGCCTGGAAGGACCTGGAGAGCACTTCCACCTTAACCTTAACATTTTTATCAGCCTGCCGAAAATGGAGTGTGAAGTTGAAGCGAGCGAGGAACAAAAACCGTCTAATTTGACATGGGTTAAGCCGATGTGTGGACTGCAGATAAGCAAGATTCTTGTGGTCAGTGTATATTACCACAGGGTGCAATGCTCTTTCCAGCACGTATCGCCACTCATCCAGAGCCAGCTTGAATGCAAGCAGTTCTCTATCACCAATACAGTAATTGCGTTCTGGTGCATAAAAGAGCTTAGAGAAGAAGCCGCATGACACCATGTGACCAGATGAAGACTTCTGAGGAAAAATTGTACTGACCCCTGTGGAAGATGCATCCACCTCCTGGAATAACTGCTTGTTATGTTTTGAGCAATGCAGCACAGGTCCCGAGGAGAATACCTGCTTGAGAGATACAAAGGTGCCTTCTGCTTCTCGAGTTCATTCCTTAGGATTGGCCCCTTTGTCGGTCAGGGCAGCAATAGGAGCAGTCCAGGTTGAAAAATTGAAAAATAAAAAATAAATTGGAGATAATAATTTGCAAACCCGAGAAACCGCTGGCTAGCCTTTAGACTGTCTGGACGAGCCACTTCAGGACAGCGGATACCTTCTCTGGATACATCTTCAGACCTGTCTCACAAACAATGTATCCAAAAACTGTTTGAAGATGCACTTTTCATAATTAGCATAGAAACAGTTCTTAACCTTAACAGAACCTGGCGAACATCCCTTCCTGTGTGTTGGCAGATCAGGAGAGAATACCAAGATGCAGCACCCAGTGCACCCGGGCAACTGCCGGGGCCCTAGAGAGAGAGGGGGGCCCACTCACGCTGTCATAGATACAGCTGGGAGAGCAGAGCAGGAGAACATGCTCTCTCCGCCCACAAAGTCACTGCTGGCTGTGTTCTCTTAACCCCTATGTGCCAGCTCTGACACAAGCATCTTCTCACTCAGTCAGTGCAGCCAGGCAGGCACATAGGGGTTAAGAGAAGGCAGCCAGTATGACATTGTTTGTGGGCAGAGAGAGCACGTTCTCCTGCTCTGCTCTGGCCCCTGGCTGGCTGCAGTGCTGAACTTATCAGGCAGATTCCAGAAGAGCTCCTACCAGTGCCTGAGTGAATGCAAAGGTATCCAGCAATGGTTGCAGTTGGACTTGTGGCTCAGTCTGCTGCTGTTTGTCTCCACTTCCTAAAAATGTGGGTGATGTCTGGAGGAGCAGCTGGTGGGGTGCAGCCTGCAACCTGCAGCCACCCAGCTCACCCAGAACCCCAGAATACATGCATGCCCTGTCATGATCTGTACTTTTGCCCTGTCCTGTGTTTGAGTGGTATGCCATTTGATGTATGTAACTGTTCTCTGGTTTCTATTAGCTGTAATTTATGTATTTTCTTGTGCTGGGAGTTCACCTGTAACAATATGTCTCCTTCCCCCAATACTTGCAGCCCTAAGCTCTAATGTAATTAAGCTTTGTCAACATCACTAGTGGAGGAATAGCCATTATTCCTCACAGCAGGTGGCTAGTCAAATGTACATACTACATAGATTAAGCGGAGCCCACCAGTCTAGAGTCTTCTGGTGGACCCAACCATTGAATAGAAGGTGTGACCCCTACCCCCCTTCATGGGCGGATCCCAGGAGCTCAGACAATCCATTCTTATTTTGAGATCAGATCTGAGTTGATCCTTGAAGGAGAAGGAGTGGGGATTCTTAGCTGAGGCAAGACCCCATGTCCATCTGGGACTGCGGAAGCGAATGGGGCGAGACTTGAGCTGAGGACATATCTCGTCGTTCGTGGGATTGTTTTGGGATCCCTTGGACTCGTGTGGACTATTGCTTTGTTACCTGGCACAAGGATTATCGGGAGGTGCCCCCGAACCTGTTCCGTTGGACTAATTGTGGACTCTGTAGCTCTACCTACATGTGTTGTTCCAGCGTTCTTGATAATAAATCTGTGGAATCATCCCTTGGCCTGTTGCCCCTACTTGCTCTGCCGTACACCCCATCACAAACTGGTTGGCAGCAGAGGGACCAGAGCAGAAGGAATGGAGGACAAAGGCCCATCAACATCGGGAACCAACACCGCAGAGTACAAGAACTGGACTTTGGGGAGCCTACAATCAAAGGCCCGTGAAGTAGGAGTCCGTTTTAAGGGACTCTCCAAGGAGCAGCTTATTGAGGCTTTGGAAGGAGTTCGCCTGCAAGATGACGCTGAGGAAGGATCCTCACAGCAAATGGAGGAAAGACTGCAGCCGGAGGTAAATACCCAAAAAAGTCAGTGGGTTATGTGGTACGAGGAGGAGTTGGCATTGCTGGGAGAAGAGGCCACCATAGACTATAAGAAAGAGGCCATTCACCGAGCTCAAGAGAGGGAGAGGGAGGCCATTCACAGAGCCGAGGAGAGGGAGGCCATTCACAGAGCCGAGGAGAGGGAGGCCATTCACAGAGCCGAGGACAGAGCTCAGGAGATGGCATTGCTGGAGAGGCAGATCGCTTTGGAAGCAGCTAGAAGCTCCAGACAGACTCTAACCCCAGACCCACCATGATGGAACTCCCCAGAGTGTCCCGCAAAGACTTCAAGCCCTTTAATGAGGCTGCAGGCGACATTGAGGGCTTCTTCCAGGACTTTGAGCATCAGTGTCGATTAATGGAAGTCCCAGAAAGGGACCGAGTCCGACATCTGGTGGGGCTCTTAGAGGGTGGAGCTGCCGCAGCCTACAGAGCTATGGACCCTCAGGGGAACTGTGAGTATGCGGAGATTAAACGGACTATTCTAGAACATTATGCTGTTACCCCAGACACTTACAGGACTCAGTTCCGTACTTTAGCCTGTGATGAGGAAGTGTCTTTCAAGATGTATGCCCACAGACTCAAACAGATATGTCATCGCTGGCTGGAGGCAGAGGGGGCCTTAACCTGGGAGACCTTCCTCCAGGTTATCCTAAAAGAGCAGTTTTACTTCAAGTGCCCTGCTAAGATCCGGGAATGGGTGCGTGAAAGGAGACCAGCCACTGTGGAGGAAGCTGCAGCTCTAGCTGATGAGGCTCTCACCATCAAGCCTCAGTGGAGGATTCTGTTGGAGGATGGAGAGAGGCATACCAGCTCCACAACACCGGTGGCCCCCTGTTCTTCTGTCCCCATTGTTCCCCATTCCTCTAAGCCACCAGCTCATGCTGATACCCATGTAAATGTGCCTCCAGTTGCTTCTATTGCGTTTTCTGGAATACGACGAGAAGAGGAAGTAGCAGAGTGCAGATGTTATGGTTGTGGGCATCTGCAGGCCTCATGCCCAGCCAGCCCATGGAGGAGTCGTCCTCAAAACCCTACGGCACCTTCAGGTGGGGGCCGGCCTCCAGGTTCCCTTACCCCTCGCCCAAGAGGACGCCTTGGATGGAGTGAGACCCAGCACAGATGCTATCGATGGGGAAACCAGGGATTTAAGCTTGAGGAGGCTAATTTGCATATTCCAGGTGCCTTCTGGGAAAAGCGAAGAGTCTCCCTAAGCTAGAAGATCGTTGGGTACAGCCGGGACCAGCTGCTTGGAAAGAATCACCAAACCAGGGATTCAAGCTTGAGGAGGCTAATTTGCATATTCCAGGTGCCTTCTGGGAAAAGCGAAGAGTCTCCCTAAGCTGGAAGATCGTTGGGTTGAATTTTTGCCTGTAGGACATTATTGCAAGAGAGCTTGGCTGAGTAGATTACACAAGAAGGAAAACACACAGCAAGTCAGCAGGATCTAGGAGCAACATGGCAGATGTGACAACCTACATGGTGAGCTGCAGCATGTGCTACATGTTCACAGATCGACCAGAAGAAGAATTAAATTTCACCTGTCAGAAGTGTAGACTAGTGGCCCTTTTAGAAGAAAAGGTGCGGGGTCTGGAAGAAAGAATAGCAACTTTGAAACTCATCAAAGAGAATGAAGACTTTCTAGACAGAACAGAAGCATCTCTACTGGTCACAGAAGGTGAAAACAGTGTCAGAGAACCTCCAAAAGCAGATGAGTGGAAGCATGTGACCAAAAGAAGCAAGAAGACCATGGAGAAATCACCAACCACACAACTGAAGAACCGATATCAAATCTTTGTAGAGGATGAAGATGGCACACCTAAGGATGAAGCAATACCAGCAAGCAAAAAAGAAAAGGGCACACAGCAACAAGTGACAGCAAAAAGTACAGCCAAGAAGCAACGAAGAGTGGTGGTGGTGGGAGACTCACTACTGAGAGGCACAGAAGCAGCCATCTGCAGACCGGACATAACCGCAAGAGAAGTATGCTGCCTTCCAGGTGCGATGATCAAGGATGTGACCGATAGGATACCAAAGCTCTTCAACTCCAAGGATGTCCACCCATTTCTTCTGATACATGTTGGCACCAATGACACGGCAAGGAAGGACCTACCGACAATCTGCAAAGACTTTGAAGAGTTGGGGAAGAAAGTAAAGGAACTGGATGCACAGGTAGTTTTTTCTTCTATCCTTCCAGTAGACGAGCATGGCACCAGGAGATGGAACAGGATCCTTGATGCAAACAACTGGCTAAGACGATGGTGCAGACAACAAGGATTCGGATTCCTGGACCACGGTGTGAATTACTTGTACGATGGACTCCTCGCCAGAGACGGACTACACCTCAACAAACCTGGGAAACACACATTCGCCAGAAGAATCGCTACACTCATCAGGAGGGCGTTAAACTAGAAGAAGAGGGGACGGGAAGAAAAACATTAGACTTGAACAAAGAAGATCCAGGAAAACATACTCAGAAGGGAGGTAAGAACATTTCTAAAACAATCCACAGCGAGGAGATTGGAACAAAACAAATTCCTCTAAACTGCATGCTCGCAAACGCCAGAAGCCTGACAAACAAGATGGAAGAACTAGAAGCAGAAATATCTACAGGTAACTTTGACATAGTGGGAATAACCGAGACATGGTTAGATGAAAGCTATGACTGGGCAGTTAACTTACAGGGTTACAGTCTGTTTAGAAAGGATCGTAAAAATCGGAGAGGAGGAGGGGTTTGTCTCTATGTAAAGTCTTGTCTAAAGTCCACTTTAAGGGAGGATATTAGCGAAGGAAATGAGGATGTCGAGTCCATATGGGTCGAAATTCATGGAGGGAAAAATGGTAACAAAATTCTCATTGGGGTCTGTTACAAACCCCCAAATATAACAGAAACCATGGAAAGTCTACTTCTAAAGCAGATAGATGAAGCTGCAACCCATAATGAGGTCCTGGTTATGGGGGACTTTAACTACCCGGATATTAACTGGGAAACAGAAACCTGTGAAACCCATAAAGGCAACAGGTTTCTGCTAATAACCAAGAAAAATTATCTTTCACAATTGGTGCAGAATCCAACCAGAGGAGCAGCACTTTTAGACCTAATACTATCTAATAGACCTGACAGAATAACAAATCTGCAGGTGGTCGGGCATCTAGGAAATAGCGACCACAATATTGTACAGTTTCACCTGTCTTTCACTAGGGGGACTTGTCAGGGAGTCACAAAAACACTGAACTTTAGGAAGGCAAAGTTTGACCAGCTTAGAGATGCCCTTAATCTGGTAGACTGGGACAATATCCTCAGAAATAAGAATACAGATAATAAATGGGAAATGTTTAAGAACATCCTAAATAGGCACTGTAAGCGGTTTATACCTTGTGGGAATAAAAGGACTAGAAATAGGAAAAACCCAATGTGGCTAAACAAAGAAGTAAGACAGGCAATTAACAGTAAAAAGAAAGCATTTGCACTACTAAAGCAGGATGGCACCATTGAAGCTCTAAAAAACTATAGGGAGAAAAATACTTTATCTAAAAAACTAATTAAAGCTGCCAAAAAGGAAACAGAGAAGCACATTGCTAAGGAGAGTAAAACTAATCCCAAACTGTTCTTCAACTATATCAATAGTAAAAGAATAAAAACTGAAAATGTAGGCCCCTTAAAAAATAGTGAGGAAAGAATGGTTGTAGATGACGAGGAAAAAGCTAACATATTAAACACCTTCTTCTCCACGGTATTCACGGTGGAAAATGAAATGCTAGATGAAATCCCAAGAAACAATGAAAACCCTATATTAAAAGTCACCAATCTAACCCAAGAAGAGGTGCTAAACCGGCTAAATAAGATTAAAATAGATAAATCTCCGGGTCCGGATGGCATACACCCACGAGTACTAAGAGAACTAAGTAATGTAATAGATAAACCATTATTTCTTATTTTTAGGGACTCTATAGCGACAGGGTCAGTTCCGCAGGATTGGCGCATAGCAAATGTGGTGCCAATATTCAAAAAGGGCTCTAAAAGTGAACCTGGAAATTATAGGCCAGTAAGTCTAACCTCTATTGTTGGTAAAATATTTGAAGGGTTTCTGAGGGATGTTATTCTGGATTATCTCAATGAGAATAACTGTTTAACTCCATATCAGCATGGGTTTATGAGAAATCTCTCCTGTCAAACCAATCTAATCAGTTTTTATGAAGAGGTAAGCTATAGGCTGGACCACGGTGAGTCATTGGACGTGGTATATCTCGATTTTTCCAAAGCGTTTGATACCGTGCCGCACAAGAGGTTGGTACACAAAATGAGAATGCTTGGTCTGGGGGAAATTGTGTGTAAATGGGTTAGTAACTGGCTTAGTGATAGAAAGCAGAGGGTGGTTATAAATGGTATAGTCTCTAACTGGGTCGCTGTGACCAGTGGGGTACCGCAGGGGTCAGTATTGGGACCTGTTCTCTTCAACATATTCATTAATGATCTGGTAGAAGGTTTACACAGTAAAATATCGATATTTGCAGATGATACAAAACTATGTAAAGCAGTTAATACAAGTGAAGATAGTATTCTGCTACAGATGGATCTGGATAAGTTGGAAACTTGGGCTGAAAGGTGGCAGATGAGGTTTAACAATGATAAATGTAAGGTTATACACATGGGAAGAAGGAATCAATGTCACCATTACACACTGAATGGGAAACCACTGGGTAAATCTGACAGGGAGAAGGACTTGGGGATCCTAGTTAATGATAAACTTACCTGGAGCAGCCAGTGCCAGGCAGCAGCTGCCAAGGCAAACAGGATCATGGGGTGCATTAAAAGAGGTCTGGATACACATGATGAGAGCATTATACTGCCTCTGTACAAATCCCTAGTTAGACCGCACATGGAGTACTGTGTCCAGTTTTGGGCACCGGTGCTCAGGAAGGATATAATGGAACTAGAGAGAGTACAAAGGAGGGCAACAAAATTAATAAAGGGGATGGGAGAAATACAATACCCAGATAGATTAGCGAAATTAGGATTATTTAGTCTAGAAAAAAGACGACTGAGGGGCGATCTAATAACCATGTATAAGTATATAAGGGGACAATACAAATATCTCGCTGAGGATCTGTTTATACCAAGGAAGGTGACGGGCACAAGGGGGCATTCTTTGCGTCTGGAGGAGAGAAGGTTTTTCCACCAACATAGAAGAGGATTCTTTACTGTTAGGGCAGTGAGAATCTGGAATTGCTTGCCTGAGGAGGTGGTGATGGCGAACTCAGTCGAGGGGTTCAAGAGAGGCCTGGATGTCTTCCTGGAGCAGAACAATACTGTATCATACAATTAGGTTCTGTAGAAGGACGTAGATCTGGGGATTTATTATGATGGAATATAGGCTGAACTGGATGGACAAATGTCTTTTTTCGGCCTTACTAACTATGTTACTATGTTACTATGACAGCCGGGGCATCTGCAAGCCTCCTGCCCAGCTGTTCAAATGAGGATTGATCCTGTATCCAGTCGTATTATTAATTATGTACAGCCAAGTGCCATGGAGGACGACGTGTCACCACTACGGGAGGACTGGCCTTGTGCCTCACCCACCCATGTTGCACCACTAGGAGTTTATGGTGTGCAACCTGCAGCTATGACGACTTCTGCTCATCGAGGTAAGCACTTGCAGGAGGTCGTGCTGGATGGACAGAGACTTATTGGATTTTGTGACTCAGGGGCTTTCCTCACACTGGCTGATCCCCGAGTGGTTCGGCCTGAGGCAATCCATCGAGGACCTGGGATTGTCATTGAACTGGCTGGTGGACAATGGAGGACTATTCCCACAGCCACTGTGGATCTGAACTTTGGTTTTGGGGTCAGGCGATGTGTGGTTGGGGTGATGGGTGGTCTGCCTGCAGATGTTCTCCTGGGCAATGATGTGGGAGAGCTACGATGCCAATTCGTGGCTGCATGAAGTTACGCTCTGCCTGTGTGTACTTAACCAGCGACCTGTAGAGGTCCCTGGTACGTACACAAATTGGGAGAGGAAGGGATTGTCATGATCTGTACTTTTGCCCTGTCCTGTGTTTGAGTGGTATGCCATTTGATGTATGTAACTGTTCTCTGGTTTCTATTAGCTGTAATTTATGTATTTTCTTGTGCTGGGAGTTCACCTGTAACAATATGTCTCCTTCCCCCAATACTTGCAGCCCTAAGCTCTAATGTAATTAAGCTTTGTCAACATCACTAGTGGAGGAATAGCCATTCTTCCTCACAGCAGGTGGCTAGTCAAATGTACATACTACATACAGTTAGGTCCATATATATTTGGACAGAGACAACATTTTTCTAATTTTGGTTATAGACATTACCACAATGAATTTTAAACAAAACAATTCAGATGTAGTTGAAGTTCGGACTTTCAGCTTTCATTTGAGGGTATCCACATTAAAATTGGATGAAGGGTTTAGGAGTTTCAGCTCCTTAACATGTGCCACCCTGCTTTTAAAGGGACCAAAAGTAATTGGACAATTGACTCCAAGGCTATTTCATGGACACGTGTGAGCAATCCCTTCGTTATGTCATTCTCAATTAAGCAGATAAAAGGCCTGGATTTGATTTGAGGTGTGGTGCTTGCATTTGGAAGGTTTTGCTGTGAAGTAAACATGCGGTCAAAGGAGCTCTCCATGCAGGTGAAACAAGCCATCCTTAAGCTACGAAAACAGAAAAAACCCATCCGAGAAATTGCTACAATATTAGGAGTGGCAAAATCTACAGTTTGGTGCATCCTGAGAAAGAAAGAAAGCACTGGTGTACTGATAAATGCAAAAAGACCTGGGTGCCCACGGAAGACAACAGTGGGGGATGATCGCAGAATAATCTCCATGGTGAAGAGAAACCCCTTCACAACAGCCAACCAAGTGACCACCACTCTCCAGGAGGTAGGCGTATCAATATCCAAATATGCCATAAAGAGAAGACTGCATGAAAGTAAATACAGAGGGTTCACTGCACGGTGCAAGCCACTCATAAGCATCAAGAATAAAAAGGCTAGACTGGACTTTGCTAAAAAAACATCTAAAAAGCCAGCACAGTTCTGGAAGAACATTCTTTGGACAGATGAAACCAAGATCAACCTCTACCAGAATGATGGAAAGAGAAAAGTATGGCGAAGGCGTGGTACAGCTCATGATCCAAAGCATACCACCATCTGTAAAACACGGCGGAGGCAGTGTGATGGCGCGGGCATGCATGGCTGCCAGTGGCACTGGGTCACTAGTGTTTATTGATGATGTGACACAGGACAGAAGCAGCCAAATGAATTCTGAGGTATTCAGAGCCGCCATACTGTGTGCTCAGCTGCATCCAAATGCAGCCAAACTGATTGGTCGTCGTTTCATACTACAGATGGACTATGACCCAAAACATAAAGCCAAAGCAACCCAGGAGTTTATTAAAGCAAAGAAGTGGAATAATCTAGAATGGCCAAGTCGGTCACCTGATCTCAACCCAATTGAGCATGCATTTCACTTGTTAAAGACTAAACTACAGACAGAAAGGCCCACAAACAAACAGCAACTAAAAACCACCGCAGTGAAGGCCTGGCAAAGCATCAAAAAGGAGGAAACACAGCGTCTGGTGATGTCCATGAGTTCAAGACTTCAGGCAGTCATTGCCAACAAAGGGTTTTCAACCAAGTACTAGAAATGAACATTTTATTTAAAACTATTTGAATCTGTCCAATTACTTTTGGTCCCTTTAAAAACAGAGTGGCACATGTTAAGGAGCTGAAACTCTTAAACCCTTCATCCAATTTTAATGTGGATACCCTCAAATGAAAGCTGAAAATCTGACCTTCAACTGCATCTGATTTCTTTTGTTTAAAATTCATTGTGGTAATGTCTATAACCAAAATTAGAAAAATGTTGTCTCTGTCCAAATATATATGGACCTAACTGTAGATTAAGCGGAGCCCACCAGTCTAGAATCTTCTGGTGGACCCAACCATTGAATAGAAGGTGTGACCCCTACCCCCCTTCATGAGCGGATCCCAGGAGCTCAGACAATCCATTCTTATTTTGAGGTCAGATGTGAGTTGATCCTTGAAGGAGAAGGAGTGGGGATTCTTAGCTGAGGCAAGACCCCATGTCCATCTGGGACTGCGGAAGCGAACAGGGCGAGACTTGAGCTGAGGACATATCTCGTCGTTTGTGGGATTGTTTTGGGATCCCTTGGACTCGTGTGGACTATTGCTTTGTTACCTGGCACAAGGATTATCGGGAGGTGCCCCCGAACCTGTTCCGTTGGACTAATTGTGGACTCTGTAGCTCTACCTACATGTGTTGTTCCAGCGTTCTTGATAATAAATCTGTGGAATCATCCCTTGGCCTGTTGCCCCTTCTTGCTCTGCCGTACACCCCGTCACATGCCCCACCAACCTGCACCAGTGGGGTAGGAAGAAGCTTAACCCCTTCCCATCTGTATGAAGGTTATTGCTGAACCTTAAAGATAACAATCTGACCCGCATAAATGGGATTAACCAGATGCCAGGAGGAAGGGGAGCTGCTGCCATGGATAAAACTGAGCTGTGGGCTGTACGTTGGGGCCCCGTTGTTAGGGCTAGCGGAATGCACCAAATAATAAGACAGAAAGAGTAAGGTGCGTTCGCAGCCCGGGGTCCACCGTGCCGAGATGGAACCTGCTGCCAAGTAATGACGGACTATATGGCGGTACAATGTGAATACACACTTGGGTTAACCTCACCCTGTGTGAAGGAAGCGAACCCTGTTGCATCACAGGGCCGCGGTACCGCACCAAGAGCGCAAGCAAGTTGTCTCAGAACTCAATCCCAAGACACAGGATTTGATTACTAAAACAAACGCAATGCACCAAAGATATCCAACAAATTATGTCAATATATATGCAAGTAATTAATAGAACCCTACTGGTGCATTGTGAAACAAATAGTGACTAAACACTGAAATTAGAGAACCAACCACAGCTACAACGCGGACAGCCAAGAAAGTGCACCCACACAGAAGATCAATTAAAAGATAGCCTTTATTTATGGTGACAATTGGCACAATGAGATAAAAATAGATAATAGTACGCGAATATAACAGGACAATAAAAAAATAGTATAATAAAATCAAAATAGGATATAAATAGGTGACCCCAAGAATAATTATTAATGGATATACATTTCATGTGGTGACGGCCAGAAAAACTTTATTATAATAATCAGTTGATGTAGAAAAAATCCAACAAAAAAACCAGCAAAAAAGTGCACGAAAATTAATAATTACCAGGTTCAAAAAATATATATAATAAATTAAATATTATTAAAGATAAGTGCCAAAAATACATACGTGCTACCGCAGAACAAAACACATTTGCGGAATAAAGTTGATTGTACCAAAGTGCAAAAGTGCTAGACAGAACCAATATATATAGGGGCATCTGTAGGGCATACAGTTAGGGCCAGAAATATTTGGACAGTGACACAATTTTCGTGAGTTAGGCTCTGCATGCCACCACATTGGATTTGAAATGAAACCTCTACAACAGAATTCAAGTGCAGATTGTAACGTTTAATTTGAAGGGTTGAACAAAAATATCTGATAGAAAATGTAGGAATTGTACACATTTCTTTACAAACACTCCACATTTTAGGAGGTCAAAAGTAATTGGACAAATAAACATAACCCAAACAAAATATTTTTATTTTCAATATTTTGTTGCAAATCCTTTGGAGGCAATCACTGCCTTAAGTCTGGAACCCATGGACATCACCAAACGCTGGGTTTCCTCCTTCTTTATGCTTTGCCAGGCCTTTACAGCCGCAGCCTTCAGGTCTTGCTTGTTTGTGGGTCTTTCCGTCTTAAGTCTGGATTTGAGCAAGTGAAATGCATGCTCAATTGGGTTTAGATCTGGAGATTGACTTGGCCATTGCAGAATGTTCCACTTTTTGGCACTCATGAACTCCTGGGTAGCTTTGGATGTATGCTTGGGGTCATTGTCCATCTGTACTATGAAGCGCCGTCCAATCAACTTTGCAGCATTTGGCTGAATCTGGGCTGAAAGTATATCCCGGTACACTTCAGAATTCATCCGGCTACTCTTGTCTGCTCTTATGTCATCAATAAACACAAGTGACCCAGTGCCATTGAAAGCCATGCATGCCCATGCCATCACGTTGCCTCCACCATGTTTTACAGAGGATGTGGTGTGCCTTGGATCATGTGCCGTTCCCTTTCTTCTCCAAACTTTTTTCTTCCCATCATTCTGGTACAGGTTGATCTTTGTCTCATCTGTCCATAGAATACTTTTCCAGAACTGAGCTGGCTCCTTGAGGTGTTTTTCTGCAAATTTAACTCTGGCCTGTCTATTTTTGGTATTGATGAATGGTTTGCATCTAGATGTGAACCCTTTGTATTTACTGTCATGGAGTCTTCTCTTTACTGTTGACTTAGAGACAGATACACCTACTTCACTGAGAGTGTTCTGGACTTCAGTTGATGTTGTGAACGGGTTCTTCTTCACCAAATTAAGTATGCGGCGATCATCCACCACTGTTGTCATCCGTGGACGCCCAGGCCTTTTTGAGTTCCCAAGCTCACCAGTCAATTCCTTTTTTCTCAGAATGTACCCAACTGTTGATTTTGCTACTCCAAGCATGTCTGCTATCTCTCTGATGGATTTTTTCTTTTTTTTCAGCCTCAGGATGTTCTGCTTCACCTCAATTGACAGTTCCTTTGACCGCATGTTGTCTGCTCACAGCAACAGCTTCCAAATGCAAAACCACACACCTGGAATCCACCCCTGACCTTTTAACTACTTCATTGATTACAGGTTAACGAGGGAGACGCCTTCAGAGTTAATTGCAGCCCTTAGAGTCCATTGTCCAATTACTTTTGGTCCCTTGAAAAAGAGGACGCTATGCATTACAGAGCTATGATTCCTAAACCCTTTCTCCGATTTGGATGTGGAAACTATTATATTGCAGGTGGGAGTGTGCACTTTCAGCCCATATTACATATATAATTGTATTTCTGAACATGTTTTTGTAAACAGCTAAAATAATAAAACTTGTGTCACTGTCCAAATATTTCTGGCCCTAACTGTACATTGTGCCACACGCAGGTAAATGAGCAACACCAAATAAAGTGCAATGTGCTTAATAAAAACCGACCATCCAAAACACAAAAGGTAATATTACTCCACAATATACCTTATTAGAGGGGTCACCAGGTCTCGCTATCGCGCGCCCCGACGCGCGTTTCAGAATCTTCTTCCTTCGTCAGGGGGTGGCGAATGTGTATTAAATGGGGCTTTATATATCCTCATTACATCCATTGCAGTGACCCCGGCATGTATGGCGCATGCACCGTCAGAGAGACCCGGAAGTCCAAGCGCCGTTGTCACGTGACAGCACGCACGGGAACGGAGTACTCGGCGTTGCTAAGTCACCATGATGCGGACGGCGGGGCTCCATGCATCAGACCACGCAGGCGCACTGCTCGAGGTATCGCAAGGGAGCGGGGAAAAGCAAGGTAATAATATACGAGAAAAAGGAACATATAGCGGACATGGATAATAAAGAAAAAAATTGGGGAATCAATCTATGGTGGACAATTAATCCATATAAGCGTAGAATAGTTATAGACTGCACCATGATGAAATCCGGGGACACAGAAAGGGGGGGAGGGGTGGGAATAAAATACAATATAAAACAAATGGCATTTGTAATTAATGACACCTTGCTCCTATATATTTCATAAATATAGTGAATCAGAAAAAATATTAAATAAATGCCAGGTGATATTAGATACAATATAAACAAGTACATGTGAATCACATCTAGATTTATGACAAAATGAAAATAAATATATATAAAAAAATCAAATATGAATAAATAAAAAAAAATACAGAAATAAAATAAAATAAAAGAATTTATAATGAAGAAAAAAATTATATATAATCCTATGAAAAATCCGCACAATAATCCATATTCTCCATAGGAATGCAGCAGGTCCGGAACATCGAAGACATACAAAGTCCATCACACTCCGTCCGAACCGAAACATACAGCTGTCCACTCCGCATGGCCGATGGAGCATCTCCACACAATCCAGCCAAATACATGTAAGTATGATAAGCTAAAAATATATAAGAATAAAAAGTTAATAAAAAGCCACATATAATATACAAAAGCAGAAATAATAAAAAGATAAAATAATGCTATAAAACGGTGGTGTTATAAAAAAGCGGCAAAGCTCAAATTTTCATTCAACCCGTCAGGGGACACTGTATTTAGTGTCCAGATCCACTTGGTCTCCATTTGTGCCAGTGTAGTATTTGTCTTTCCTCCTCTCTCATTAGGTCTAATTCCATCTATGCCTTTTACTCTCAGAAGTGATGCATCACAATTATGCTTAATTTTAAAGTGCTTGGGGATGGTCTTCAGCAGGGATATATTATCAACGTCCTTTGCGGCTATAATCCCCAGCACATGTTCTCGGACCCTTACTTTTAATTGGCGGGTAGTCATGCCCACATAGACCAGTGAGCATGGGCATGTGGCATAATAAATGATGGTCTTAGTTGTACAAGTTATGGCTTGTTTAATATCATACGTCATTGTCCCATTGGAGTTACAAAAGACCTGTGCTCTATCTATGTTAGGACAAGCCACGCATTTGCCACAAGGCCTACAACCTACTACTTGTTTCGCATTCATTAGAAAGGAAGGCAAGACTGAATTGTGGGCATAATGGCTCTTGACCAAGTGGTCTTTTAGATTTTGGGATCTCCTGTACGTAATACTTGGTTTGTCACCAATATACCGTGCCAAAACAGGGTCGGCTTTAAGGATTCCCCAGGATTTAGCCAAACATGATCTCATGAGCTCATTCTGTCCATGGTATCTAGTAATATATCTGACTACCTGATTGGATTTGGGTATTCGCTGACCATACAGGGCTTGATGTCTAGTGATACTTTTAGCACGGTTATATCCCTTTTTAATAGAATGTCTGCTATATCCACGTTCGAGAAATCTCTCTTTGAGATCTTTAGTTTGTGCCTCGAAGTCGATATCATTAGAACAGATCCTTCTAAGACGTAAAAATTGTCCGATAGGGATCGACTGTACCATAGCAGGGGATGAGACGAGGTAGCATGTAGGAGGGAATTTACCGCTGTAGATTTCCTGAAAATATTGGTAGATAGGCAATTATCCTCTCCTCTATAGACATTCACGTCCAGAAAGTCCAAGGAATTAGAGTCAAATTTGTATGTCAGATGTATGTTCAGGAGATTATGGTTAAGAAACGACATAAAAGATCATAGGGATTCCTCTGACCCCTGCCAGATAAAGAATATATCATCTATGAATCGTACCCATATTGGGATACAATCCATCCATGTTTCAGACATCAAGAGGTCCCTCTCCCACAGCCCCAGGAATAAGTTTGCGTAAGCCGGCGCAAAAGAAGCACCCATAGCGGTGCCCTGGAGCTGTAGGTAGAGGGACCCCTTAAAGAGAAAAAAATTGTGTGACAATGAAAATTCAAGGAGACGTATTGTAAACTGTCTCATAAGACCAGGCATAATTGATGACCCCAGAGAATGTGTTACTGCCTGAATCCCATCACTATGCCGAATATTAGTGTATAGACACTCTACGTCACATGTTACTAAATAGGTGTCCTTACCAATATATAATCCATCAATTTTTTTGAGGAACTCATTAGTATCTTTAATATAAGAGGGTAGTTCCTCAACCAATGGTTTTAATCTGGAATCCACAAAACTCAATCCCAAGACACAGGATTTGAGTACATAGACCTCATGCGCTCGACACCGCTACTGGGGTGTCAGAGTGACAGCAATAGAAGCACGAGAATGCATGCAGTGCCGCACTGGCGAATGCCACTAACCACCCAGGCTTGGGTCAGGAAAGCACTGTGAAAGCGCACTGTGAAAGCGCACTGTGAAAGCGCACGGCACCGCACTGGCGGTGACAGCAATAAAACGCTGTATTGTGTGTTTACGTGCTGATGGCTAAGTCGGGCGCTAGATAGCAATCCTTCATTGGCGACCCGTCAACAGCACTAGGAATGGGAATGATTTAGGAGCTTTCATCCATCGACATAAATCCATCAACACACACACATTATCGCGTCTATACTAGCGCGGTCATGCGCAGCTTATATAGTTGCAGCACGTTCAGGACCTTCCAATAAAGGACAAATGGGAAACTGCTACCGAAGTTTTGCCCTTTCAGGACCTTCCTGGAGGACCAATGGGATGTGCTGCAGTACCTGAGCATGTGACCCTCGATCTCCAACGGGAGATCTTGCCCTGGGCATGCTCAGAAAGAGAAAAGCAGGACTTAGTCCCAAAAGCATCTGCTCGCCGCTGCCCAACACTGACTTCAATGGCAGAAGCAGGAAAAGCAGCAGTAACTCCTTGTACAGAGTGAGACTGAGCAAGACGCTGGGACCGAAGTCTCCGCTGAGCAGACTCCACTGCGGCTGGAGAAGAATGGGAGACCGCAGCGGAGTTGGCTTGAGATTCACCTTGTGCAGAAGCGGGAACTCGACACCTAACACCCGTGGCCCCAGGCTGGTGACTGGAGGGACTCTGCCCAGTGCTGGCATGTGGGCGATTTCTTCTCTGGAGTCTCAGCTTCTCTCCTCCACATCACACTGTGCAGTCACAGCAACATTGGTTGTCTCTGTCCAGGTCCCAGCAGCTGCCACTGCTCCCACCAAGGACATGGCATAACTTAACCCTTCCCCTGTGGCCACCAGCAACAAATCCACATTATTCCTTGATTAAATCAGGTTCCAACCCAATAGAAGAGCAGACAATTCCTGCTACCATTAGGGTCCGGGAGGGGGTGACATTGGCTGCCCTGCTACTCTGTAGTGGGGGGTGACAAGTGTAACATGGGGTAACGATGATGGAGAAATGCACAGGATAATAGTGAGCGCGACAGAGGGCAGTGTATGGTATGGAGCAGTCAGGGGGTGGTGTTGTGAAATCTGCTTTCGGGCTCCCTCCTGTGGTCATGAATGGTACTTCGGCTGGTTCTGTCCATGGACTTTCTCTGATGCCTGTGGGTGTTTCTGAGTTTCCTTCCACAGGTGACAAGGCTAATTCGTTAGTGGGCTGCTCTATGTAACTCCACTTGGATCCTTGTCCGATGCCAGCTGTCAATGTTGTAGCATTGGTCTAGTTCGCTCCTGGATCTTTCTGGTTTCCTGTTTTCTCCAGCAGAAGCTAAGTTTCGCTTTGCTTTTTTCTTGTTTGCTATTTTTTCTGTCCAGCATGCTTATGTGAATTTTGCCTTGCTTGCTGGAATCTGTGGGACGCAGAGGGGCGCCTCCGCTCCGTTAGTCGGTGCGGAAGGTATTTTTCCCTGCACTCTCTGTGTGGCTTTTTGTAGGGTTTTGTGCTGACTGCAAAGTGACCTTTCCTATCTTCTGTCTGTTTAGTAAGTCGGGCCTCTCTTTGCTAAATCTATTTCATCTCTGTGTTTGTGATTTCATCTTACTCACAGTCAATATATGTGGGGGGCTGCCTTTTCCTTTGGGGAATTTTCTCTGAGGCAAGATAGGCTTATTTTTCCTATCTCTAGGGCTAGCTAGTTCTGAGGCTGTGACGAGGCGCCTAGGTCATGATAGGAGCGCTCCACGGCTATTTCTAGTGTACGTGATAGGATTAGGGATTGCGGTCAGCAGAGGTTCCACTTCCCAGAGCTTGTCCTGTATTAATGTGCTATCAGGTCTTTTCTGGTGCTCTAACTACCAGGTCCACTATTTGTTCTAACCACCAGATCATAACAGTACAGCTGGCCAAAAGTATTGATGCATCTCAATAGAGGGATAAGTGAAGCTCTGAGACCATTTTTTTTTCTTTGCAGCGTGTTCTGTCTCACTTTTCCCCTTTACCTCTGGGTGGTTCAGAACACAGGTGTAGACATGGACATTCAAGGTCTGTCCTCTTGGATGGATAATCTCACTACAAGGGTACAAAACATTCAAGATTTTGTGGTTCAGAATCCGATGTCAGAGCCTAGGATTCCAATTCCTGATTTATTTTTTGGTGATAGATCTAAGTTCTTGAATTTCAAAAATAATTGTAAATTGTTTCTAGCTTTGAAACCTCGCTCCTCAGGTGATCCTGCTCAACAAGTAAGGATCATTATTTCTTTGTTACGTGGTGACCCTCAAGACTGGGCATTTTCCCTTGCGCCAGGAGATCCGGCATTGCGTGATGTGGATGCGTTTTTCCTGGCGCTCGGATTGCTTTATGACGAACCTAATTCAGTGGATCAGGCAGAGAAAATCTTGCTGGCTCTGTGTCAGGGTCAGGATGAAGCAGAGATATATTGTCAGAAGATTAGAAAGTGGTCTGTGCTCACTCAGTGGAATGAATGTGCCCTGGCAGCAATCTTCAGAAAGGGTCTCTCTGAAGCCCTCAAAGATGTCATGGTGGGATTTCCCATGCCTGCTGGTCTGAATGAGTCTATGTCCTTGGCCATTCAGATCGATCGGCGCTTGCGTGAGCGTAAAACTGTGCACCATTTGGCGGTACTATCTGAGCATGGGCCTCAGCCTATGCAGTGTGATAGGACTTTGACCAGAGCTGAACGGCAGGAACACAGACATCGGAATGGGCTATGTTTTTACTGTGGTGATTCCACTCATGCTATCTCTGATTGTCCTAAGCGCACTAAGCGGTTCGCTAGGTCTGCCACCATTGGTACGGTACAGTCAAAATTTCTATTGTCCGTTACACTGATTTGTTCTTTGTCTTCCTACTCTGTTATGGCATTTGTGGATTCAGGCGCGGCCCTGAATTTGATGGACTTGGAGTATGCTAGGCGCTGTGGTTTTTTCTTGGAGCCCTTGCAGCATCCTATTCCATTGATAGGAATTGATGCTACGCCTTTGGCCAAGAATAAGCCTCAGTACTGGACCCAACTGACCATGTGCATGGCTCCTGCACATCAGGAGGATATCCGTTTTTTGGTGTTACATAATCTGCATGATGTGGTCGTTTTAGGGTTACCATGGCTACAGGTCCATAATCCAGTATTGGACTGGAAATCTATGTCTGTGTCCAGCTGGGGTTGCCAGGGGGTACATGGTGATGTTCCATTTTTGTCAATTTCGTCTTCTACTCCTTCTGAAGTTCTGGAGTTTTTGTCGGATTATCAGGATGTATTTGATGAGCCCAAAGCCAGTGCCCTACCTCCTCATAGGGATTGCGATTGTGCAATTAATTTGATTCCTGGTAGTAAGTTTCCTAAGGGCCGATTGTTCAATTTATCTGTGCCAGAACACGCCGCTATGCGGAGTTATATAAAGGAATCCTTGGAGAAAGGCCATATTCGCCCATCGTCATCACCGTTGGGAGCAGGGTTCTTTTTTGTGGCCAAGAAGGATGGTTCTTTGAGACCTTGTATTGATTACCGCCTTCTTAATAAAATTACTGTCAAATTTCAGTACCCTTTGCCATTGCTGTCCGACTTGTTTGCTCGTATTAAAGGGGCTAGTTGGTTTACCAAGATAGACCTTCGAGGGGCGTATAATCTTGTGCGTATTAAACGGGGCAATGAATGGAAAACAGCATTTAATACGCCCGAGGGCCATTTTGAGTACCTGGTGATGCCATTCGGGCTTTCCAATGCTCCATCAGTATTTCAGTCCTTTATGCATGACATCTTCCGAGAGTACCTGGATAAATTCCTGATTGTGTATTTGGATGATATTTTGATCTTTTCGGATGATTGGGAGTCTCATGTGAAGCAGGTCAGAATGGTGTTCCAGGTCCTTTGTACTAATTCCTTGTTTGTGAAGGGGTCAAAGTGTCTCTTTGGAGTTCAGAAGGTTTCATTTTTGGGGTTCATTTTTTCCCCTTCTACTGTCGAGATGGACCCTGTTAAAGTCCAGGCCATTCATGATTGGACTCAGCCGACATCTGTGAAGAGCCTGCAAAAGTTCCTGGGCTTTGCTAATTTTTATCGTCGCTTCATCGCTAATTTTTCTAGCGTTGCTAAACCGTTGACTGATTTGACCAAGAAGGGTGCTGATGTGGTCAATTGGTCTTCTGCGGCCGTGGATGCTTTTCAGGAGTTGAAGCGTCGTTTTTCTTCTGCCCCTGTGTTGTGCCAGCCGGATG
Organism: Ranitomeya imitator; assembly: GCF_032444005.1. Classification (NCBI taxonomy): domain Eukaryota; kingdom Metazoa; phylum Chordata; class Amphibia; order Anura; family Dendrobatidae; genus Ranitomeya; species Ranitomeya imitator. Next base: position 653,546,177 of record NC_091285.1, on the reverse strand, counting down.
TTTCGCTCCCGTTTCAGGTTGAGGTTGATGCCTCTGAGATTGGAGCAGGGGCTGTTTTGTCGCAAAGAAGTTCTGATGGCTCGGGAATGAAGCCATGTGCTTTCTTTTCTAGAAAGTTTTCGCCTGCTGAGCGCAATTATGATGTTGGTAATCGAGAATTGTTGGCCATGAAGTGGGCATTCGAGGAGTGGCGTCATTGGCTTAAAGGAGCCAAGCATCGCGTGGTGGTCTTGACAGATCACAAAAATTTGACTTATCTTGAGTCTGCCAAACGGTTGAATCCTAGACAGGCTCGATGGGCGTTATTTTTCTCCCGTTTTGATTTTGTGGTTTCGTACCTTCCGGGCTCTAAGAATGTGAAGGCTGATGCCCTGTCAAGGAGTTTTGTGCCTGACTCTCCGGGTGTTTCTGAGCCGACAGGTATTCTCAAAGAGGGGATAATTTTGTCTGCCATCTCCCCTGCTTTGCGGCGGGTGCTGCAAAAATTTCAGGCTGATAGACCTGACCGTTGCCCAGCAGAGAAACTGTTTGTCCCTGATAAATGGACTAGCAGAGTTATCTCTGAGCTTCATTGTTCGGTGTTGGCTGGGCATCCTGGAATCTGTGGTACCAGAGATTTGGTGGCTAGATCCTTTTGGTGGCCTTCTTTGTCACGGGATGTGCATTCTTTTGTGCAGTCCTGTGCTCGGGCTAAGCCCTGCTGTTCTCGTGCTAGTGGGTTGCTTTTGCCCTTGCCGGTCCCGAAGAGGCCCTGGACGCATATTTCTATGGATTTTATTTCGGATCTCCCCGTCTCTCAAAAGACGTCGGTCATTTGGGTGGTTTGTGATCGCTTTTCTAAAATGGTCCATTTGGTACCCTTGTCTAAATTGCCTTCCTCCTCTGATTTGGTGCCATTGTTTTTCCAGCATGTGGTTCGTTTACATGGCATTCCGGAGAACATCGTTTCGGACAGAGGTTCTCAGTTTGTTTCGAGGTTTTGGCGATCCTTTTGTGCTAGGATGGGCATTGATTTGTCTTTTTCCTCGGCTTTCCATCCTCAGACAAATGGCCAAACCGAACGAACTAATCAGACGTTGGAAACATATCTGAGATGCTTTGTTTCTGCTGATCAGGATGATTGGGTGTCCTTTTTTCCATTGGCTGAGTTTGCCCTTAATAATCGGGCCAGCTCGGCTACTTTGGTTTCACCGTTTTTCTGCAATTCTGGTTTCCATCCTCGTTTCTCTTCAGGGCAGGTTGAGTCTTCGGACTGTCCTGGTGTAGATACTGTGGTGAATAGGTTGCAGCAGATTTGGACTCATGTGGTGGACAATTTGACATTGTCCCAGGAGAAGGCTCAACGTTTCGCTAACCGCCGGTGCTGTGTGGGTTCCCGACTTCGTGTTGGGGATTTAGTTTGGTTGTCGTCTCGTTATGTTCCTATGAAGGTGTCCTCTCCTAAGTTTAAGCCTCGTTTCATTGGTCCGTATAAAATTTCTGAGGTTGTCAATCCTGTGTCATTTCGTTTGGCACTTCCAGATTCTTTTGCCATCCATAATGTGTTCCATAGGTCGTTGTTGCGGAGATACGTGGCGCCTGTGGTTCCATCCGTTGACCCTCCTGCTCCAGTGTTGGTTGAGGGGGAGTTGGAGTACGTGGTGGAGAAGATTTTGGATTCTTGTGTTTCGAGCCGGAAACTCCAGTACTTGGTCAAGTGGAAGGGTTATGGTCAGGAGGATAATTCCTGGGTTTTTGCCTCTGATGTTCATGCGGCCGATCTGGTTCGTGCCTTTCATTTGGCTCATCCTGGTCGGCCTGGGGGCTCTCGTGAGGGTTCGGTGACCCCTCCTCAAGGGGGGGGTGGTGTTGTGAAATCTGTTTTCAGGCTCCCTCCTGTGGTCATGAATGGTACTTCGGCTGGTTCTGTCCATGGACTTTCTCTGATGCCTGTGGGTGTTTCTGAGTTTCCTTCCACAGGTGACGAGGCTAATTCGTTAGTGGGCTGCTCTATTTAACTCCACTTGGATCTTTGTCCGATGCCAGCTGTCAATGTTGTAGCATTGGTCTAGTTTGCTCTTGGATCTTCCTGGTTTCCTGTTTTCTCCAGCAGAAGCTAAGTTTCGCTTTGCTTTTTTCTTGTTTGCTATTTTTTCTGTCCAGCATGCTTATGTGAATTTTGCCTTGCTTGCTGGAAGCTCTGGGACGCAGAGGGGCGCCTCCGCTCCGTTAGTCGGTGCGGAAGGTATTTTTCCCTGCACTCTCTGTGTGGCTTTTTGTAGGGTTTTGTGCTGACTGCAAAGTGACCTTTCCTATCTTCTGTCTGTTTAGTAAGTCGGGCCTCTCTTTGCTAAATCTATTTCATCTCTGTGTTTGTGATTTCATCTTACTCACAGTCAATATATGTGGGGGGCTGCCTTTTCCTTTGGGGAATTTTCTCTGAGGCAAGATAGGCTTATTTTTCCTATCTCTAGGGCTAGCTAGTTCTGAGGCTGTGATGAGGCGCCTAGGTCATGATAGGAGCGCTCCACGGCTATTTCTAGTGTACGTGATAGGATTAGGGATTGCGGTCAGCAGAGGTTCCACTTCCCAGAGCTTGTCCTGTATTAATGTGCTATCAGGTCTTTTCTGGTGCTCTAACTACCAGGTCCACTATTTGTTCTAACCACCAGATCATAACAGGGTGGGCTGCAGGATTCCACCATACTGTACATGACTGCTTGGGACAGAGAGGCGTTTAATGAGCTTCTAATGGCGGGGCACTAATTGGGTCGTTAGGGTTTGTGGAAAGGATTCAGGATCAGGTCCCTCATTAATGCCCGAGCCACCTGTTACTTTGTAGCACAGATCTGTCGGGGCCGCAAAACCAAACAACGTTTATGTAGAAAAGTCTTTGTTTCATAGAAAAACTCAAAACAGAAAAGATTTTCTGATACAACAACGCCCTGCTCAAGACACTGAACAGCACCTCTCCTGTATATATACACTGCACAGCACCTCTCCCCTTGTATATATACACTGCACAGTACCGCTCCTCCTGTGTATATATATACACTGCACAGCACCTTTCCTTCTGTATATATACACTGCACAGCACCTTTCCTCCTGTATATATACACTGCACCTTTCCTCCTGTCCTATATATACACTGCACAGCACCTTTCCTCCTGTATGTATACACTGCACAGCACCTCTCCTGTATATATACACTGCACAGTACCGCTCCTCCTGTATATATACACACTGCACAGTACCACTCCTCCTGTCCTGTATATATACACTGCAGAATTTACAATAGCTGTCACTCATGTAAGAAGTCAAATCTGGCATTGTACTATACATTTCTCTGCCATATCTGTGCATCATAAATCGGGGTATGTGTTAAAGGGGGGGGGGCCACTAAGACTCTTTCGCCCGGGGCCCTCGAAAACCTGGAGCAGGCACTGCCAAGATGTAATTTAGGTATACTACCACACACGTATAGCAGGTCCCAGAAGATGTCATTCTCCAGTTCTTGGAAGATGGCTGGGGAATTACAGAGTCCAAACAGTATAACGTGATACTCATAATGGCCATTTCTGGTGTTGACAGCTATCTTCCACTCATCTCCCTGGCAAATTGGAACCAGGTTGTAGGCTCCTTGTAGGTCAAGCTTCGTGAAGACTCTAGAACTCTTCAGGTGATACAGCTCGGAGATCAGAGGTAGGGAGTACTTGTTGTTTACTGTGATTTGGATAAGGCTCCTATAGTCAATGCAAGGTCACAGAGAGCCATCCTTCACAAAGAAAAAACAGGCTCAGGAGAGTAGGATTTCTGGATAAATCCTTAAGCAAGGTTCTATTCAATATACTCAGACATGGCACAAGTCTCTGCCTGGGACATGGAATAGATTCGGCCTCATGGAGGTGATTCAACAGGCAGAAGGTTAATCGGGCAGTCATGTGGCCTATAAGGTGGCTAGATCTCAGCATGTTTCTTTTCAAATATGTAAGCATACATCCAAGGTGCTGCAGGCAGGTCAGGCAAATTAGTGGGAGAATTAGGAGACTGGACAAGACGAATGGGAGCAAGACAATTTTCAGGACAACATGAACCCAATGGAGTACTTCTCCAGACCTCTAGTGAAGAAAAGGTTCATGTTTTTGCAGCCAAGGGAGAGCTAAAAACAGAGGATTAGAGAGACCAGACAGCATATAAAAAGAAATCTCAGAATGTAGCTTACCCAGTCTGAGACCCATTCTGGTAATGGCTCCGTTATGAACTGGATGGTCTCAGGAAGAAGTTTTGCATCCACTGAAGATATCACTAATGGATCTGGGAGATCTAAGATCGGGATATTACTGTAGGAGACCGATACAGTTTGGGTCAATGATGGAGAGGAAGAAGTCTTGTCCAGGGTAGTCTCTTTTACCAAACCTAGGCACAGGCGTTTCCAGGTCTCTTGGAGCAGGAGCGAATAAAGTGTTCAGAGCTGCCGCAGTAGAATCATGAACCTCTTGACGTCGCTTAGATAGTTTCACCTGGTCAATCTGCTTAAGTTCAAGGAAGGAAGCCACAGCATTATCTTCGTTAATCATCAGTCATTGAAAGTTGGGAGCCAACATGCCAATCTCCTCTCACCATTCACCTCTTTTGTCCGCTTCTAGAACTTAATGTTTACCAGGGACACCAGGTCATTCAGAGAGGTGGATATCTCCCGAACAGCCAGTTTGTCCTTGATTCGCCCTGCACAGCCTTCACAGAAGGTTGCCATGAGAGCCTCACTGTTCCAAGCGAGATAGGAAGATAAGGTACGAAAATGAACCGCATACTGGCCACGGAGAGGTTACCTTGGCGTAACTGGAGCAGAGAAGAAGCTGCAGAAGAAATGCGGCCTGGCTCATCAAAGACCTTACGAAATGCCCCCAGGAAGGACTGTAGGTTCGACACTAATGGATGCCCTCTCTCTCACAGATGATTGAGCCATTCCAGGGCCTCACCAGATTGATGTGACATGATGAAGGACACTATGGCTCAGTCCGAGGTGAAGTGATAAGCCAGGAGTTCGAAGTGCAGTGTGCACTGGTTAATAAACCCCTGGCACAGGGTGAGATCTCCACCAAAGTGTGAAGGAGGCAACCGACGAGGTCTGGAATCAGGTGCATAACTGGCAGCCTTGTGGGTCACCGTCATGGTAACTGCCACCTGAGAGGATGTGGTAGAGACTGGTACTGCCAGCGTGTCTAGACGAGTATTCACAGTCTGCAGATAAGATAGAATCTTATCCTGCTGATTCTTCTCTCTGGAGACCTCCTGATTATAGGTCTGAGATGGAAGACACCTGAGATCCAGTGGACTAGGAGTCTCACCCAATATGACCATGGATATGCAGCAGCTAACAACACTGAGATCCGAGGAGAGACAAGGTAGGTGGTCCAGGTGCTACTCCAGGACTGACCTTGGGTAGATGGCAGCTGACCCCTAGGAACGGGAAGCTGGGGATGCCCGAGGGAATGTTCAACAGATGCAGGCAGGGTAATATGACATGAACCGCAGAAGCACACAAGACCGGCTGACGGAAAGATGAGCACTGACAGGTGAAACTGACCTTGGGTACATGGCAACTGAACCCTTGGAATGGCAAGCTGGGGCGGCATTTGGGAATTCAGTCCAGTGACTGAATTCTCGCCAGGCCAGATGGTCCCTGTTCTTCTCCCGGTTCCACTTCACCCTTCATTTCCTATCTGGGGAGAAGAACATTCATGCCGACGCTCTCTCCCGCTCCGTGGTGTCATCAGAGGAGGAAGAGGAGGAGCCTTGGCTAATTGTTCCCTCTGAGAGTCTGAGAACTGTGACTCCAGTGTCGCTTGAGTCTGTGCCCCTGGCAAGACTTTCGTGCCATCCAATTTGCGACCAGAGGTTCTCTCTTGGGCTCACTCGTCCAGGGTGGGTGAACATTTTGGGATCAAAAAGACATCTGAGCTTCTGGTGAGGACGTACTGGTGGCTGCATATGGCCCGTGACATTAGAGACTTTATTCAAGCGTCATCTCCTGTGCCAAGAATACTTCTCCTCAACAATGGCCTGCTGGGTTACTTTACCGCCTACCGGTGTCTGATAGGCCCTGGGAGATGGTCGGGATGGACTTTGTGGTAGGCTTGCCCAAGTCCTGTGGCTGCACCGTTATTTGGGTAGTTACCGACTATTTCTCTAAAGTGGTGCATTTGGTGCCTCTTCCATGGTTACCTTCTGCACGAGCCTTGGCGGCGCTGTTCGTCAAACATGTCTTCCATTTACAGGGTATGTCTGACAAGATTGTCAGTGACCGGGGTCCCCAATTGCGTCTCGGTTCTGGAGAGAGCTTTGTCGCCTACTTAGCATTCAGCTGAATCTCTCTTCAGCGTACCATCCCGAGACAAATAGGTTGGTAGAGAGGGACAACCAGACCCTGGTCACATGTCTACGACATTTTGTCTCTGCCAGGCAGGATGACTGGGCATCCCTGCTACCGTCGGCAGAGTTTGCCTTGAACAACGCCATAGCCAACTCCACTGGGCAGACCCCATTCCTCCTTAATTACAGCTAGCATCCGTGGGTTCCTGTCCCCATGCCTTGTCTTCTGCCGACTCTAGGGTGGCAGACTGGGCAGTGGAAGCACAGGACATGTGGGACCATACACAGGATGCTATCTAGGCTTCCAAGGAGAGAATAAGGTCCTCTGCCAATGCACATCGGTGCCCCGCTCCAATCTTTGCTCCTGGCGACTTAGTGTGGCTCTCCACCCACAATATCAGGCTGCGAGTTGAGTCCACTACGTTTGCGCCTTGCTACTTAGGGCCTTTCAAGGTTCTGAAACAGGTTAACCCTGTGGTCTATCGTCTGGCTCTTCCTCCAGGCCTTGGCATCACCGACACCTTTCAAGTGTCCCTCTTAACCCCTTAGTGACAGAGCCAATTTGGTACTTAATGACCGAGCCAATTTTTGCAATTCTGACCACTGTCACTTTATGAGGTTATAACTCTGGAACGCTTCAACGGATCCCGCTGATTCTGAGATTGTTTTTTCGTGACATATTGTACTTCATGTTAGTGGTAACATTTCTTCGATATTACTTGCGATTATTTATGAAAAAACGGAAATATGGCGAAAATTTTTAAAATTTTGCAATTTCCAAACTTTGTATTTTTATGCCCTTAAATCAGAGAGATATGTCACAAAAAATAGTTAATAAATAACATTTCCCACATGTTTTCTTTACATCAGCACAATTTTGGAAACAATTTTTTTTTTGTTAGGGAGTTATAAGGGTTAAAAGTTGACCAGCAATTTCTCATCTTTGCAACACCTTTTTTTTTAAGGGACCACATCACATTTGAAGTCATTTTGAGGGGTCTATATGATAGAAAATACCCAAGTGTGACACCATTCTAAAAACTACACCCCTCAAGGTTCTCAAAACCACAGTCAAGAAGTTTATTAACTCTTTACGTGCTTCACAGGAACTGAAACAATGTGGAAGGAAAAAATGAACATTTAACATTTTTTCTGCAAACATTTTAATTCAGAACCATTTTTTTTATTTTCACAAGTGTAAAAACAGAAATGTAACATACATTTTGTTATGCAATTCCTCCTGACTACGCCAATACCCCATATGTGGGGGTAAACCACTGTTTGGGCACACCGCAGAACTTGGAAGTGAAGGAGCGCCGTTTTACTTTTTCAATGTAGAATTGGCAGGAATTGAGATTGGACGCCATGTCGCATTTGGAGAGCCCCTGATGTGCCTAAACAGTGGAAACCCCCCACAAGTGACACCATTTTGGAAACTAGACCCCTTAAGGAACTTATCTAGATGTGTGGTGAGCACTTTGAACCCCCATGTGCTTCACAGAAGTTTATAACGTTGAGCCGTGAAAAAAAAAATTGCATTTTTTCTACAAAAATGATTTTTGCCCCCAAATTTTTATTTTCACAAGGCTAACAGGAGAAATTAGACCACTAAAGTTGTGGTGCAATTTCTCCTGAGTACGTCGATACCCAATATGTGGGGGTAAACCACTGTTTGGGCGCACCGCAGAGCTTGGAAGAGAAGGAGCGCTGTTTTACTTTTTCAATGTAGAATTGTCTGGAATTGAGATCGGACGCCATGTCGCGTTTGGAGAGCCCCTGATGTGCCTAAACAGTAGAAACCCCCCACAAGTGACCCCATTTTGGAAACTAGACCCCCCATGGAACTTATCTAGATGTGTGGTGAGAACTTTGAATGCCCAAGTGCTTCACAGAAGTTTAGAATGCAGAGTCGTGAAAATAAAAAAATATTTTTTTTTCCACAAAAAAGATTTTGTAGCCCCCAAGTTTTTATTTTCACAATTGCAACAGGAGAAATTAGACCACTAAAGTTGTTGTCCAATTTATCCCGAGTACGCTGATGCCCCATATGTGGGGGTAAACCACTGTTTGGGCGCACGGCAGAGTTCGGATGGGAAGGAGCGCCGTTTTGGAATGCAGACTTAGATAGAATGGTCTGTGGGCGTTATGTTGCGTTTGCAGAGCCCCTGATGTACCTAAACAGTAGTAACCCCCCACAAGTGACCCCGTTTTGGAAACTAGACCCCCCAAGGAACTTATCTAGATGTGTGGTGAGAACTTTGAATGCCCAAGTGCTTCACAGAAGTTTAGAATGCAGAGTCGTGAAAATACAAAAATATTTTTTTTCCACAAAAAAGATTTTGTAGCCCCCAAGTTTTTATTTTCACAAGGGTAACAGGAGAAATTGGACCCCAAAAGTTGTTGTCCAATTTATCCCGAGTACGCTGATGCCTCCATATGTGGGGGTAACCCACTGTTTGGGCGCATGGCAGAGCTCAGAAGGGAGGGAGCTCCATTTGACTTTTTGAGCGCAAAAATGGCTGTCGTGTTTGGAGACCCCCTGATGTACCTAAACAGTGGAAACCCCCCAATTCTAGCTCCAACCCTAACCCCAACACACCCCTAACCCTAATCCCAACCTGATCCATAATCCTAATCACTAACGCTAACGATAATCACAACCCTTACCCCAAAACAACCCTAATGTCAACCCTAACCATAACCCTAATCAAAACCCTAAATCCAACACACCCATAATCCTAATCTCAACCCTAACCTCAAACTTAACCCTAATCCCAATACACCCCTAATCACAACCCTAACCTTAACCCTAATCCCAAACCTAACTCTAATCCCAAGCGTAACCCTAATGCCAACCCTAACCCTAATACCAACCCTAATCCAAACCCTAACCCTAATCCCAACTCTAACCCTAACTTTAGCCCCAACCCTAGCCCTAACTTTATCCCCAACCCTAACCCTAGCCCTAAGGCTACTTTCACACTTGCGTCGTTTGGCATCCGTCGCAATCCATCGTTTTGGACAAAAAATGGATCCTGCAAATGTGCCCACAGGATGTGTTTTTTGCCCATAGACTTGTATTGCCGACGGATCGTGACGGATGGCCACACGTCGCGTCCGTCGTGCACTGGATCAGTTGTGTTTTGGCGGACCGTCGGCACAAAAAATGTTCAATGTAAAGTTTTTTTGTACGTCACGTCCGCCATTTCTGACCGCGCATGCGTGGCCGTAACTCCGCCCCCTCCGCCCCAGGACATAGATTGGGCAGCGGATGCGTTGAAAAACAATTTTCACAACGTGCGTCGGTATGTCGGGCCGACGCATTGCGACGGCCCCGTACCGACGTAAGTGTGAAAGAAGCCTAACCCTAAATTTAGCCCCAACCCTAACCCTAAATTTAGCCCCAACCCTAACCCTAAATTTAGTCCGAACCCTAACCCTGAATTTAGCCCCAACCCTAACCCTAAATTTAGCCCGAACCCTAACCCTAGCCCTAACCCTAGCCCTAACCCTAGCTCTAACCCTAGCCCTAACCCTAGCCCTAACCCTAACCCTAGCCCTAACCCTAGCTCTAACCTTAACCCTAGCCCTAACCCTAGCCCTAACCCTAGCCCTAACTCTAACCCTAACCCTATAATTTTAGCCCCAACTGCTCTTCTCCTGCCGGCTGGCAGATGGCGATAGATGGCGGGCGCACTGCGCATGCGCCCGCGATTTTCTTTTCCCCGGCAGCCAGGAGGAGCAGCAGGAGGACCCAGGGACACCGGTGAATATGATAGGGTCCCCGAATCCCCTTATTTCTCTGTCCTCTGATGTGCGATCACATCAGAGGACAGAGAATTACACTTTGCTTTTTTTTTTTTTGCGGTCGCCGGTAAACAGTTAATTACCGGCGATCGCAAAACAGGGGTCGGTGAAACCGACCCCGATCATATTCTTTGGGGTCTTGGCTACCCCCCGGCAGCCAAGACCCCAATGATTCTCCTGGTGCCGGCCGGCGGGCGCACTGCGCATGCGCCCGCCATTTTGAAGATGGCGGCGCCCATCGGGAGCCACGAGGAGTACCGGGGGAGACAGGTGAGTATCGGGGGGCTACCTGGGACCCCATTTCTCTGTCCTCCGATGTGCGATCACATCGGAGGACAGAGAAATTAAAAAGAAATCGCGTTTTTTTTTTTTTTTTTGCGATCGGTTAATTACCGGCGATCGCAAATGCGGGGTCGGTAAAAAAAAACCCGAATCATGTTCTCTGGGGTCTCAGCTACCCCCGGCAGCCAAGACCCCGGAGAAAATCCGACTCTGGGGGGCGCTATTTACTTTTTCCACAGCGCCGTTAATTAATGGCGCTGTCGTTTAAGTACCCTTAGCGGCCGCCGTTCAAAGGCGTATCGGCGGTCGCTAAGGGGTTAAACCCTGTTCACATGTCCTGATTTTCTGAGTTATCTGTCGGGATATCGGGTTCGTCCACGGACGATTATGAGGTGAACGCTATTTTGGAGTGCAAGGTGGTACGTGGCAAAAAGTTCTATCAGGTGGACTGGAAGGGTCATGGCCCAGAGGGTAGAGCCAGGGATCCTGTGGAACCCATTCAGGCCCTACTGCTCATTGCAGCCTTTTAGTGTAGTTGGGCCCAAGTGGGGCCCTAAGAAGGGGAGTAACGTTAGGTGTCGAGTTCCTGCAGTTGCACAGGGGGAATCTCGAACCATGTCCACTGTGGTGTCCCATTCTTCTCCAGCCGCAGAGGAGCCTGCTCAGCAGAGATGTCAGTCCCATCGTCTGGCTCATGCAGATACCGTGCGCTTGGTTACTACTGCTCTTCCGGGTTCAGCCATTGTAATCAGCACTGTTCAGCGGCACAGACGCTCCTGGGACTAAGTCCTGCTTTTCCTCTACTGAGCATGCCCAAGGGACGACCTCTCATTGGAGGTCGGGGGTCACATGCTCAGGTCCTGTAGCATCTCCTATTAGATCACTTGGAAGGTCCTGGAGAGCTTCCGCTATAAATAGTTTGCATGGCTGCATGGCCATGCGCTAGTATGAACTTGTTAATGTGTGTGTGTAGATTAGTGACTGTTGATGGATGAAAGCTCCTTAATCATTCCCATTCCTAGTGTTGTTGACTGCTTGTGAATGGTGAAGCTATTGAGTGCCTGACAGTGCTACCTGCACACCTACACCTACCTTTTGCAGTGCCTGCTTATATGGCACTGTGTGCAATCAGTGTGATTTCCTGACAGCCTGTCAGAGTAGGGTGGGAATTCCCGATTGGACTCTGCATCTGACTTGGGGCGTCCTCAGGCGTGGGCTCCAAAGCCACCGAGGGTCAGAGCGAGTCCAATTACCAGATTAGTGGGGGTGATAGGAAGGAAGGAAGGAAGGAAGGAAGGAAGGAAGGAAGGAAGGAAGGAAGGAAGGAAGGAAGGAAGGAAGGAAGGAAGGAAGGAAGGAAGGAAGGAAGGAAGGAAGGAAGGAAGGAAGGAAGGAAGGAAGGAAGGAAGGAAGGAAGGAAGGAAGGAAGGAAGGAAGGAAGGAAGGAAGGAAGGAAGGAAGGAAGGAAGGAAGGAAGGAAGGAAGGAAGGAAGGAAGGAAGGAAGGAAGGAAGGAAGGAAGGAAGGAAGGAAGGAAGGAAGGAAGGAAGGAAGGAAGGAAGGAAGGAAGGAAGGAAGGAAGGAAGGAAGGAAGGAAGGAAGGAAGGAAGGAAGGAAGGAAGGAAGGAAGGAAGGAAGGAAGGAAGGAAGGAAGGAAGGAAGGAAGGAAGGAAGGAAGGAAGGAAGGAAGGAAGGAAGGAAGGAAATATAGTCAGCATTGGCAATTTTTGTTGGTCTCTCAGGAGACTTCATCCATGGTATGCAAATGACAGAGTCTTAGCTCCTCCCAGTGTGGAGGAGAATCCTTGCTTCCCACAGCAACGTATTGATGGTTTATGCCTGGAGCAGAAGGAGAAAGTGAGCTGGTCTGGCTGTAATGGGCAAAAATGATGTCTTCCCTGAGCCCTTAGACTGTCGACACCTTGAAGCAGTGCGGGAGGGCCAGTGGTCAAATGGATCTCACCATAACTTAAATGAGCTCTTCCTTGGAAGCGGGAATTCCTAGTCGCCCAACTTCCTCCAACTTTGCGCAGTGGCAATATCGTAGCCCATGAGGTATAACCGAGGCGTGATTATTGCTAATTGAAAACTTTTCCCAATACCCCGCCATGATGACTTGAAATATAGTCAGCATTGGCAATTTTTGTTGGTCTCTCAGGAGACTTCATCCATGGTATGCAAATGACAGAGTCTTAGCTCCTCCCAGTGTGGAGGAGAATCCTTGCTTCCCACAGCAACGTATTGATGGTTTATGCCTGGAGCAGAAGGAGAAAGTGAGCTGGTCTGGCTGTAATGGGCAAAAATGATGTCTTCCCTGAGCCCTTAGACTGTCGACACCTTGAAGCAGTGCGGGAGGGCCAGTGGTCAAATGGATCTCACCATAACTTAAATGAGCTCTTCCTTGGAAGCGGGAATTCCTAGTCGCCCAACTTCCTCCAACTTTGCGCAGTGGCAATATCGTAGCCCATGAGGTATAACCGAGGCGTGATTATTGCTAATTGAAAACTTTTCCCAATACCCCGCCATGATGACTTGAAATATAGTCAGCATTGGCAATTTTTGTTGGTCTCTCAGGAGACTTCATCCATGGTATGCAAATGACAGAGTCTTAGCTCCTCCCAGTGTGGAGGAGAATCCTTGCTTCCCACAGCAACGTATTGATGGTTTATGCCTGGAGCAGAAGGAGAAAGTGAGCTGGTCTGGCTGTAATGGGCAAAAATGATGTCTTCCCTGAGCCCTTAGACTGTCGACACCTTGAAGCAGTGCGGGAGGGCCAGTGGTCAAATGGATCTCACCATAACTTAAATGAGCTCTTCCTTGGAAGCGGGAATTCCTAGTCGCCCAACTTCCTCCAACTTTGCGCAGTGGCAATATCGTAGCCCATGAGGTATAACCGAGGCGTGATTATTGCTAATTGAAAACTTTTCCCAATACCCCGCCATGATGACTTGAAATATAGTCAGCATTGGCAATTTTTGTTGGTCTCTCAGGAGACTTCATCCATGGTATGCAAATGACAGAGTCTTAGCTCCTCCCAGTGTGGAGGAGAATCCTTGCTTCCCACAGCAACGTATTGATGGTTTATGCCTGGAGCAGAAGGAGAAAGTGAGCTGGTCTGGCTGTAATGGGCAAAAATGATGTCTTCCCTGAGCCCTTAGACTGTCGACACCTTGAAGCAGTGCGGGAGGGCCAGTGGTCAAATGGATCTCACCATAACTTAAATGAGCTCTTCCTTGGAAGCGGGAATTCCTAGTCGCCCAACTTCCTCCAACTTTGCGCAGTGGCAATATCGTAGCCCATGAGGTATAACCGAGGCGTGATTATTGCTAATTGAAAACTTTTCCCAATACCCCGCCATGATGACTTGAAATATAGTCAGCATTGGCAATTTTTGTTGGTCTCTCAGGAGACTTCATCCATGGTATGCAAATGACAGAGTCTTAGCTCCTCCCAGTGTGGAGGAGAATCCTTGCTTCCCACAGCAACGTATTGATGGTTTATGCCTGGAGCAGAAGGAGAAAGTGAGCTGGTCTGGCTGTAATGGGCAAAAATGATGTCTTCCCTGAGCCCTTAGACTGTCGACACCTTGAAGCAGTGCGGGAGGGCCAGTGGTCAAATGGATCTCACCATAACTTAAATGAGCTCTTCCTTGGAAGCGGGAATTCCTAGTCGCCCAACTTCCTCCAACTTTGCGCAGTGGCAATATCGTAGCCCATGAGGTATAACCGAGGCGTGATTATTGCTAATTGAAAACTTTTCCCAATACCCCGCCATGATGACTTGAAATATAGTCAGCATTGGCAATTTTTGTTGGTCTCTCAGGAGACTTCATCCATGGTATGCAAATGACAGAGTCTTAGCTCCTCCCAGTGTGGAGGAGAATCCTTGCTTCCCACAGCAACGTATTGATGGTTTATGCCTGGAGCAGAAGGAGAAAGTGAGCTGGTCTGGCTGTAATGGGCAAAAATGATGTCTTCCCTGAGCCCTTAGACTGTCGACACCTTGAAGCAGTGCGGGAGGGCCAGTGGTCAAATGGATCTCACCATAACTTAAATGAGCTCTTCCTTGGAAGCGGGAATTCCTAGTCGCCCAACTTCCTCCAACTTTGCGCAGTGGCAATATCGTAGCCCATGAGGTATAACCGAGGCGTGATTATTGCTAATTGAAAACTTTTCCCAATACCCCGCCATGATGACTTGAAATATAGTCAGCATTGGCAATTTTTGTTGGTCTCTCAGGAGACTTCATCCATGGTATGCAAATGACAGAGTCTTAGCTCCTCCCAGTGTGGAGGAGAATCCTTGCTTCCCACAGCAACGTATTGATGGTTTATGCCTGGAGCAGAAGGAGAAAGTGAGCTGGTCTGGCTGTAATGGGCAAAAATGATGTCTTCCCTGAGCCCTTAGACTGTCGACACCTTGAAGCAGTGCGGGAGGGCCAGTGGTCAAATGGATCTCACCATAACTTAAATGAGCTCTTCCTTGGAAGCGGGAATTCCTAGTCGCCCAACTTCCTCCAACTTTGCGCAGTGGCAATATCGTAGCCCATGAGGTATAACCGAGGCGTGATTATTGCTAATTGAAAACTTTTCCCAATACCCCGCCATGATGACTTGAAATATAGTCAGCATTGGCAATTTTTGTTGGTCTCTCAGGAGACTTCATCCATGGTATGCAAATGACAGAGTCTTAGCTCCTCCCAGTGTGGAGGAGAATCCTTGCTTCCCACAGCAACGTATTGATGGTTTATGCCTGGAGCAGAAGGAGAAAGTGAGCTGGTCTGGCTGTAATGGGCAAAAATGATGTCTTCCCTGAGCCCTTAGACTGTCGACACCTTGAAGCAGTGCGGGAGGGCCAGTGGTCAAATGGATCTCACCATAACTTAAATGAGCTCTTCCTTGGAAGCGGGAATTCCTAGTCGCCCAACTTCCTCCAACTTTGCGCAGTGGCAATATCGTAGCCCATGAGGTATAACCGAGGCGTGATTATTGCTAATTGAAAACTTTTCCCAATACCCCGCCATGATGACTTGAAATATAGTCAGCATTGGCAATTTTTGTTGGTCTCTCAGGAGACTTCATCCATGGTATGCAAATGACAGAGTCTTAGCTCCTCCCAGTGTGGAGGAGAATCCTTGCTTCCCACAGCAACGTATTGATGGTTTATGCCTGGAGCAGAAGGAGAAAGTGAGCTGGTCTGGCTGTAATGGGCAAAAATGATGTCTTCCCTGAGCCCTTAGACTGTCGACACCTTGAAGCAGTGCGGGAGGGCCAGTGGTCAAATGGATCTCACCATAACTTAAATGAGCTCTTCCTTGGAAGCGGGAATTCCTAGTCGCCCAACTTCCTCCAACTTTGCGCAGTGGCAATATCGTAGCCCATGAGGTATAACCGAGGCGTGATTATTGCTAATTGAAAACTTTTCCCAATACCCCGCCATGATGACTTGAAATATAGTCAGCATTGGCAATTTTTGTTGGTCTCTCAGGAGACTTCATCCATGGTATGCAAATGACAGAGTCTTAGCTCCTCCCAGTGTGGAGGAGAATCCTTGCTTCCCACAGCAACGTATTGATGGTTTATGCCTGGAGCAGAAGGAGAAAGTGAGCTGGTCTGGCTGTAATGGGCAAAAATGATGTCTTCCCTGAGCCCTTAGACTGTCGACACCTTGAAGCAGTGCGGGAGGGCCAGTGGTCAAATGGATCTCACCATAACTTAAATGAGCTCTTCCTTGGAAGCGGGAATTCCTAGTCGCCCAACTTCCTCCAACTTTGCGCAGTGGCAATATCGTAGCCCATGAGGTATAACCGAGGCGTGATTATTGCTAATTGAAAACTTTTCCCAATACCCCGCCATGATGACTTGAAATATAGTCAGCATTGGCAATTTTTGTTGGTCTCTCAGGAGACTTCATCCATGGTATGCAAATGACAGAGTCTTAGCTCCTCCCAGTGTGGAGGAGAATCCTTGCTTCCCACAGCAACGTATTGATGGTTTATGCCTGGAGCAGAAGGAGAAAGTGAGCTGGTCTGGCTGTAATGGGCAAAAATGATGTCTTCCCTGAGCCCTTAGACTGTCGACACCTTGAAGCAGTGCGGGAGGGCCAGTGGTCAAATGGATCTCACCATAACTTAAATGAGCTCTTCCTTGGAAGCGGGAATTCCTAGTCGCCCAACTTCCTCCAACTTTGCGCAGTGGCAATATCGTAGCCCATGAGGTATAACCGAGGCGTGATTATTGCTAATTGAAAACTTTTCCCAATACCCCGCCATGATGACTTGAAATATAGTCAGCATTGGCAATTTTTGTTGGTCTCTCAGGAGACTTCATCCATGGTATGCAAATGACAGAGTCTTAGCTCCTCCCAGTGTGGAGGAGAATCCTTGCTTCCCACAGCAACGTATTGATGGTTTATGCCTGGAGCAGAAGGAGAAAGTGAGCTGGTCTGGCTGTAATGGGCAAAAATGATGTCTTCCCTGAGCCCTTAGACTGTCGACACCTTGAAGCAGTGCGGGAGGGCCAGTGGTCAAATGGATCTCACCATAACTTAAATGAGCTCTTCCTTGGAAGCGGGAATTCCTAGTCGCCCAACTTCCTCCAACTTTGCGCAGTGGCAATATCGTAGCCCGTGAGGTATAACCGAGGCGTGATTATTGCTAATTGAAAACTTTTCCCAATACCCCGCCATGATGACTTGAAATATAGTCAGCATTGGCAATTTTTGTTGGTCTCTCAGGAGACTTCATCCATGGTATGCAAATGACAGAGTCTTAGCTCCTCCCAGTGTGGAGGAGAATCCTTGCTTCCCACAGCAACGTATTGATGGTTTATGCCTGGAGCAGAAGGAGAAAGTGAGCTGGTCTGGCTGTAATGGGCAAAAATGATGTCTTCCCTGAGCCCTTAGACTGTCGACACCTTGAAGCAGTGCGGGAGGGCCAGTGGTCAAATGGATCTCACCATAACTTAAATGAGCTCTTCCTTGGAAGCGGGAATTCCTAGTCGCCCAACTTCCTCCAACTTTGCGCAGTGGCAATATCGTAGCCCATGAGGTATAACCGAGGCGTGATTATTGCTAATTGAAAACTTTTCCCAATACCCCGCCATGATGACTTGAAATATAGTCAGCATTGGCAATTTTTGTTGGTCTCTCAGGAGACTTCATCCATGGTATGCAAATGACAGAGTCTTAGCTCCTCCCAGTGTGGAGGAGAATCCTTGCTTCCCACAGCAACGTATTGATGGTTTATGCCTGGAGCAGAAGGAGAAAGTGAGCTGGTCTGGCTGTAATGGGCAAAAATGATGTCTTCCCTGAGCCCTTAGACTGTCGACACCTTGAAGCAGTGCGGGAGGGCCAGTGGTCAAATGGATCTCACCATAACTTAAATGAGCTCTTCCTTGGAAGCGGGAATTCCTAGTCGCCCAACTTCCTCCAACTTTGCGCAGTGGCAATATCGTAGCCCATGAGGTATAACCGAGGCGTGATTATTGCTAATTGAAAACTTTTCCCAATACCCCGCCATGATGACTTGAAATATAGTCAGCATTGGCAATTTTTGTTGGTCTCTCAGGAGACTTCATCCATGGTATGCAAATGACAGAGTCTTAGCTCCTCCCAGTGTGGAGGAGAATCCTTGCTTCCCACAGCAACGTATTGATGGTTTATGCCTGGAGCAGAAGGAGAAAGTGAGCTGGTCTGGCTGTAATGGGCAAAAATGATGTCTTCCCTGAGCCCTTAGACTGTCGACACCTTGAAGCAGTGCGGGAGGGCCAGTGGTCAAATGGATCTCACCATAACTTAAATGAGCTCTTCCTTGGAAGCGGGAATTCCTAGTCGCCCAACTTCCTCCAACTTTGCGCAGTGGCAATATCGTAGCCCATGAGGTATAACCGAGGCGTGATTATTGCTAATTGAAAACTTTTCCCAATACCCCGCCATGATGACTTGAAATATAGTCAGCATTGGCAATTTTTGTTGGTCTCTCAGGAGACTTCATCCATGGTATGCAAATGACAGAGTCTTAGCTCCTCCCAGTGTGGAGGAGAATCCTTGCTTCCCACAGCAACGTATTGATGGTTTATGCCTGGAGCAGAAGGAGAAAGTGAGCTGGTCTGGCTGTAATGGGCAAAAATGATGTCTTCCCTGAGCCCTTAGACTGTCGACACCTTGAAGCAGTGCGGGAGGGCCAGTGGTCAAATGGATCTCACCATAACTTAAATGAGCTCTTCCTTGGAAGCGGGAATTCCTAGTCGCCCAACTTCCTCCAACTTTGCGCAGTGGCAATATCGTAGCCCATGAGGTATAACCGAGGCGTGATTATTGCTAATTGAAAACTTTTCCCAATACCCCGCCATGATGACTTGAAATATAGTCAGCATTGGCAATTTTTGTTGGTCTCTCAGGAGACTTCATCCATGGTATGCAAATGACAGAGTCTTAGCTCCTCCCAGTGTGGAGGAGAATCCTTGCTTCCCACAGCAACGTATTGATGGTTTATGCCTGGAGCAGAAGGAGAAAGTGAGCTGGTCTGGCTGTAATGGGCAAAAATGATGTCTTCCCTGAGCCCTTAGACTGTCGACACCTTGAAGCAGTGCGGGAGGGCCAGTGGTCAAATGGATCTCACCATAACTTAAATGAGCTCTTCCTTGGAAGCGGGAATTCCTAGTCGCCCAACTTCCTCCAACTTTGCGCAGTGGCAATATCGTAGCCCATGAGTTATAACCGAGGCGTGATTATTGCTAATTGAAAACTTTTCCCAATACCCCGCCATGATGACTTGAAATATAGTCAGCATTGGCAATTTTTGTTGGTCTCTCAGGAGACTTCATCCATGGTATGCAAATGACAGAGTCTTAGCTCCTCCCAGTGTGGAGGAGAATCCTTGCTTCCCACAGCAACGTATTGATGGTTTATGCCTGGAGCAGAAGGAGAAAGTGAGCTGGTCTGGCTGTAATGGGCAAAAATGATGTCTTCCCTGAGCCCTTAGACTGTCGACACCTTGAAGCAGTGCGGGAGGGCCAGTGGTCAAATGGATCTCACCATTACTTAAATGAGCTCTTCCTTGGAAGCGGGAATTCCTAGTCGCCCAACTTCCTCCAACTTTGCGCATTGGCAATATCGTAGCCCGTGAGGTATAACCGAGGCGTGATTATTGCTAATTGAAAACTTTTCCCAATACCCCGCCATGATGACTTGAAATATAGTCAGCATTGGCAATTTTTGTTGGTCTCTCAGGAGACTTCATCCATGGTATGCAAATGACAGAGTCTTAGCTCCTCCCAGTGTGGAGGAGAATCCTTGCTTCCCACAGCAACGTATTGATGGTTTATGCCTGGAGCAGAAGGAGAAAGTGAGCTGGTCTGGCTGTAATGGGCAAAAATGATGTCTTCCCTGAGCCCTTAGACTGTCGACACCTTGAAGCAGTGCGGGAGGGCCAGTGGTCAAATGGATCTCACCATAACTTAAATGAGCTCTTCCTTGGAAGCGGGAATTCCTAGTCGCCCAACTTCCTCCAACTTTGCGCAGTGGCAATATCGTAGCCCATGAGGTATAACCGAGGCGTGATTATTGCTAATTGAAAACTTTTCCCAATACCCCGCCATGATGACTTGAAATATAGTCAGCATTGGCAATTTTTGTTGGTCTCTCAGGAGACTTCATCCATGGTATGCAAATGACAGAGTCTTAGCTCCTCCCAGTGTGGAGGAGAATCCTTGCTTCCCACAGCAACGTATTGATGGTTTATGCCTGGAGCAGAAGGAGAAAGTGAGCTGGTCTGGCTGTAATGGGCAAAAATGATGTCTTCCCTGAGCCCTTAGACTGTCGACACCTTGAAGCAGTGCGGGAGGGCCAGTGGTCAAATGGATCTCACCATAACTTAAATGAGCTCTTCCTTGGAAGCGGGAATTCCTAGTCGCCCAACTTCCTCCAACTTTGCGCAGTGGCAATATCGTAGCCCATGAGGTATAACCGAGGCGTGATTATTGCTAATTGAAAACTTTTCCCAATACCCCGCCATGATGACTTGAAATATAGTCAGCATTGGCAATTTTTGTTGGTCTCTCAGGAGACTTCATCCATGGTATGCAAATGACAGAGTCTTAGCTCCTCCCAGTGTGGAGGAGAATCCTTGCTTCCCACAGCAACGTATTGATGGTTTATGCCTGGAGCAGAAGGAGAAAGTGAGCTGGTCTGGCTGTAATGGGCAAAAATGATGTCTTCCCTGAGCCCTTAGACTTTCGACACCTTGAAGCAGTGCGGGAGGGCCAGTGGTCAAATGGATCTCACCATAACTTAAATGAGCTCTTCCTTGGAAGCGGGAATTCCTAGTCGCCCAACTTCCTCCAACTTTGCGCAGTGGCAATATCGTAGCCCGTGAGGTATAACCGAGGCGTGATTATTGCTAATTGAAAACTTTTCCCAATACCCCGCCATGATGACTTGAAATATAGTCAGCATTGGCAATTTTTGTTGGTCTCTCAGGAGACTTCATCCATGGTATGCAAATGACAGAGTCTTAGCTCCTCCCAGTGTGGAGGAGAATCCTTGCTTCCCACAGCAACGTATTGATGGTTTATGCCTGGAGCAGAAGGAGAAAGTGAGCTGGTCTGGCTGTAATGGGCAAAAATGATGTCTTCCCTGAGCCCTTAGACTGTCGACACCTTGAAGCAGTGCGGGAGGGCCAGTGGTCAAATGGATCTCACCATAACTTAAATGAGCTCTTCCTTGGAAGCGGGAATTCCTAGTCGCCCAACTTCCTCCAACTTTGCGCAGTGGCAATATCGTAGCCCATGAGGTATAACCGAGGCGTGATTATTGCTAATTGAAAACTTTTCCCAATACCCCGCCATGATGACTTGAAATATAGTCAGCATTGGCAATTTTTGTTGGTCTCTCAGGAGACTTCATCCATGGTATGCAAATGACAGAGTCTTAGCTCCTCCCAGTGTGGAGGAGAATCCTTGCTTCCCACAGCAACGTATTGATGGTTTATGCCTGGAGCAGAAGGAGAAAGTGAGCTGGTCTGGCTGTAATGGGCAAAAATGATGTCTTCCCTGAGCCCTTAGACTGTCGACACCTTGAAGCAGTGCGGGAGGGCCAGTGGTCAAATGGATCTCACCATAACTTAAATGAGCTCTTCCTTGGAAGCGGGAATTCCTAGTCGCCCAACTTCCTCCAACTTTGCGCAGTGGCAATATCGTAGCCCATGAGGTATAACCGAGGCGTGATTATTGCTAATTGAAAACTTTTCCCAATACCCCGCCATGATGACTTGAAATATAGTCAGCATTGGCAATTTTTGTTGGTCTCTCAGGAGACTTCATCCATGGTATGCAAATGACAGAGTCTTAGCTCCTCCCAGTGTGGAGGAGAATCCTTGCTTCCCACAGCAACGTATTGATGGTTTATGCCTGGAGCAGAAGGAGAAAGTGAGCTGGTCTGGCTGTAATGGGCAAAAATGATGTCTTCCCTGAGCCCTTAGACTGTCGACACCTTGAAGCAGTGCGGGAGGGCCAGTGGTCAAATGGATCTCACCATAACTTAAATGAGCTCTTCCTTGGAAGCGGGAATTCCTAGTCGCCCAACTTCCTCCAACTTTGCGCAGTGGCAATATCGTAGCCCGTGAGGTATAACCGAGGCGTGATTATTGCTAATTGAAAACTTTTCCCAATACCCCGCCATGATGACTTGAAATATAGTCAGCATTGGCAATTTTTGTTGGTCTCTCAGGAGACTTCATCCATGGTATGCAAATGACAGAGTCTTAGCTCCTCCCAGTGTGGAGGAGAATCCTTGCTTCCCACAGCAACGTATTGATGGTTTATGCCTGGAGCAGAAGGAGAAAGTGAGCTGGTCTGGCTGTAATGGGCAAAAATGATGTCTTCCCTGAGCCCTTAGACTGTCGACACCTTGAAGCAGTGCGGGAGGGCCAGTGGTCAAATGGATCTCACCATAACTTAAATGAGCTCTTCCTTGGAAGCGGGAATTCCTAGTCGCCCAACTTCCTCCAACTTTGCGCAGTGGCAATATCGTAGCCCATGAGGTATAACCGAGGCGTGATTATTGCTAATTGAAAACTTTTCCCAATACCCCGCCATGATGACTTGAAATATAGTCAGCATTGGCAATTTTTGTTGGTCTCTCAGGAGACTTCATCCATGGTATGCAAATGACAGAGTCTTAGCTCCTCCCAGTGTGGAGGAGAATCCTTGCTTCCCACAGCAACGTATTGATGGTTTATGCCTGGAGCAGAAGGAGAAAGTGAGCTGGTCTGGCTGTAATGGGCAAAAATGATGTCTTCCCTGAGCCCTTAGACTGTCGACACCTTGAAGCAGTGCGGGAGGGCCAGTGGTCAAATGGATCTCACCATAACTTAAATGAGCTCTTCCTTGGAAGCGGGAATTCCTAGTCGCCCAACTTCCTCCAACTTTGCGCAGTGGCAATATCGTAGCCCATGAGGTATAACCGAGGCGTGATTATTGCTAATTGAAAACTTTTCCCAATACCCCGCCATGATGACTTGAAATATAGTCAGCATTGGCAATTTTTGTTGGTCTCTCAGGAGACTTCATCCATGGTATGCAAATGACAGAGTCTTAGCTCCTCCCAGTGTGGAGGAGAATCCTTGCTTCCCACAGCAACGTATTGATGGTTTATGCCTGGAGCAGAAGGAGAAAGTGAGCTGGTCTGGCTGTAATGGGCAAAAATGATGTCTTCCCTGAGCCCTTAGACTGTCGACACCTTGAAGCAGTGCGGGAGGGCCAGTGGTCAAATGGATCTCACCATAACTTAAATGAGCTCTTCCTTGGAAGCGGGAATTCCTAGTCGCCCAACTTCCTCCAACTTTGCGCAGTGGCAATATCGTAGCCCATGAGGTATAACCGAGGCGTGATTATTGCTAATTGAAAACTTTTCCCAATACCCCGCCATGATGACTTGAAATATAGTCAGCATTGGCAATTTTTGTTGGTCTCTCAGGAGACTTCATCCATGGTATGCAAATGACAGAGTCTTAGCTCCTCCCAGTGTGGAGGAGAATCCTTGCTTCCCACAGCAACGTATTGATGGTTTATGCCTGGAGCAGAAGGAGAAAGTGAGCTGGTCTGGCTGTAATGGGCAAAAATGATGTCTTCCCTGAGCCCTTAGACTGTCGACACCTTGAAGCAGTGCGGGAGGGCCAGTGGTCAAATGGATCTCACCATAACTTAAATGAGCTCTTCCTTGGAAGCGGGAATTCCTAGTCGCCCAACTTCCTCCAACTTTGCGCAGTGGCAATATCGTAGCCCATGAGGTATAACCGAGGCGTGATTATTGCTAATTGAAAACTTTTCCCAATACCCCGCCATGATGACTTGAAATATAGTCAGCATTGGCAATTTTTGTTGGTCTCTCAGGAGACTTCATCCATGGTATGCAAATGACAGAGTCTTAGCTCCTCCCAGTGTGGAGGAGAATCCTTGCTTCCCACAGCAACGTATTGATGGTTTATGCCTGGAGCAGAAGGAGAAAGTGAGCTGGTCTGGCTGTAATGGGCAAAAATGATGTCTTCCCTGAGCCCTTAGACTGTCGACACCTTGAAGCAGTGCGGGAGGGCCAGTGGTCAAATGGATCTCACCATAACTTAAATGAGCTCTTCCTTGGAAGCGGGAATTCCTAGTCGCCCAACTTCCTCCAACTTTGCGCAGTGGCAATATCGTAGCCCATGAGGTATAACCGAGGCGTGATTATTGCTAATTGAAAACTTTTCCCAATACCCCGCCATGATGACTTGAAATATAGTCAGCATTGGCAATTTTTGTTGGTCTCTCAGGAGACTTCATCCATGGTATGCAAATGACAGAGTCTTAGCTCCTCCCAGTGTGGAGGAGAATCCTTGCTTCCCACAGCAACGTATTGATGGTTTATGCCTGGAGCAGAAGGAGAAAGTGAGCTGGTCTGGCTGTAATGGGCAAAAATGATGTCTTCCCTGAGCCCTTAGACTGTCGACACCTTGAAGCAGTGCGGGAGGGCCAGTGGTCAAATGGATCTCACCATAACTTAAATGAGCTCTTCCTTGGAAGCGGGAATTCCTAGTCGCCCAACTTCCTCCAACTTTGCGCAGTGGCAATATCGTAGCCCATGAGTTATAACCGAGGCGTGATTATTGCTAATTGAAAACTTTTCCCAATACCCCGCCATGATGACTTGAAATATAGTCAGCATTGGCAATTTTTGTTGGTCTCTCAGGAGACTTCATCCATGGTATGCAAATGACAGAGTCTTAGCTCCTCCCAGTGTGGAGGAGAATCCTTGCTTCCCACAGCAACGTATTGATGGTTTATGCCTGGAGCAGAAGGAGAAAGTGAGCTGGTCTGGCTGTAATGGGCAAAAATGATGTCTTCCCTGAGCCCTTAGACTGTCGACACCTTGAAGCAGTGCGGGAGGGCCAGTGGTCAAATGGATCTCACCATAACTTAAATGAGCTCTTCCTTGGAAGCGGGAATTCCTAGTCGCCCAACTTCCTCCAACTTTGCGCATTGGCAATATCGTAGCCCGTGAGGTATAACCGAGGCGTGATTATTGCTAATTGAAAACTTTTCCCAATACCCCGCCATGATGACTTGAAATATAGTCAGCATTGGCAATTTTTGTTGGTCTCTCAGGAGACTTCATCCATGGTATGCAAATGACAGAGTCTTAGCTCCTCCCAGTGTGGAGGAGAATCCTTGCTTCCCACAGCAACGTATTGATGGTTTATGCCTGGAGCAGAAGGAGAAAGTGAGCTGGTCTGGCTGTAATGGGCAAAAATGATGTCTTCCCTGAGCCCTTAGACTGTCGACACCTTGAAGCAGTGCGGGAGGGCCAGTGGTCAAATGGATCTCACCATAACTTAAATGAGCTCTTCCTTGGAAGCGGGAATTCCTAGTCGCCCAACTTCCTCCAACTTTGCGCAGTGGCAATATCGTAGCCCATGAGGTATAACCGAGGCGTGATTATTGCTAATTGAAAACTTTTCCCAATACCCCGCCATGATGACTTGAAATATAGTCAGCATTGGCAATTTTTGTTGGTCTCTCAGGAGACTTCATCCATGGTATGCAAATGACAGAGTCTTAGCTCCTCCCAGTGTGGAGGAGAATCCTTGCTTCCCACAGCAACGTATTGATGGTTTATGCCTGGAGCAGAAGGAGAAAGTGAGCTGGTCTGGCTGTAATGGGCAAAAATGATGTCTTCCCTGAGCCCTTAGACTGTCGACACCTTGAAGCAGTGCGGGAGGGCCAGTGGTCAAATGGATCTCACCATAACTTAAATGAGCTCTTCCTTGGAAGCGGGAATTCCTAGTCGCCCAACTTCCTCCAACTTTGCGCAGTGGCAATATCGTAGCCCATGAGGTATAACCGAGGCGTGATTATTGCTAATTGAAAACTTTTCCCAATACCCCGCCATGATGACTTGAAATATAGTCAGCATTGGCAATTTTTGTTGGTCTCTCAGGAGACTTCATCCATGGTATGCAAATGACAGAGTCTTAGCTCCTCCCAGTGTGGAGGAGAATCCTTGCTTCCCACAGCAACGTATTGATGGTTTATGCCTGGAGCAGAAGGAGAAAGTGAGCTGGTCTGGCTGTAATGGGCAAAAATGATGTCTTCCCTGAGCCCTTAGACTTTCGACACCTTGAAGCAGTGCGGGAGGGCCAGTGGTCAAATGGATCTCACCATAACTTAAATGAGCTCTTCCTTGGAAGCGGGAATTCCTAGTCGCCCAACTTCCTCCAACTTTGCGCAGTGGCAATATCGTAGCCCGTGAGGTATAACCGAGGCGTGATTATTGCTAATTGAAAACTTTTCCCAATACCCCGCCATGATGACTTGAAATATAGTCAGCATTGGCAATTTTTGTTGGTCTCTCAGGAGACTTCATCCATGGTATGCAAATGACAGAGTCTTAGCTCCTCCCAGTGTGGAGGAGAATCCTTGCTTCCCACAGCAACGTATTGATGGTTTATGCCTGGAGCAGAAGGAGAAAGTGAGCTGGTCTGGCTGTAATGGGCAAAAATGATGTCTTCCCTGATCCCTTAGACTGTCGACACCTTGAAGCAGTGCGGGAGGGCCAGTGGTCAAATGGATCTCACCATAACTTAAATGAGCTCTTCCTTGGAAGCGGGAATTCCTAGTCACCCAACTTCCTCCAACTTTGCGCAGTGGCAATATCGTAGCCCATGAGGTATAAACGAGGCGTGATTATTGCTAATTGAAAACTTTTCCCAATACCCCGCCATGATGACTTGAAATATAGTCAGCATTGGCAATTTTTGTTGGTCTCTCAGGAGACTTCATCCATGGTATGCAAATGACAGAGTCTTAGCTCCTCCCAGTGTGGAGGAGAATCCTTGCTTCCCACAGCAACGTATTGATGGTTTATGCCTGGAGCAGAAGGAGAAAGTGAGCTGGTCTGGCTGTAATGGGCAAAAATGATGTCTTCCCTGAGCCCTTAGACTGTCGACACCTTGAAGCAGTGCGGGAGGGCCAGTGGTCAAATGGATCTCACCATAACTTAAATGAGCTCTTCCTTGGAAGCGGGAATTCCTAGTCGCCCAACTTCCTCCAACTTTGCGCAGTGGCAATATCGTAGCCCATGAGGTATAACCGAGGCGTGATTATTGCTAATTGAAAACTTTTCCCAATACCCCGCCATGATGACTTGAAATATAGTCAGCATTGGCAATTTTTGTTGGTCTCTCAGGAGACTTCATCCATGGTATGCAAATGACAGAGTCTTAGCTCCTCCCAGTGTGGAGGAGAATCCTTGCTTCCCACAGCAACGTATTGATGGTTTATGCCTGGAGCAGAAGGAGAAAGTGAGCTGGTCTGGCTGTAATGGGCAAAAATGATGTCTTCCCTGAGCCCTTAGACTGTCGACACCTTGAAGCAGTGCAGGAGGGCCAGTGGTCAAATGGATCTCACCATAACTTAAATGAGCTCTTCCTTGGAAGCGGGAATTCCTAGTCGCCCAACTTCCTCCAACTTTGCGCAGTGGCAATATCGTAGCCCATGAGGTATAACCGAGGCGTGATTATTGCTAATTGAAAACTTTTCCCAATACCCCGCCATGATGACTTGAAATATAGTCAGCATTGGCAATTTTTGTTGGTCTCTCAGGAGACTTCATCCATGGTATGCAAATGACAGAGTCTTAGCTCCTCCCAGTGTGGAGGAGAATCCTTGCTTCCCACAGCAACGTATTGATGGTTTATGCCTGGAGCAGAAGGAGAAAGTGAGCTGGTCTGGCTGTAATGGGCAAAAATGATGTCTTCCCTGAGCCCTTAGACTGTCGACACCTTGAAGCAGTGCGGGAGGGCCAGTGGTCAAATGGATCTCACCATAACTTAAATGAGCTCTTCCTTGGAAGCGGGAATTCCTAGTGGCCCAACTTCCTCCAACTTTGCGCAGTGGCAATATCGTAGCCCATGAGGTATAACCGAGGCGTGATTATTGCTAATTGAAAACTTTTCCCAATACCCCGCCATGATGACTTGAAATATAGTCAGCATTGGCAATTTTTGTTGGTCTCTCAGGAGACTTCATCCATGGTATGCAAATGACAGAGTCTTAGCTCCTCCCAGTGTGGAGGAGAATCCTTGCTTCCCACAGCAACGTATTGATGGTTTATGCCTGGAGCAGAAGGAGAAAGTGAGCTGGTCTGGCTGTAATGGGCAAAAATGATGTCTTCCCTGAGCCCTTAGACTGTCGACACCTTGAAGCAGTGCGGGAGGGCCAGTGGTCAAATGGATCTCACCATAACTTAAATGAGCTCTTCCTTGGAAGCGGGAATTCCTTGTCGCCCAACTTCCTCCAACTTTGCGCAGTGGCAATATCGTAGCCCATGAGGTATAACCGAGGCGTGATTATTGCTAATTGAAAACTTTTCCCAATACCCCGCCATGATGACTTGAAATATAGTCAGCATTGGCAATTTTTGTTGGTCTCTCAGGAGACTTCATCCATGGTATGCAAATGACAGAGTCTTAGCTCCTCCCAGTGTGGAGGAGAATCCTTGCTTCCCACAGCAACGTATTGATGGTTTATGCCTGGAGCAGAAGGAGAAAGTGAGCTGGTCTGGCTGTAATGGGCAAAAATGATGTCTTCCCTGAGCCCTTAGACTGTCGACACCTTGAAGCAGTGCGGGAGGGCCAGTGGTCAAATGGATCTCACCATAACTTAAATGAGCTCTTCCTTGGAAGCGGGAATTCCTAGTCGCCCAACTTCCTCCAACTTTGCGCAGTGGCAATATCGTAGCCCATGAGGTATAACCGAGGCGTGATTATTGCTAATTGAAAACTTTTCCCAATACCCCGCCATGATGACTTGAAATATAGTCAGCATTGGCAATTTTTGTTGGTCTCTCAGGAGACTTCATCCATGGTATGCAAATGACAGAGTCTTAGCTCCTCCCAGTGTGGAGGAGAATCCTTGCTTCCCACAGCAACGTATTGATGGTTTATGCCTGGAGCAGAAGGAGAAAGTGAGCTGGTCTGGCTGTAATGGGCAAAAATGATGTCTTCCCTGAGCCCTTAGACTGTCGACACCTTGAAGCAGTGCGGGAGGGCCAGTGGTCAAATGGATCTCACCATAACTTAAATGAGCTCTTCCTTGGAAGCGGGAATTCCTAGTCGCCCAACTTCCTCCAACTTTGCGCAGTGGCAATATCGTAGCCCATGAGGTATAACCGAGGCGTGATTATTGCTAATTGAAAACTTTTCCCAATACCCCCCCCATGATGACTTGAAATATAGTCAGCATTGGCAATTTTTGTTGGTCTCTCAGGAGACTTCATCCATGGTATGCAAATGACAGAGTCTTAGCTCCTCCCAGTGTGGAGGAGAATCCTTGCTTCCCACAGCAACGTATTGATGGTTTATGCCTGGAGCAGAAGGAGAAAGTGAGCTGGTCTGGCTGTAATGGGCAAAAATGATGTCTTCCCTGAGCCCTTAGACTGTCGACACCTTGAAGCAGTGCGGGAGGGCCAGTGGTCAAATGGATCTCACCATAACTTAAATGAGCTCTTCCTTGGAAGCGGGAATTCCTAGTCGCCCAACTTCCTCCAACTTTGCGCAGTGGCAATATCGTAGCCCGTGAGGTATAACCGAGGCGTGATTATTGCTAATTGAAAACTTTTCCCAATACCCCGCCATGATGACTTGAAATATAGTCAGCATTGGCAATTTTTGTTGGTCTCTCAGGAGACTTCATCCATGGTATGCAAATGACAGAGTCTTAGCTCCTCCCAGTGTGGAGGAGAATCCTTGCTTCCCACAGCAACGTATTGATGGTTTATGCCTGGAGCAGAAGGAGAAAGTGAGCTGGTCTGGCTGTAATGGGCAAAAATGATGTCTTCCCTGAGCCCTTAGACTGTCGACACCTTGAAGCAGTGCGGGAGGGCCAGTGGTCAAATGGATCTCACCATAACTTAAATGAGCTCTTCCTTGGAAGCGGGAATTCCTAGTCACCCAACTTCCTCCAACTTTGCGCAGTGGCAATATCGTAGCCCATGAGGTATAAACGAGGCGTGATTATTGCTAATTGAAAACTTTTCCCAATACCCCGCCATGATGACTTGAAATATAGTCAGCATTGGCAATTTTTGTTGGTCTCTCAGGAGACTTCATCCATGGTATGCAAATGACAGAGTCTTAGCTCCTCCCAGTGTGGAGGAGAATCCTTGCTTCCCACAGCAACGTATTGATGGTTTATGCCTGGAGCAGAAGGAGAAAGTGAGCTGGTCTGGCTGTAATGGGCAAAAATGATGTCTTCCCTGAGCCCTTAGACTGTCGACACCTTGAAGCAGTGCGGGAGGGCCAGTGGTCAAATGGATCTCACCATAACTTAAATGAGCTCTTCCTTGGAAGCGGGAATTCCTAGTCGCCCAACTTCCTCCAACTTTGCGCAGTGGCAATATCGTAGCCCATGAGGTATAACCGAGGCGTGATTATTGCTAATTGAAAACTTTTCCCAATACCCCGCCATGATGACTTGAAATATAGTCAGCATTGGCAATTTTTGTTGGTCTCTCAGGAGACTTCATCCATGGTATGCAAATGACAGAGTCTTAGCTCCTCCCAGTGTGGAGGAGAATCCTTGCTTCCCACAGCAACGTATTGATGGTTTATGCCTGGAGCAGAAGGAGAAAGTGAGCTGGTCTGGCTGTAATGGGCAAAAATGATGTCTTCCCTGAGCCCTTAGACTGTCGACACCTTGAAGCAGTGCAGGAGGGCCAGTGGTCAAATGGATCTCACCATAACTTAAATGAGCTCTTCCTTGGAAGCGGGAATTCCTAGTCGCCCAACTTCCTCCAACTTTGCGCAGTGGCAATATCGTAGCCCATGAGGTATAACCGAGGCATGATTATTGCTAATTGAAAACTTTTCCCAATACCCCGCCATGATGACTTGAAATATAGTCAGCATTGGCAATTTTTGTTGGTCTCTCAGGAGACTTCATCCATGGTATGCAAATGACAGAGTCTTAGCTCCTCCCAGTGTGGAGGAGAATCCTTGCTTCCCACAGCAACGTATTGATGGTTTATGCCTGGAGCAGAAGGAGAAAGTGAGCTGGTCTGGCTGTAATGGGCAAAAATGATGTCTTCCCTGAGCCCTTAGACTGTCGACACCTTGAAGCAGTGCGGGAGGGCCAGTGGTCAAATGGATCTCACCATAACTTAAATGAGCTCTTCCTTGGAAGCGGGAATTCCTAGTGGCCCAACTTCCTCCAACTTTGCGCAGTGGCAATATCGTAGCCCATGAGGTATAACCGAGGCGTGATTATTGCTAATTGAA
Organism: Ranitomeya imitator; assembly: GCF_032444005.1. NCBI lineage: Eukaryota > Metazoa > Chordata > Amphibia > Anura > Dendrobatidae > Ranitomeya > Ranitomeya imitator. The sequence continues at coordinate 653,514,930 of NC_091285.1, read as the reverse complement.
AACTTTTCCCAATACCCCGCCATGATGACTTGAAATATAGTCAGCATTGGCAATTTTTGTTGGTCTCTCAGGAGACTTCATCCATGGTATGCAAATGACAGAGTCTTAGCTCCTCCCAGTGTGGAGGAGAATCCTTGCTTCCCACAGCAACGTATTGATGGTTTATGCCTGGAGCAGAAGGAGAAAGTGAGCTGGTCTGGCTGTAATGGGCAAAAATGATGTCTTCCCTGAGCCCTTAGACTGTCGACACCTTGAAGCAGTGCGGGAGGGCCAGTGGTCAAATGGATCTCACCATAACTTAAATGAGCTCTTCCTTGGAAGCGGGAATTCCTAGTCGCCCAACTTCCTCCAACTTTGCGCAGTGGCAATATCGTAGCCCATGAGGTATAACCGAGGCGTGATTATTGCTAATTGAAAACTTTTCCCAATACCCCGCCATGATGACTTGAAATATAGTCAGCATTGGCAATTTTTGTTGGTCTCTCAGGAGACTTCATCCATGGTATGCAAATGACAGAGTCTTAGCTCCTCCCAGTGTGGAGGAGAATCCTTGCTTCCCACAGCAACGTATTGATGGTTTATGCCTGGAGCAGAAGGAGAAAGTGAGCTGGTCTGGCTGTAATGGGCAAAAATGATGTCTTCCCTGAGCCCTTAGACTGTCGACACCTTGAAGCAGTGCGGGAGGGCCAGTGGTCAAATGGATCTCACCATAACTTAAATGAGCTCTTCCTTGGAAGCGGGAATTCCTAGTCGCCCAACTTCCTCCAACTTTGCGCAGTGGCAATATCGTAGCCCGTGAGGTATAACCGAGGCGTGATTATTGCTAATTGAAAACTTTTCCCAATACCCCGCCATGATGACTTGAAATATAGTCAGCATTGGCAATTTTTGTTGGTCTCTCAGGAGACTTCATCCATGGTATGCAAATGACAGAGTCTTAGCTCCTCCCAGTGTGGAGGAGAATCCTTGCTTCCCACAGCAACGTATTGATGGTTTATGCCTGGAGCAGAAGGAGAAAGTGAGCTGGTCTGGCTGTAATGGGCAAAAATGATGTCTTCCCTGAGCCCTTAGACTGTCGACACCTTGAAGCAGTGCGGGAGGGCCAGTGGTCAAATGGATCTCACCATAACTTAAATGAGCTCTTCCTTGGAAGCGGGAATTCCTAGTCACCCAACTTCCTCCAACTTTGCGCAGTGGCAATATCGTAGCCCATGAGGTATAAACGAGGCGTGATTATTGCTAATTGAAAACTTTTCCCAATACCCCGCCATGATGACTTGAAATATAGTCAGCATTGGCAATTTTTGTTGGTCTCTCAGGAGACTTCATCCATGGTATGCAAATGACAGAGTCTTAGCTCCTCCCAGTGTGGAGGAGAATCCTTGCTTCCCACAGCAACGTATTGATGGTTTATGCCTGGAGCAGAAGGAGAAAGTGAGCTGGTCTGGCTGTAATGGGCAAAAATGATGTCTTCCCTGAGCCCTTAGACTGTCGACACCTTGAAGCAGTGCGGGAGGGCCAGTGGTCAAATGGATCTCACCATAACTTAAATGAGCTCTTCCTTGGAAGCGGGATTTCCTAGTCGCCCAACTTCCTCCAACTTTGCGCAGTGGCAATATCGTAGCCCATGAGGTATAACCGAGGCGTGATTATTGCTAATTGAAAACTTTTCCCAATACCCCGCCATGATGACTTGAAATATAGTCAGCATTGGCAATTTTTGTTGGTCTCTCAGGAGACTTCATCCATGGTATGCAAATGACAGAGTCTTAGCTCCTCCCAGTGTAGAGGAGAATCCTTGCTTCCCACAGCAACGTATTGATGGTTTATGCCTGGAGCAGAAGGAGAAAGTGAGCTGGTCTGGCTGTAATGGGCAAAAATGATGTCTTCCCTGAGCCCTTAGACTGTCGACACCTTGAAGCAGTGCGGGAGGGCCAGTGGTCAAATGGATCTCACCATAACTTAAATGAGCTCTTCCTTGGAAGCGGGAATTCCTAGTCGCCCAACTTCCTCCAACTTTGCGCAGTGGCAATATCGTAGCCCATGAGGTATAACCGAGGCGTGATTATTGCTAATTGAAAACTTTTCCCAATACCCCGCCATGATGACTTGAAATATAGTCAGCATTGGCAATTTTTGTTGGTCTCTCAGGAGACTTCATCCATGGTATGCAAATGACAGAGTCTTAGCTCCTCCCAGTGTGGAGGAGAATCCTTGCTTCCCACAGCAACGTATTGATGGTTTATGCCTGGAGCAGAAGGAGAAAGTGAGCTGGTCTGGCTGTAATGGGCAAAAATGATGTCTTCCCTGAGCCCTTAGACTGTCGACACCTTGAAGCAGTGCGGGAGGGCCAGTGGTCAAATGGATCTCACCATAACTTAAATGAGCTCTTCCTTGGAAGCGGGAATTCCTAGTCGCCCAACTTCCTCCAACTTTGCGCAGTGGCAATATCGTAGCCCATGAGGTATAACCGAGGCGTGATTATTGCTAATTGAAAACTTTTCCCAATACCCCGCCATGATGACTTGAAATATAGTCAGCATTGGCAATTTTTGTTGGTCTCTCAGGAGACTTCATCCATGGTATGCAAATGACAGAGTCTTAGCTCCTCCCAGTGTGGAGGAGAATCCTTGCTTCCCACAGCAACGTATTGATGGTTTATGCCTGGAGCAGAAGGAGAAAGTGAGCTGGTCTGGCTGTAATGGGCAAAAATGATGTCTTCCCTGAGCCCTTAGACTGTCGACACCTTGAAGCAGTGCGGGAGGGCCAGTGGTCAAATGGATCTCACCATAACTTAAATGAGCTCTTCCTTGGAAGCGGGAATTCCTAGTCGCCCAACTTCCTCCAACTTTGCGCAGTGGCAATATCGTAGCCCATGAGGTATAACCGAGGCGTGATTATTGCTAATTGAAAACTTTTCCCAATACCCCGCCATGATGACTTGAAATATAGTCAGCATTGGCAATTTTTGTTGGTCTCTCAGGAGACTTCATCCATGGTATGCAAATGACAGAGTCTTAGCTCCTCCCAGTGTGGAGGAGAATCCTTGCTTCCCACAGCAACGTATTGATGGTTTATGCCTGGAGCAGAAGGAGAAAGTGAGCTGGTCTGGCTGTAATGGGCAAAAATGATGTCTTCCCTGAGCCCTTAGACTGTCGACACCTTGAAGCAGTGCGGGAGGGCCAGTGGTCAAATGGATCTCACCATAACTTAAATGAGCTCTTCCTTGGAAGCGGGAATTCCTAGTCGCCCAACTTCCTCCAACTTTGCGCAGTGGCAATATCGTAGCCCGTGAGGTATAACCGAGGCGTGATTATTGCTAATTGAAAACTTTTCCCAATACCCCGCCATGATGACTTGAAATATAGTCAGCATTGGCAATTTTTGTTGGTCTCTCAGGAGACTTCATCCATGGTATGCAAATGACAGAGTCTTAGCTCCTCCCAGTGTGGAGGAGAATCCTTGCTTCCCACAGCAACGTATTGATGGTTTATGCCTGGAGCAGAAGGAGAAAGTGAGCTGGTCTGGCTGTAATGGGCAAAAATGATGTCTTCCCTGAGCCCTTAGACTGTCGACACCTTGAAGCAGTGCGGGAGGGCCAGTGGTCAAATGGATCTCACCATAACTTAAATGAGCTCTTCCTTGGAAGCGGGAATTCCTAGTCACCCAACTTCCTCCAACTTTGCGCAGTGGCAATATCGTAGCCCATGAGGTATAAACGAGGCGTGATTATTGCTAATTGAAAACTTTTCCCAATACCCCGCCATGATGACTTGAAATATAGTCAGCATTGGCAATTTTTGTTGGTCTCTCAGGAGACTTCATCCATGGTATGCAAATGACAGAGTCTTAGCTCCTCCCAGTGTGGAGGAGAATCCTTGCTTCCCACAGCAACGTATTGATGGTTTATGCCTGGAGCAGAAGGAGAAAGTGAGCTGGTCTGGCTGTAATGGGCAAAAATGATGTCTTCCCTGAGCCCTTAGACTGTCGACACCTTGAAGCAGTGCGGGAGGGCCAGTGGTCAAATGGATCTCACCATAACTTAAATGAGCTCTTCCTTGGAAGCGGGAATTCCTAGTCGCCCAACTTCCTCCAACTTTGCGCAGTGGCAATATCGTAGCCCATGAGGTATAACCGAGGCGTGATTATTGCTAATTGAAAACTTTTCCCAATACCCCGCCATGATGACTTGAAATATAGTCAGCATTGGCAATTTTTGTTGGTCTCTCAGGAGACTTCATCCATGGTATGCAAATGACAGAGTCTTAGCTCCTCCCAGTGTGGAGGAGAATCCTTGCTTCCCACAGCAACGTATTGATGGTTTATGCCTGGAGCAGAAGGAGAAAGTGAGCTGGTCTGGCTGTAATGGGCAAAAATGATGTCTTCCCTGAGCCCTTAGACTGTCGACACCTTGAAGCAGTGCAGGAGGGCCAGTGGTCAAATGGATCTCACCATAACTTAAATGAGCTCTTCCTTGGAAGCGGGAATTCCTAGTCGCCCAACTTCCTCCAACTTTGCGCAGTGGCAATATCGTAGCCCATGAGGTATAACCGAGGCGTGATTATTGCTAATTGAAAACTTTTCCCAATACCCCGCCATGATGACTTGAAATATAGTCAGCATTGGCAATTTTTGTTGGTCTCTCAGGAGACTTCATCCATGGTATGCAAATGACAGAGTCTTAGCTCCTCCCAGTGTGGAGGAGAATCCTTGCTTCCCACAGCAACGTATTGATGGTTTATGCCTGGAGCAGAAGGAGAAAGTGAGCTGGTCTGGCTGTAATGGGCAAAAATGATGTCTTCCCTGAGCCCTTAGACTGTCGACACCTTGAAGCAGTGCGGGAGGGCCAGTGGTCAAATGGATCTCACCATAACTTAAATGAGCTCTTCCTTGGAAGCGGGAATTCCTAGTGGCCCAACTTCCTCCAACTTTGCGCAGTGGCAATATCGTAGCCCATGAGGTATAACCGAGGCGTGATTATTGCTAATTGAAAACTTTTCCCAATACCCCGCCATGATGACTTGAAATATAGTCAGCATTGGCAATTTTTGTTGGTCTCTCAGGAGACTTCATCCATGGTATGCAAATGACAGAGTCTTAGCTCCTCCCAGTGTGGAGGAGAATCCTTGCTTCCCACAGCAACGTATTGATGGTTTATGCCTGGAGCAGAAGGAGAAAGTGAGCTGGTCTGGCTGTAATGGGCAAAAATGATGTCTTCCCTGAGCCCTTAGACTGTCGACACCTTGAAGCAGTGCGGGAGGGCCAGTGGTCAAATGGATCTCACCATAACTTAAATGAGCTCTTCCTTGGAAGCGGGAATTCCTTGTCGCCCAACTTCCTCCAACTTTGCGCAGTGGCAATATCGTAGCCCATGAGGTATAACCGAGGCGTGATTATTGCTAATTGAAAACTTTTCCCAATACCCCGCCATGATGACTTGAAATATAGTCAGCATTGGCAATTTTTGTTGGTCTCTCAGGAGACTTCATCCATGGTATGCAAATGACAGAGTCTTAGCTCCTCCCAGTGTGGAGGAGAATCCTTGCTTCCCACAGCAACGTATTGATGGTTTATGCCTGGAGCAGAAGGAGAAAGTGAGCTGGTCTGGCTGTAATGGGCAAAAATGATGTCTTCCCTGAGCCCTTAGACTGTCGACACCTTGAAGCAGTGCGGGAGGGCCAGTGGTCAAATGGATCTCACCATAACTTAAATGAGCTCTTCCTTGGAAGCGGGAATTCCTAGTCGCCCAACTTCCTCCAACTTTGCGCAGTGGCAATATCGTAGCCCATGAGGTATAACCGAGGCGTGATTATTGCTAATTGAAAACTTTTCCCAATACCCCGCCATGATGACTTGAAATATAGTCAGCATTGGCAATTTTTGTTGGTCTCTCAGGAGACTTCATCCATGGTATGCAAATGACAGAGTCTTAGCTCCTCCCAGTGTGGAGGAGAATCCTTGCTTCCCACAGCAACGTATTGATGGTTTATGCCTGGAGCAGAAGGAGAAAGTGAGCTGGTCTGGCTGTAATGGGCAAAAATGATGTCTTCCCTGAGCCCTTAGACTGTCGACACCTTGAAGCAGTGCGGGAGGGCCAGTGGTCAAATGGATCTCACCATAACTTAAATGAGCTCTTCCTTGGAAGCGGGAATTCCTAGTCACCCAACTTCCTCCAACTTTGCGCAGTGGCAATATCGTAGCCCATGAGGTATAAACGAGGCGTGATTATTGCTAATTGAAAACTTTTCCCAATACCCCGCCATGATGACTTGAAATATAGTCAGCATTGGCAATTTTTGTTGGTCTCTCAGGAGACTTCATCCATGGTATGCAAATGACAGAGTCTTAGCTCCTCCCAGTGTGGAGGAGAATCCTTGCTTCCCACAGCAACGTATTGATGGTTTATGCCTGGAGCAGAAGGAGAAAGTGAGCTGGTCTGGCTGTAATGGGCAAAAATGATGTCTTCCCTGAGCCCTTAGACTGTCGACACCTTGAAGCAGTGCAGGAGGGCCAGTGGTCAAATGGATCTCACCATAACTTAAATGAGCTCTTCCTTGGAAGCGGGAATTCCTAGTCGCCCAACTTCCTCCAACTTTGCGCAGTGGCAATATCGTAGCCCATGAGGTATAACCGAGGCGTGATTATTGCTAATTGAAAACTTTTCCCAATACCCCGCCATGATGACTTGAAATATAGTCAGCATTGGCAATTTTTGTTGGTCTCTCAGGAGACTTCATCCATGGTATGCAAATGACAGAGTCTTAGCTCCTCCCAGTGTGGAGGAGAATCCTTGCTTCCCACAGCAACGTATTGATGGTTTATGCCTGGAGCAGAAGGAGAAAGTGAGCTGGTCTGGCTGTAATGGGCAAAAATGATGTCTTCCCTGAGCCCTTAGACTGTCGACACCTTGAAGCAGTGCGGGAGGGCCAGTGGTCAAATGGATCTCACCATAACTTAAATGAGCTCTTCCTTGGAAGCGGGAATTCCTAGTGGCCCAACTTCCTCCAACTTTGCGCAGTGGCAATATCGTAGCCCATGAGGTATAACCGAGGCGTGATTATTGCTAATTGAAAACTTTTCCCAATACCCCGCCATGATGACTTGAAATATAGTCAGCATTGGCAATTTTTGTTGGTCTCTCAGGAGACTTCATCCATGGTATGCAAATGACAGAGTCTTAGCTCCTCCCAGTGTGGAGGAGAATCCTTGCTTCCCACAGCAACGTATTGATGGTTTATGCCTGGAGCAGAAGGAGAAAGTGAGCTGGTCTGGCTGTAATGGGCAAAAATGATGTCTTCCCTGAGCCCTTAGACTGTCGACACCTTGAAGCAGTGCGGGAGGGCCAGTGGTCAAATGGATCTCACCATAACTTAAATGAGCTCTTCCTTGGAAGCGGGAATTCCTTGTCGCCCAACTTCCTCCAACTTTGCGCAGTGGCAATATCGTAGCCCATGAGGTATAACCGAGGCGTGATTATTGCTAATTGAAAACTTTTCCCAATACCCCGCCATGATGACTTGAAATATAGTCAGCATTGGCAATTTTTGTTGGTCTCTCAGGAGACTTCATCCATGGTATGCAAATGACAGAGTCTTAGCTCCTCCCAGTGTGGAGGAGAATCCTTGCTTCCCACAGCAACGTATTGATGGTTTATGCCTGGAGCAGAAGGAGAAAGTGAGCTGGTCTGGCTGTAATGGGCAAAAATGATGTCTTCCCTGAGCCCTTAGACTGTCGACACCTTGAAGCAGTGCGGGAGGGCCAGTGGTCAAATGGATCTCACCATAACTTAAATGAGCTCTTCCTTGGAAGCGGGAATTCCTAGTCGCCCAACTTCCTCCAACTTTGCGCAGTGGCAATATCGTAGCCCATGAGGTATAACCGAGGCGTGATTATTGCTAATTGAAAACTTTTCCCAATACCCCGCCATGATGACTTGAAATATAGTCAGCATTGGCAATTTTTGTTGGTCTCTCAGGAGACTTCATCCATGGTATGCAAATGACAGAGTCTTAGCTCCTCCCAGTGTGGAGGAGAATCCTTGCTTCCCACAGCAACGTATTGATGGTTTATGCCTGGAGCAGAAGGAGAAAGTGAGCTGGTCTGGCTGTAATGGGCAAAAATGATGTCTTCCCTGAGCCCTTAGACTGTCGACACCTTGAAGCAGTGCGGGAGGGCCAGTGGTCAAATGGATCTCACCATAACTTAAATGAGCTCTTCCTTGGAAGCGGGAATTCCTAGTCGCCCAACTTCCTCCAACTTTGCGCAGTGGCAATATCGTAGCCCATGAGGTATAACCGAGGCGTGATTATTGCTAATTGAAAACTTTTCCCAATACCCCGCCATGATGACTTGAAATATAGTCAGCATTGGCAATTTTTGTTGGTCTCTCAGGAGACTTCATCCATGGTATGCAAATGACAGAGTCTTAGCTCCTCCCAGTGTGGAGGAGAATCCTTGCTTCCCACAGCAACGTATTGATGGTTTATGCCTGGAGCAGAAGGAGAAAGTGAGCTGGTCTGGCTGTAATGGGCAAAAATGATGTCTTCCCTGAGCCCTTAGACTGTCGACACCTTGAAGCAGTGCGGGAGGGCCAGTGGTCAAATGGATCTCACCATAACTTAAATGAGCTCTTCCTTGGAAGCGGGAATTCCTAGTCGCCCAACTTCCTCCAACTTTGCGCAGTGGCAATATCGTAGCCCATGAGGTATAACCGAGGCGTGATTATTGCTAATTGAAAACTTTTCCCAATACTCCTCCATGATGACTTGAAATATAATCAGCATTGGCAATTTTTGTTGGTCTCTCAGGAGACTTCATCCATGGTATGAAAATGACAGAGTCTTAGCTCCTCCCAGTGTGGAGGAGAATCCTTGCTTCCCACAGCAACGTATTGATGGTTTATGCCTGGAGCAGAAGGAGAAAGTGAGCTGGTCTGGCTGTAATGGGCAAAAATGATGTCTTCCCTGAGCCCTTAGACTGTCGACACCTTGAAGCAGTGCGGGAGGGCCAGTGGTCAAATGGATCTCACCATAACTTAAATGAGCTCTTCCTTGGAAGCGGGAATTCCTAGTCGCCCAACTTCCTCCAACTTTGCGCAGTGGCAATATCGTAGCCCATGAGGTATAACCGAGGCGTGATTATTGCTAATTGAAAACTTTTCCCAATACCCCGCCATGATGACTTGAAATATAGTCAGCATTGGCAATTTTTGTTGGTCTCTCAGGAGACTTCATCCATGGTATGCAAATGACAGAGTCTTAGCTCCTCCCAGTGTGGAGGAGAATCCTTGCTTCCCTCAGCAACGTATTGATGGTTTATGCCTGGAGCAGAAGGAGAAAGTGAGCTGGTCTGGCTGTAATGGGCAAAAATGATGTCTTCCCTGAGCCCTTAGACTGTCGACACCTTGAAGCAGTGCGGGAGGGCCAGTGGTCAAATGGATCTCACCATAACTTAAATGAGCTCTTCCTTGGAAGCGGGAATTCCTAGTCGCCCAACTTCCTCCAACTTTGCGCAGTGGCAATATCGTAGCCCATGAGGTATAACCGAGGCGTGATTATTGCTAATTGAAAACTTTTCCCAATACCCCGCCATGATGACTTGAAATATAGTCAGCATTGGCAATTTTTGTTGGTCTCTCAGGAGACTTCATCCATGGTATGCAAATGACAGAGTCTTAGCTCCTCCCAGTGTGGAGGAGAATCCTTGCTTCCCACAGCAACGTATTGATGGTTTATGCCTGGAGCAGAAGGAGAAAGTGAGCTGGTCTGGCTGTAATGGGCAAAAATGATGTCTTCCCTGAGCCCTTAGACTGTCGACACCTTGAAGTAGTGCGGGAGGGCCAGTGGTCAAATGGATCTCACCATAACTTAAATGAGCTCTTCCTTGGAAGCGGGAATTCCTAGTCGCCCAACTTCCTCCAACTTTGCGCAGTGGCAATATCGTAGCCCATGAGGTATAACCGAGGCGTGATTATTGCTAATTGAAAACTTTTCCCAATACCCCGCCATGATGACTTGAAATATAGTCAGCATTGGCAATTTTTGTTGGTCTCTCAGGAGACTTCATCCATGGTATGCAAATGACAGAGTCTTAGCTCCTCCCAGTGTGGAGGAGAATCCTTGCTTCCCACAGCAACGTATTGATGGTTTATGCCTGGAGCAGAAGGAGAAAGTGAGCTGGTCTGGCTGTAATGGGCAAAAATGATGTCTTCCCTGAGCCCTTAGACTGTCGACACCTTGAAGCAGTGCGGGAGGGCCAGTGGTCAAATGGATCTCACCATAACTTAAATGAGCTCTTCCTTGGAAGCGGGAATTCCTAGTCGCCCAACTTCCTCCAACTTTGCGCAGTGGCAATATCGTAGCCCATGAGGTATAACCGAGGCGTGATTATTGCTAATTGAAAACTTTTCCCAATACCCCGCCATGATGACTTGAAATATAGTCAGCATTGGCAATTTTTGTTGGTCTCTCAGGAGACTTCATCCATGGTATGCAAATGACAGAGTCTTAGCTCCTCCCAGTGTGGAGGAGAATCCTTGCTTCCCACAGCAACGTATTGATGGTTTATGCCTGGAGCAGAAGGAGAAAGTGAGCTGGTCTGGCTGTAACGGGCAAAAATGATGTCTTCCCTGAGCCCTTAGACTGTCGACACCTTGAAGCAGTGCGGGAGGGCCAGTGGTCAAATGGATCTCACCATAACTTAAATGAGCTCTTCCTTGGAAGCGGGAATTCCTAGTCGCCCAACTTCCTCCAACTTTGCGCAGTGGCAATATCGTAGCCCATGAGGTATAACCGAGGCGTGATTATTGCTAATTGAAAACTTTTCCCAATACCCCGCCATGATGACTTGAAATATAGTCAGCATTGGCAATTTTTGTTGGTCTCTCAGGAGACTTCATCCATGGTATGCAAATGACAGAGTCTTAGCTCCTCCCAGTGTGGAGGAGAATCCTTGCTTCCCACAGCAACGTATTGATGGTTTATGCCTGGAGCAGAAGGAGAAAGTGAGCTGGTCTGGCTGTAATGGGCAAAAATGATGTCTTCCCTGAGCCCTTAGACTGTCGACACCTTGAAGCAGTGCGGGAGGGCCAGTGGTCAAATGGATCTCACCATAACTTAAATGAGCTCTTCCTTGGAAGCGGGAATTCCTAGTCGCCCAACTTCCTCCAACTTTGCGCAGTGGCAATATCGTAGCCCATGAGGTATAACCGAGGCGTGATTATTGCTAATTGAAAACTTTTCCCAATACCCCGCCATGATGACTTGAAATATAGTCAGCATTGGCAATTTTTGTTGGTCTCTCAGGAGACTTCATCCATGGTATGCAAATGACAGAGTCTTAGCTCCTCCCAGTGTGGAGGAGAATCCTTGCTTCCCACAGCAACGTATTGATGGTTTATGCCTGGAGCAGAAGGAGAAAGTGAGCTGGTCTGGCTGTAATGGGCAAAAATGATGTCTTCCCTGAGCCCTTAGACTGTCGACACCTTGAAGCAGTGCGGGAGGGCCAGTGGTCAAATGGATCTCACCATAACTTAAATGAGCTCTTCCTTGGAAGAGGGAATTCCTAGTCGCCCAACTTCCTCCAACTTTGCGCAGTGGCAATATCGTAGCCCATGAGGTATAACCGAGGCGTGATTATTGCTAATTGAAAACTTTTCCCAATACCCCGCCATGATGACTTGAAATATAGTCAGCATTGGCAATTTTTGTTGGTCTCTCAGGAGACTTCATCCATGGTATGCAAATGACAGAGTCTTAGCTCCTCCCAGTGTGGAGGAGAATCCTTGCTTCCCACAGCAACGTATTGATGGTTTATGCCTGGAGCAGAAGGAGAAAGTGAGCTGGTCTGGCTGTAATGGGCAAAAATGATGTCTTCCCTGAGCCCTTAGACTGTCGACACCTTGAAGCAGTGCGGGAGGGCCAGTGGTCAAATGGATCTCACCATAACTTAAATGAGCTCTTCCTTGGAAGCGGGAATTCCTAGTCGCCCAACTTCCTCCAACTTTGCGCAGTGGCAATATCGTAGCCCATGAGGTATAACCGAGGCGTGATTATTGCTAATTGAAAACTTTTCCCAATACCCCGCCATGATGACTTGAAATATAGTCAGCATTGGCAATTTTTGTTGGTCTCTCAGGAGACTTCATCCATGGTATGCAAATGACAGAGTCTTAGCTCCTCCCAGTGTGGAGGAGAATCCTTGCTTCCCACAGCAACGTATTGATGGTTTATGCCTGGAGCAGAAGGAGAAAGTGAGCTGGTCTGGCTGTAATGGGCAAAAATGATGTCTTCCCTGAGCCCTTAGACTGTCGACACCTTGAAGCAGTGCGGGAGGGCCAGTGGTCAAATGGATCTCACCATAACTTAAATGAGCTCTTCCTTGGAAGCGGGAATTCCTAGTCGCCCAACTTCCTCCAACTTTGCGCAGTGGCAGTATCGTAGCCCATGAGGTATAACCGAGGCGTGATTATTGCTAATTGAAAACTTTTCCCAATACCCCGCCATGATGACTTGAAATATAGTCAGCATTGGCAATTTTTGTTGGTCTCTCAGGAGACTTCATCCATGGTATGCAAATGACAGAGTCTTAGCTCCTCCCAGTGTGGAGGAGAATCCTTGCTTCCCACAGCAACGTATTGATGGTTTATGCCTGGAGCAGAAGGAGAAAGTGAGCTGGTCTGGCTGTAATGGGCAAAAATGATGTCTTCCCTGAGCCCTTAGACTGTCGACACCTTGAAGCAGTGCGGGAGGGCCAGTGGTCAAATGGATCTCACCATAACTTAAATGAGCTCTTCCTTGGAAGCGGGAATTCCTAGTCGCCCAACTTCCTCCAACTTTGCGCAGTGGCAATATCGTAGCCCATGAGGTATAACCGAGGCGTGATTATTGCTAATTGAAAACTTTTCCCAATACCCCGCCATGATGACTTGAAATATAGTCAGCATTGGCAATTTTTGTTGGTCTCTCAGGAGACTTCATCCATGGTATGCAAATGACAGAGTCTTAGCTCCTCCCAGTGTGGAGGAGAATCCTTGCTTCCCACAGCAACGTATTGATGGTTTATGCCTGGAGCAGAAGGAGAAAGTGAGCTGGTCTGGCTGTAATGGGCAAAAATGATGTCTTCCCTGAGCCCTTAGACTGTCGACACCTTGAAGCAGTGCGGGAGGGCCAGTGGTCAAATGGATCTCACCATAACTTAAATGAGCTCTTCCTTGGAAGCGGGAATTCCTAGTCGCCCAACTTTCTCCAACTTTGCGCAGTGGCAATATCGTAGCCCATGAGGTATAACCGAGGCGTGATTATTGCTAATTGAAAACTTTTCCCAATACCCCGCCATGATGACTTGAAATATAGTCAGCATTGGCAATTTTTGTTGGTCTCTCAGGAGACTTCATCCATGGTATGCAAATGACAGAGTCTTAGCTCCTCCCAGTGTGGAGGAGAATCCTTGCTTCCCACAGCAACGTATTGATGGTTTATGCCTGGAGCAGAAGGAGAAAGTGAGCTGGTCTGGCTGTAATGGGCAAAAATGATGTCTTCCCTGAGCCCTTAGACTGTCGACACCTTGAAGCAGTGCGGGAGGGCCAGTGGTCAAATGGATCTCACCATAACTTAAATGAGCTCTTCCTTGGAAGCGGGAATTCCTAGTCGCCCAACTTCCTCCAACTTTGCGCAGTGGCAATATCGTAGCCCATGAGGTATAACCGAGGCGTGATTATTGCTAATTGAAAACTTTTCCCAATACCCCGCCATGATGACTTGAAATATAGTCAGCATTGGCAATTTTTGTTGGTCTCTCAGGAGACTTCATCCATGGTATGCAAATGACAGAGTCTTAGCTCCTCCCAGTGTGGAGGAGAATCCTTGCTTCCCACAGCAACGTATTGATGGTTTATGCCTGGAGCAGAAGGAGAAAGTGAGCTGGTCTGGCTGTAATGGGCAAAAATGATGTCTTCCCTGAGCCCTTAGACTGTCGACACCTTGAAGCAGTGCGGGAGGGCCAGTGGTCAAATGGATCTCACCATAACTTAAATGAGCTCTTCCTTGGAAGCGGGAATTCCTAGTCGCCCAACTTCCTCCAACTTTGCGCAGTGGCAATATCGTAGCCCATGAGGTATAACCGAGGCGTGATTATTGCTAATTGAAAACTTTTCCCAATACCCCGCCATGATGACTTGAAATATAGTCAGCATTGGCAATTTTTGTTGGTCTCTCAGGAGACTTCATCCATGGTATGTAAATGACAGAGTCTTAGCTCCTCCCAGTGTGGAGGAGAATCCTTGCTTCCCACAGCAACGTATTGATGGTTTATGCCTGGAGCAGAAGGAGAAAGTGAGCTGGTCTGGCTGTAATGGGCAAAAATGATGTCTTCCCTGAGCCCTTAAACTGTCGACACCTTGAAGCAGTGCGGGAGGGCCAGTGGTCAAATGGATCTCACCATAACTTAAATGAGCTCTTCCTTGGAAGCGGGAATTCCTAGTCGCCCAACTTCCTCCAACTTTGCGCAGTGGCAATATCGTAGCCCATGAGGTATAACCGAGGCGTGATTATTGCTAATTGAAAACTTTTCCCAATACCCCGCCATGATGACTTGAAATATAGTCAGCATTGGCAATTTTTGTTGGTCTCTCAGGAGACTTCATCCATGGTATGCAAATGACAGAGTCTTAGCTCCTCCCAGTGTGGAGGAGAATCCTTGCTTCCCACAGCAACGTATTGATGGTTTATGCCTGGAGCAGAAGGAGAAAGTGAGCTGGTCTGGCTGTAATGGGCAAAAATGATGTCTTCCCTGAGCCCTTAGACTGTCGACACCTTGAAGCAGTGCGGGAGGGCCAGTGGTCAAATGGATCTCACCATAACTTAAATGAGCTCTTCCTTGGAAGCGGGAATTCCTAGTCGCCCAACTTCCTCCAACTTTGCGCAGTGGCAATATCGTAGCCCATGAGGTATAACCGAGGCGTGATTATTGCTAATTGAAAACTTTTCCCAATACCCCGCCATGATGACTTGAAATATAGTCAGCATTGGCAATTTTTGTTGGTCTCTCAGGAGACATCATCCATGGTATGCAAATGACAGAGTCTTAGCTCCTCCCAGTGTGGAGGAGAATCCTTGCTTCCCACAGCAACGTATTGATGGTTTATGCCTGGAGCAGAAGGAGAAAGTGAGCTGGTCTGGCTGTAATGGGCAAAAATGATGTCTTCCCTGAACCCTTACACTGTCGACACCTTGAAGCAGTGCGGGAGGGCCAGTGGTCAAATGGATCTCACCATAACTTAAATGAGCTCTTCCTTGGAAGCGGGAATTCCTAGTCGCCCAACTTCCTCCAACTTTGCGCAGTGGCAATATCGTAGCCCATGAGGTATAACCGAGGCGTGATTATTGCTAATTGAAAACTTTTCCCAATACCCCGCCATGATGACTTGAAATATAGTCAGCATTGGCAATTTTTGTTGGTCTCTCAGGAGACTTCATCCATGCTATGCAAATGACAGAGTCTTAGCTCCTCCCAGTGTGGAGGAGAATCCTTGCTTCCCACAGCAACGTATTGATGGTTTATGCCTGGAGCAGAAGGAGAAAGTGAGCTGGTCTGGCTGTAATGGGCAAAAATGATGTCTTCCCTGAGCCCTTAGACTGTCGACACCTTGAAGCAGTGCGGGAGGGCCAGTGGTCAAATGGATCTCACCATAACTTAAATGAGCTCTTCCTTGGAAGCGGGAATTCCTAGTCGCCCAACTTCCTCCAACTTTGCGCAGTGGCAATATCGTAGCCCATGAGGTATAACCGAGGCGTGATTATTGCTAATTGAAAACTTTTCCCAATACCCCGCCATGATGACTTGAAATATAGTCAGCATTGGCAATTTTTGTTGGTCTCTCAGGAGACTTCATCCATGGTATGCAAATGACAGAGTCTTAGCTCCTCCCAGTGTGGAGGAGAATCCTTGCTTCCCACAGCAACGTATTGATGGTTTATGCCTGGAGCAGAAGGAGAAAGTGAGCTGGTCTGGCTGTAATGGGCAAAAATGATGTCTTCCCTGAGCCCTTAGACTGTCGACACCTTGAAGCAGTGCGGGAGGGCCAGTGGTCAAATGGATCTCACCATAACTTAAATGAGCTCTTCCTTGGAAGCGGGAATTCCTAGTCGCCCAACTTCCTCCAACTTTGCGCAGTGGCAATATCGTAGCCCATGAGGTATAACCGAGGCGTGATTATTGCTAATTGAAAACTTTTCCCAATACCCCGCCATGATGACTTGAAATATAGTCAGCATTGGCAATTTTTGTTGGTCTCTCAGGAGACTTCATCCATGGTATGCAAATGACAGAGTCTTAGCTCCTCCCAGTGTGGAGGAGAATCCTTGCTTCCCACAGCAACGTATTGATGGTTTATGCCTGGAGCAGAAGGAGAAAGTGAGCTGGTCTGGCTGTAATGGGCAAAAATGATGTCTTCCCTGAGCCCTTAGACTGTCGACACCTTGAAGCAGTGCGGGAGGGCCAGTGGTCAAATGGATCTCACCATAACTTAAATGAGCTCTTCCTTGGAAGCGGGAATTCCTAGTCGCCCAACTTCCTCCAACTTTGCGCAGTGGCAATATCGTAGCCCATGAGGTATAACCGAGGCGTGATTATTGCTAATTGAAAACTTTTCCCAATACCCCGCCATGATGACTTGAAATATAGTCAGCATTGGCAATTTTTGTTGGTCTCTCAGGAGACTTCATCCATGGTATGCAAATGACAGAGTCTTAGCTCCTCCCAGTGTGGAGGAGAATCCTTGCTTCCCACAGCAACGTATTGATGGTTTATGCCTGGAGCAGAAGGAGAAAGTGAGCTGGTCTGGCTGTAATGGGCAAAAATGATGTCTTCCCTGAGCCCTTAGACTGTCGACACCTTGAAGCAGTGCGGGAGGGCCAGTGGTCAAATGGATCTCACCATAACTTAAATGAGCTCTTCCTTGGAAGCGGGAATTCCTAGTCGCCCAACTTCCTCCAACTTTGCGCAGTGGCAATATCGTAGCCCATGAGGTATAACCGAGGCGTGATTATTGCTAATTGAAAACTTTTCCCAATACCCCGCCATGATGACTTGAAATATAGTCAGCATTGGCAATTTTTGTTGGTCTCTCAGGAGACTTCATCCATGGTATGCAAATGACAGAGTCTTAGCTCCTCCCAGTGTGGAGGAGAATCCTTGCTTCCCACAGCAACGTATTGATGGTTTATGCCTGGAGCAGAAGGAGAAAGTGAGCTGGTCTGGCTGTAATGGGCAAAAATGATGTCTTCCCTGAGCCCTTAGACTGTCGACACCTTGAAGCAGTGCGGGAGGGCCAGTGGTCAAATGGATCTCACCATAACTTAAATGAGCTCTTCCTTGGAAGCGGGAATTCCTAGTCGCCCAACTTCCTCCAACTTTGCGCAGTGGCAATATCGTAGCCCATGAGGTATAACCGAGGCGTGATTATTGCTAATTGAAAACTTTTCCCAATACCCCGCCATGATGACTTGAAATATAGTCAGCATTGGCAATTTTTGTTGGTCTCTCAGGAGACTTCATCCATGGTATGCAAATGACAGAGTCTTAGCTCCTCCCAGTGTGGAGGAGAATCCTTGCTTCCCACAGCAACGTATTGATGGTTTATGCCTGGAGCAGAAGGAGAAAGTGAGCTGGTCTGGCTGTAATGGGCAAAAATGATGTCTTCCCTGAGCCCTTAGACTGTCGACACCTTGAAGCAGTGCGGGAGGGCCAGTGGTCAAATGGATCTCACCATAACTTAAATGAGCTCTTCCTTGGAAGCGGGAATTCCTAGTCGCCCAACTTCCTCCAACTTTGCGCAGTGGCAATATCGTAGCCCATGAGGTATAACCGAGGTGTGATTATTGCTAATTGAAAACTTTTCCCAATACCCCGCCATGATGACTTGAAATATAGTCAGCATTGGCAATTTTTGTTGGTCTCTCAGGAGACTTCATCCATGGTATGCAAATGACAGAGGCTTAGCTCCTCCCAGTGTTGAGGTGAATCCTTGCTTCCCACAGCAACGTATTGATGGTTTATGCCTGGAGCAGAAGGAGAAAGTGAGCTGGTCTGGCTGTAATGGGCAAAAATGATGTCTTCCCTGAGCCCTTAGACTGTCGACACCTTGAAGCAGTGCGGGAGGGCCAGTGGTCAAATGGATCTCACCATAACTTAAATGAGCTCTTCCTTGGAAGCGGGAATTCCTAGTCGCCCAACTTCCTCTAACTTTGCGCAGTGGCAATATCGTAGCCCATGAGGTATAACCGAGGCGTGATTATTGCTAATTGAAAACTTTTCCCAATACCCCGCCATGATGACTTGAAATATAGTCAGCATTGGCAATTTTTGTTGGTCTCTCAGGAGACTTCATCCATGGTATGCAAATGACAGAGTCTTAGCTCCTCCCAGTGTGGAGGAGAATCCTTGCTTCCCACAGCAACGTATTGATGGTTTATGCCTGGAGCAGAAGGAGAAAGTGAGCTGGTCTGGCTGTAATGGGCAAAAATGATGTCTTCCCTGAGCCCTTAGACTGTCGACACCTTGAAGCAGTGCGGGAGGGCCAGTGGTCAAATGGATCTCACCATAACTTAAATGAGCTCTTCCTTGGAAGCGGGAATTCCTAGTCGCCCAATTTCCTCCAACTTTGCGCAGTGGCAATATCGTAGCCCATGAGGTATAACCGAGGCGTGATTATTGCTAATTGAAAACTTTTCCCAATACCCCGCCATGATGACTTGAAATATAGTCAGCATTGGCAATTTTTGTTGGTCTCTCAGGAGACTTCATCCATGGTATGCAAATGACAGAGTCTTAGCTCCTCCCAGTGTGGAGGAGAATCCTTGCTTCCCACAGCAACGTATTGATGGTTTATGCCTGGAGCAGAAGGAGAAAGTGAGCTGGTCTGGCTGTAATGGGCAAAAATGATGTCTTCCCTGAGCCCTTAGACTGTCGACACCTTGAAGCAGTGCGGGAGGGCCAGTGGTCAAATGGATCTCACCATAACTTAAATGAGCTCTTCCTTGGAAGCGGGAATTCCTAGTCGCCCAACTTCCTCCAACTTTGCGCAGTGGCAATATCGTAGCCCATGAGGTATAACCGAGGCGTGATTATTGCTAATTGAAAACTTTTCCCAATACCCCGCCATGATGACTTGAAATATAGTCAGCATTGGCAATTTTTGTTGGTCTCTCAGGAGACTTCATCCATGGTATGCAAATGACAGAGTCTTAGCTCCTCCCAGTGTGGAGGAGAATCCTTGCTTCCCACAGCAACGTATTGATGGTTTATGCCTGGAGCAGAAGGAGAAAGTGAGCTGGTCTGGCTGTAATGGGCAAAAATGATGTCTTCCCTGAGCCCTTACACTGTCGACACCTTGAAGCAGTGCGGGAGGGCCAGTGGTCAAATGGATCTCACCATAACTTAAATGAGCTCTTCCTTGGAAGCGGGAATTCCTAGTCGCCCAACTTCCTCCAACTTTGCGCAGTGGCAATATCGTAGCCCATGAGGTATAACCGAGGCGTGATTATTGCTAATTGAAAACTTTTCCCAATACCCCGCCATGATGACTTGAAATATAGTCAGCATTGGCAATTTTTGTTGGTCTCTCAGGAGACTTCATCCATGGTATGCAAATGACAGAGTCTTAGCTCCTCCCAGTGTGGAGGAGAATCCTTGCTTCCCACAGCAACGTATTGATGGTTTATGCCTGGAGCAGAAGGAGAAAGTGAGCTGGTCTGGCTGTAATGGGCAAAAATGATGTCTTCCCTGAGCCCTTACACTGTCGACACCTTGAAGCAGTGCGGGAGGGCCAGTGGTCAAATGGATCTCACCATAACTTAAATGAGCTCTTCCTTGGAAGCGGGAATTCCTAGTCGCCCAACTTCCTCCAACTTTGCGCAGTGGCAATATCGTAGCCCATGAGGTATAACCGAGGCGTGATTATTGCTAATTGAAAACTTTTCCCAATACCCCGCCATGATGACTTGAAATATAGTCAGCATTGGCAATTTTTGTTGGTCTCTCAGGAGACTTCATCCATGGTATGCAAATGACAGAGTCTTAGCTCCTCCCAGTGTGGAGGAGAATCCTTGCTTCCCACAGCAACGTATTGATGGTTTATGCCTGGAGCAGAAGGAGAAAGTGAGCTGGTCTGGCTGTAATGGGCAAAAATGATGTCTTCCCTGAGCCCTTAGACTGTCGACACCTTGAAGCAGTGCGGGAGGGCCAGTGGTCAAATGGATCTCACCATAACTTAAATGAGCTCTTCCTTGGAAGCGGGAATTCCTAGTCGCCCAACTTTCTCCAACTTTGCGCAGTGGCAATATCGTAGCCCATGAGGTATAACCGAGGCGTGATTATTGCTAATTGAAAACTTTTCCCAATACCCCGCCATGATGACTTGAAATATAGTCAGCATTGGCAATTTTTGTTGGTCTCTCAGGAGACTTCATCCATGGTATGCAAATGACAGAGTCTTAGCTCCTCCCAGTGTGGAGGAGAATCCTTGCTTCCCACAGCAACGTATGGATGGTTTATGCCTGGAGCAGAAGGAGAAAGTGAGCTGGTCTGGCTGTAATGGGCAAAAATGATGTCTTCCCTGAGCCCTTAGACTGTCGACACCTTGAAGCAGTGCGGGAGGGCCAGTGGTCAAATGGATCTCACCATAACTTAAATGAGCTCTTCCTTGGAAGCGGGAATTCCTAGTCGCCCAACTTCCTCCAACTTTGCGCAGTGGCGATATCGTAGCCCATGAGGTATAACCGAGGCGTGATTATTGCTAATTGAAAACTTTTCCCAATACCCCGCCATGATGACTTGAAATATAGTCAGCATTGGCAATTTTTGTTGGTCTCTCAGGAGACTTCATCCATGGTATGCAAATGACAGAGTCTTAGCTCCTCCCAGTGTGGAGGAGAATCCTTGCTTCCCACAGCAACGTATTGATGGTTTATGCCTGGAGCAGAAGGAGAAAGTGAGCTGGTCTGGCTGTAATGGGCAAAAATGATGTCTTCCCTGAGCCCTTAGACTGTCGACACCTTGAAGCAGTGCGGGAGGGCCAGTGGTCAAATGGATCTCACCATAACTTAAATGAGCTCTTCCTTGGAAGCGGGAATTCCTAGTCGCCCAACTTCCTCCAACTATGCGCAGTGGCAATATCGTAGCCCATAAGGTATAACCGAGGCGTGATTATTGCTAATTGAAAACTTTTCCCAATACCCCGCCATGATGACTTGAAATATAGTCAGCATTGGCAATTTTTGTTGGTCTCTCAGGAGACTTCATCCATGGTATGCAAATGACAGAGTCTTAGCTCCTCCCAGTGTGGAGGAGAATCCTTGCTTCCCACAGCAACGTATTGATGGTTTATGCCTGGAGCAGAAGGAGAAAGTGAGCTGGTCTGGCTGTAATGGGCAAAAATGATGTCTTCCCTGAGCCCTTAGACTGTCGACATCTTGAAGCAGTGCGGGAGGGCCAGTGGTCAAATGGATCTCACCATAACTTAAATGAGCTCTTCCTTGGAAGCGGGAATTCCTAGTCGCCCAACTTCCAACTTTGCGCAGTGGCAATATCGTAGCCCATGAGGTATAACCGAGGCGTGATTATTGCTAATTGAAAACTTTTCCCAATACCCCGCCATGATGACTTGAAATATAGTCAGCATTGGCAATTTTTGTTGGTCTCTCAGGAGACTTCATCCATGGTATGCAAATGACAGAGTCTTAGCTCCTCCCAGTGTGGAGGAGAATCCTTGCTTCCCACAGCAACGTATTGATGGTTTGTGCCTGGAGCAGAAGGAGAAAGTGAGCTGGTCTGGCTGTAATGGGCAAAAATGATGTCTTCCCTGAGCCCTTAGACTGTCGACACCTTGAAGCAGTGCGGGAGGGCCAGTGGTCAAATGGATCTCACCATAACTTAAATGAGCTCTTCCTTGGAAGCGGGAATTCCTAGTCGCCCAACTTTCTCCAACTTTGCGCAGTGGCAATATCGTAGCCCATGAGGTATAACCGAGGCGTGATTATTGCTAATTGAAAACTTTTCCCAATACCCCGCCATGATGACTTGAAATATAGTCAGCATTGGCAATTTTTGTTGGTCTCTCAGGAGACTTCATCCATGGTATGCAAATGACAGAGTCATAGCTCCTCCCAGTGTGGAGGAGAATCCTTGCTTCCCACAGCAACGTATTGATGGTTTATGCCTGGAGCAGAAGGAGAAAGTGAGCTGGTCTGGCTGTAATGGGCAAAAATGATGTCTTCCCTGAGCCCTTAGACTGTCGACACCTTGAAGCAGTGCGGGAGGGCCAGTGGTCAAATGGATCTCACCATAACTTAAATGAGCTCTTCCTTGGAAGCGGGAATTCCTAGTCGCCCAACTTCCTCCAACTTTGCGCAGTGGCAATATCGTAGCCCATGAGGTATAACCGAGGCGTGATTATTGCTAATTGAAAACTTTTCCCAATACCCCGCCATGATGACTTGAAATATAGTCAGCGTTGGCAATTTTTGTTGGTCTCTCAGGAGACTTCATCCATGGTATGCAAATGACAGAGTCTTAGCTCCTCCCAGTGTGGAGGAGAATCTTTGCTTCCCACAGCAACGTATTGATGGTTTATGCCTGGAGCAGAAGGAGAAAGTGAGCTGGTCTGGCTGTAATGGGCAAAAATGATGTCTTCCCTGAGCCCTTAGACTGTCGACACCTTGAAGCAGTGCGGGAGGGCCAGTGGTCAAATGGATCTCACCATAACTTAAATGAGCTCTTCCTTGGAAGCGGGAATTCCTAGTCGCCCAACTTCCTCCAACTTTGCGCAGTGGCAATATCGTAGCCCATGAGGTATAACCGAGGCGTGATTATTGCTAATTGAAAACTTTTCCCAATACCCCGCCATGATGACTTGAAATATAGTCAGCATT
The DNA here is from genome assembly GCF_032444005.1 of Ranitomeya imitator. Lineage (NCBI taxonomy): Eukaryota > Metazoa > Chordata > Amphibia > Anura > Dendrobatidae > Ranitomeya > Ranitomeya imitator. Next base: position 653,492,005 of record NC_091285.1, on the reverse strand, counting down.
GGCAATTTTTGTTGGTCTCTCAGGAGACTTCATCCATGGTATGCAAATGACAGAGTCTTAGCTCCTCCCAGTGTGGAGGAGAATCCTTGCTTCCCACAGCAACGTATTGATGGTTTATGCCTGGAGCAGAAGGAGAAAGTGAGCTGGTCTGGCTGTAATGGGCAAAAATGATGTCTTCCCTGAGCCCTTAGACTGTCGACACCTTGAAGCAGTGCGGGAGGGCCAGTGGTCAAATGGATCTCACCATAACTTAAATGAGCTCTTCCTTGGAAGCGGGAATTCCTAGTCGCCCAACTTTCTCCAACTTTGCGCAGTGGCAATATCGTAGCCCATGAGGTATAACCGAGGCGTGATTATTGCTAATTGAAAACTTTTCCCAATACCCCGCCATGATGACTTGAAATATAGTCAGCATTGGCAATTTTTGTTGGTCTCTCAGGAGACTTCATCCATGGTATGCACATGACAGAGTCTTAGCTCCTCCCAGTGTGGAGGAGAATCCTTGCTTCCCACAGCAACGTATTGGTGGTTTATGCCTGGAGCAGAAGGAGAAAGTGAGCTGGTCTGGCTGTAATGGGCAAAAATGATGTCTTCCCTGAGCCCTTAGACTGTCGACACCTTGAAGCAGTGCGGGAGGGCCAGTGGTCAAATGGATCTCACCATAACTTAAATGAGCTCTTCCTTGGAAGCGGGAATTCCTAGTCGCCCAACTTCCTCCAACTTTGCGCAGTGGCAATATCGTAGCCCATGAGGTATAACCGAGGCGTGATTATTGCTAATTGAAAACTTTTCCCAATACCCCGCCATGATGACTTGAAATATAGTCAGCATTGGCAATTTTTGTTGGTCTCTCAGGAGACTTCATCCATGGTATGCAAATGACAGAGTCTTAGCTCCTCCAAGCGTGGAGGAGAATCCTTGCTTCCCACAGCAACGTATTGATGGTTTATGCCTGGAGCAGAAGGAGAAAGTGAGCTGGTCTGGCTGTAATGGGCAAAAATGATGTCTTCCCTGAGCCCTTAGACTGTCGACACCTTGAAGCAGTGCGGGAGGGCCAGTGGTCAAATGGATCTCACCATAACTTAAATGAGCTCTTCCTTGGAAGCGGGAATTCCTAGTCGCCCAACTTCCTCCAACTTTGCGCAGTGGCAATATCGTAGCCCATGAGGTATAACCGAGGCGTGATTATTGCTAATTGAAAACTTTTCCCAATACCCCGCCATGATGACTTGAAATATAGTCAGCATTGGCAATTTTTGTTGGTCTCTCAGGAGACTTCATCCATGGTATGCAAATGACAGAGTCTTAGCTCCTCCCAGTGTGGAGGAGAATCCTTGCTTCCCACAGCAACGTATTGATGGTTTATGCCTGGAGCAGAAGGAGAAAGTGAGCTGGTCTGGCTGTAATGGGCAAAAATGATGTCTTCCCTGAGCCCTTAGACTGTCGACACCTTGAAGCAGTGCGGGAGGGCCAGTGGTCAAATGGATCTCACCATAACTTAAATGAGCTCTTCCTTGGAAGCGGGAATTCCTAGTCGCCCAACTTCCTCCAACTTTGCGCAGTGGCAATATCGTAGCCCATGAGGTATAACCGAGGCGTGATTATTGCTAATTGAAAACTTTTCCCAATACCCCGCCATGATGACTTGAAATATAGTCAGCATTGGCAATTTTTGTTGGTCTCTCAGGAGACTTCATCCATGGTATGCAAATGACAGAGTCTTAGCTCCTCCCAGTGTGGAGGAGAATCCTTGCTTCCCACAGCAACGTATTGATGGTTTATGCCTGGAGCAGAAGGAGAAAGTGAGCTGGTCTGGCTGTAATGGGCAAAAATGATGTCTTCCCTGAGCCCTTAGACTGTCGACACCTTGAAGCAGTGCGGGAGGGCCAGTGGTCAAATGGATCTCACCATAACTTAAATGAGCTCTTCCTTGGAAGCGGGATTTCCTAGTCGCCCAACTTCCTCCAACTTTGCGCAGTGGCAATATCGTAGCCCATGAGGTATAACCGAGGCGTGATTATTGCTAATTGAAAACTTTTCCCAATACCCCGCCATGATGACTTGAAATATAGTCAGCATTGGCAATTTTTGTTGGTCTCTCAGGAGACTTCATCCATGGTATGCAAATGACAGAGTCTTAGCTCCTCCCAGTGTGGAGGAGAATCCTTGCTTCCCACAGCAACGTATTGATGGTTTGTGCCTGGAGCAGAAGGAGAAAGTGAGCTGGTCTGGCTGTAATGGGCAAAAATGATGTCTTCCCTGAGCCCTTAGACTGTCGACACCTTGAAGCAGTGCGGGAGGGCCAGTGGTCAAATTGATCTCACCATAACTTAAATGAGCTCTTCCTTGGAAGCGGGAATTCCTAGTCGCCCAACTTCCTCTAACTTTGCGCAGTGGCAATATCGTAGCCCATGAGGTATAACCGAGGCGTGATTATTGCTAATTGAAAACTTTTCCCAATACTCCGCCATGATGACTTGAAATATAGTCAGCATTGGCAATTTTTGTTGGTCTCTCAGGAGACTTCATCCATGGTATGTTAATGACAGAGTCTTAGCTCCTCCCAGTGTGGAGGAGAATCCTTGCTTCCCACAGCAACGTATTGATGGTTTATGCCTGGAGCAGAAGGAGAAAGTGAGCTGGTCTGGCTGTAATGGGCAAAAATGATGTCTTCCCTGAGCCCTTAGACTGTCGACACCTTGAAGCAGTGCGGGAGGGCCAGTGGTCAAATGGATCTCACCATAACTTAAATGAGCTCTTCCTTGGAAGCGGGAATTCCTAGTCGCCCAACTTCCTCCTACTTTGCGCAGTGGCAATATCGTAGCCCATGAGGTATAACCGAGGCGTGATTATTGCTAATTGAAAACTTTTCCCAATACCCCGCCATGATGACTTGAAATATAGTCAGCATTGGCAATTTTTGTTGGTCTCTCAGGAGACTTCATCCATGGTATGCAAATGACAGAGTCATAGCTCCTCCCAGTGTGGAGGAGAATCCTTGCTTCCCACAGCAACGTATTGATGGTTTATGCCTGGAGCAGAAGGAGAAAGTGAGCTGGTCTGGCTGTAATGGGAAAAATGATGTCTTCCCTGAGCCCTTAGACTGTCGACACCTTGAAGCAGTGCGGGAGGGCCAGTGGTCAAATGGATCTCACCATAACATAAATGAGCTCTTCCTTGGAAGCGGGAATTCCTAGTCGCCCAACTTCCTCCAACTTTGCGCAGTGGCAATATCGTAGCCCATGAGGTATAACCGAGGCGTGATTATTGCTAATTGAAAACTTTTCCCAATACCCCGCCATGATGACTTGAAATATAGTCAGCATTGGCAATTTTTGTTGGTCTCTCAGGAGACTTCATCCATGGTATGCAAATGACAGAGTCATAGCTCCTCCCAGTGTGGAGGAGAATCCTTGCTTCCCACAGCAACGTATTGATGGTTTATGCCTGGAGCAGAAGGAGAAAGTGAGCTGGTCTGGCTGTAATGGGAAAAATGATGTCTTCCCTGAGCCCTTAGACTGTCGACACCTTGAAGCAGTGCGGGAGGGCCAGTGGTCAAATGGATCTCACCATAACTTAAATGAGCTCTTCCTTGGAAGCGGGAATTCCTAGTCGCCCAACTTCCTCCAACTTTGCGCAGTGGCAATATCGTAGCCCATGAGGTATAACCGAGGCGTGATTATTGCTAATTGAAAACTTTTCCCAATACCCCGCCATGATGACTTGAAATATAGTCAGTAGGGTTGAGCGAAACGGGTCGAACATTTTCAAAAGTCGCCGACTTTTGGCTAAGTCGGGGTTTCATGAAACCCGATCCGACCCCTGTGCGGGGTCGGCCATGCGGTACGCGACTTTCGCGCCAAAGTCGCGTTTCAATGACGCGAAAAGCGCCATTTCTCAGCCAATGAAGGTAAACGCAGAGTGTGGGCAGCGTGATGACATAGGTCCTGGTCCCCACCATCTTAGAGAAGGGCATTGCAGTGATTGGCTTGCTGTCTGCGACGTCACAGGGACTATAAAGAGGCGTTCCCGCCGACCGCCATCTTACTGCTGCTGATCTGAGCTTAGGGAGAGGTTGCTGCCGCTTTGTCAGAAGCAGGGATAGCGTTAGGCAGGGTCCATTAACCACAAAACCGCTTGTGCTGCAGCGATTTGCACTGTCCAACACCACCCTCGGTGTGCAGGGACAGTGGAAGTTTTTTTTTTTTTTTTTTTCCCCTCAGCGCTGTAGCTCATTGGGCTGCCCTAGAAGGCTCCCTGATAGCTGCATTGCTGTGTGTACGCCGCTGTGCAAACCAACTGCTTTTTTCAAAGCACAAATCCTCTTGTTCCTTCCTTTCTGCACAGCTATCTTTTTTGTTTGTCCACACTTTTTATTTCATTTGTGCATCAGTCCACTCCTTATTGCTGCCTGCCATACCTGGCTGAGATTACTGCAGGCAGGGAGATAGTAGCTGCCTGCCATACCTGGCTGAGATTACTGCAGGCAGGGAGATAGTAGCTGCCTGCCATACCTGGCTGAGATTACTGCAGGCAGGGAGATAGTAATTGTAGGACATTCCCTGTTTTTTTTTTTTTTTTTTTTTTGGTGGGAGATTAAGATTGGCAATTTGGCATTTCTGCTAGAGTGCCATCCCTGTGTGTGCCATCTCTCTCACATAGTGGGCCATAGAAAGCCTTTTCATTTTTCTGTATTTTTTTTTGTGGGGTGTATAAATTCTCCCTGATAAAAATACAGTGGGAGATTAATATTGGCCTTTGGGCTTGTGTGCCAGTCCTGAGTGTGCCATCTCTCTCACAAATAGTGGGCCATAGAAAGCCTATTTATTTTTTTTTTTGGTTTTATAAATTCTCCCTGAAAAAAAGGGAGATTAATATTGGCCTCTGGGCTTGTGTGCCAGTCCTGAGCGTGCCATCTGTGCCAGCCCTGAGCGTGCCATCTCTCTCACAAATAGTGGGCCATAGAAAGCCTATTTAATTTTTTTTTTTGTTTTATAAATTTTCCCTGAAAAAAGGGAGATTAATATTGGCCTCTGGGCTTGTGTGCCAGTTGTGAGCGTGCCATCTGTGCCAGTCCTGAGCGTGCCATCTCTCTCACAAATAGTGGGCCATAGAAAGCCTATTTAAATATTTTTTTGGTTTTATAAATTCTCCCAGAAAAAAAGGGAGATTAATATTGGCCTCTGGGCTTGTGTGCCAGTCCTGAGCGTGCCATCTGTGCCAGCCAGCCCTGAGCGTGCCATCTCTCTCACAAATAGTGGGCCATAGAAAGCCTATTTAATTTTTTTTTTTGTTTTATCAATTTTCCCTGAAAAAAGGGAGATTAATATTGGCCTCTGGGCTTGTGTGCCAGTTGTGAGCGTGCCATCTGTGCCAGTCCTGAGCGTGCCATCTCTCTCACAAATAGTGGGCCATAGAAAGCCTATTTAAATATTTTTTTGGTTTTATAAATTCTCCCAGAAAAAAAGGGAGATTAATATTGGCCTCTGGGCTTGTGTGCCAGTCCTGAGCGTGCCATCTGTGCCAGCCAGCCCTGAGCGTGCCATCTCTCTCACAAATAGTGGGCCATAGAAAGCCTATTTAATTTTTTTTTTTGTTTTATCAATTTTCCCTGAAAAAAGGGAGATTAATATTGGCCTCTGGGCTTGTGTGCCAGTTGTGAGCGTGCCATCTGTGCCAGTCCTGAGCGTGCCATCTCTCTCACAAATAGTGGGCCATAGAAAGCCTATTTAAATATTTTTTTGGTTTTATAAATTCTCCCAGAAAAAAAGGGAGATTAATATTGGCCTCTGGGCTTCTGTGCCAGTCCTGAGCGTGCCATCTGTGCCAGTCCTGAGCGTCCCATCTCTCTCACAAATAGTGGGCCATAGAAAGCCTATTTTATTTTTTTTTTGGGTTTTAGAAATTCTCCCTGAAAAAAGGGAGATTAATATTGGCCTCTGGGCTTGTGTGCCAGTTGTGAGCGTGCCATCTGTGCCAGTCCTGAGCGTGCCATCTCTCTCACAAATAGTGGGCCATAGAAAGCCTATTTAAATATTTTTTTGGTTTTATAAATTCTCCCAGAAAAAAAGGGAGATTAATATTGGCCTCTGGGCTTCTGTGCCAGTCCTGAGCGTGCCATCTGTGCCAGTCCTGAGCGTCCCATCTCTCTCACAAATAGTGGGCCATAGAAAGCCTATTTTATTTTTTTTTTGGGTTTCAGAAATTCTCCCTGGAAAAAAAAAGGGAGATTAATATTGCCCTTTGGGCTTGTGTGCCAGTACTAAGCGTTCCATCTCTCTCTCTCTCTCAGTCAGTGGGCCATAGAACGCATATTTTTGGTTTTATTTGTTTTCTAAATTCTCCCTGAAAAAATCATTTTATTTTATTTGGTTTCTAAATTCTTCCTGATAAAATCATATTTTTTTTATTATTTTTTTTTCTAAAGTCTCCCTGAAAAAAAAAAAAAAAAAACAACCAAAAAAAACAGTGGGAGATTAATATTGGCCTTTCTGCTTGTGTGCCAGTCTTGACTCCTGGGTGCGTCATCTCTCAGTCAGTGGGCCATAGAACGCCTATTTTTGGTTTTATTTGTTTTATAAATTCTCCCTGAAAAAATCATTTTATTTTATTTGGTTTCTAAATTCTTCCTGATAAAATCATATTTTTTTTATTATTTTTTTTTCTAAAGTCTCCCTGAAAAAAAAAAAAAAAAAACAACCAAAAAAAACAGTGGGAGATTAATATTGGCCTTTCTGCTTGTGTGCCAGTCTTGACTCCTGGGTGCGTCATCTCTCAGTCAGTGGGCCATAGAACGCCTATTTTTGGTTTTATTTGTTTTATAAATTCTCCCTGAAAAAATCATTTTATTTTATTTGGTTTCTAAATTCTTCCTGATAAAATCATATTTTTTTTATTATTTTTTTTTCTAAAGTCTCCCTGAAAAAAAAAAAAAAAAAAAAAAAAAAAAAAAAAACAGTGGGAGATTAATATTGGCCTTTCTGCTTGTGTGCCAGTCTTGACTCCTGGGTGTGCCATCTCTCTCTCTCTCTCTCTCCAATTGTGGTCCATAGAAAGCCTACATTTTTTTTCCTTGATTTGGGTTCCAAAATCTACCAGAGAAAATAACTCCATCAATCATTGGTAGAAAAATATTGGCCTCTGGGCTTGTGTGCCACTCCTGATTCCTGTGTGCGTCATCTCTCACTCAGTGGCCCATAGAAAGCATATAGTTTGTTACATTTGTTTTCTAAATTCTCCCTGCAAAAATCTATTTTTTTTTTTTTGGGGGGTTTCTAAAGTGTTCCTGAAAAAAATAAAAATAAAAAAAAAATAATAGTGTGACATTAATATTAACATTTGTGCTTCAGTGACAGTCCTGCGTGTGGGGCATCTCTCTAATTTGCAGCCACCAAAAAAAGAGTGTGTAACATTGGGCCTGATTTTCGCTGTGGTCTCACCAACCTGTAAAGGGGTAGCTAAATCATACTGAAGTTATAGCTCACCGTGTAAGTTGTGTGACTGCAACAAATAACGTTAGTTTGGTTACGTTTTTAAAACAATGAGGAAGTCTAGTGGAAGAGGTCGTGGCCGGGGGCGTTCATTGTCAGCTGGTAATGAGGGTAGTGGTAGTGGTGGAGCATCAGGTGGTCGTGGGGGAAAAAATATTGCACCTAAGTCTGGAGCTGTGGAGCCAGGTTCGTCGTCCGGCTACACAAGGCCTCGAACGCTCCCTTTTCTGGGATTAGGAAAACCGCTTTTAAAGCCGGAGCAGCAAGAGCAAGTTTTGGCTTATCTTGCTGACTCAGCCTCTAGCTCTTTTGCCTCATCTCGTGAAACTGGTAAAAGTAAAAGCAGCGCGTCGTTAGTGGATGTTCACGGTCAGGGACAAGTCACTTCCTTGTCCTCTTCAGCAAAAACAACAACAGAGAAGAATGCAGCAGGCGACACAACGGGTTACTCCATGGAGCTCTTTACACATACCGTCCCTGGCTTAGAAAGTGAAGCAGTTAACAGTCCATGCCCATTACAAATTGAATCTGACATGGAGTGCACTGACGCACAGCCACAGCCAGACTACTATGCTGGTCCTTTGACTCAGACCACAACATTGCCCTCGCAGGGTGCTGATCAAGAATCAGACCCTGATGAGACTATGTTGCCCCATCACGAACGCTATACCACCGAACGACACGGTGACACAGACGAAGTTGCGCAGGAGGTACAAGAAGAGTTATTAGATGACCCAGTTCTTGACCCCGATTGGCAGCCATTGGGGGAACAGGGTGCAGGCGGCAGCAGTTCTGAAGCAGAGGAGGAGGAGGGGCCGCAGCAGGCATCAACATCGCCACAGGTTCCATCTGCCGGGCCCGTATCTTGCCCAAAACGCGTGGCAAAGCCAAAACCTGGTGGAGGACAGCGTGGCCATCCGGTTAAAGCTCAGTCTGCAATGCCTGAAAAGGTATCCGATGCTAGAAAGAGTGCAGTCTGGCATTTTTTTAAACAACATCCAATTGATCAGCGCAAAGTCATCTGTCAAAAATGTTCTACTTCCTTAAGCAGAGGTCAGAATCTGAAAAGTCTCAATACTAGTTGCATGCATAGACATTTAACCACCATGCATTTGAAAGCTTGGACTAACTACCAAACGTCCCTTAAGGTTGTTGCACCCTCGGCCAATGAAGCTAGTCATCAACGCAACATCCCTTCCGGCAGTGTAGGACCACCATTTAGCGCACCACCTGCTGTATCTGTGCAGGTATCTTTGCCAGGCCAAAGCAGTCAGGGTCAGGGAATCACCAGTTTCGTAGTAGGAAACACTGCATCTAGGGCACCGGCGGCAACAATACCATCTCCCACCGTCTCTCAGTCTGCCATGTCCACCGGCACCCCCGCTAGTTCCACGATCTCCAGCTCTTCAGTCCAGCTCACCCTACATGAGACTATGGTTAGAAAAAGGAAATACTTAGCCTCGCATCCGCGTACACAGGGTTTGAACGCCCACATAGCTAGACTAATCTCGTTAGAGATGATGCCCTACCGGTTAGTTGAAAGCGAAGCTTTCAAAGACCTGATGGACTACGCTGTACCACGCTACGAGCTACCCAGTCGACACTTTTTTTCCAGAAAAGCCATCCCAGCCCTCCACCAGCATGTTAAAGAGCGCATCGTCCATGCACTCAGGCAATCTGTGAGCACAAAGGTGCACCTGACAACAGATGCATGGACCAGTAGGCATGGCCAGGGACGTTACGTGTCCATCACGGCACACTGGGTAAATGTGGTGGATTCAGGGTCCACAGGGGACAGCAAGTTTGGGACAGTTCTGCCTAGCCCACGGTCTAGTAAACAGTTGTCTGTAGCCGTTCGCACCCCCTCCTCCTCCTCCTCCTCGTCCTCCTGCAGAAGCAAGAGCTCGTCCACAGACCGCAGTCGCACAAACACTCCATCCGCACCTGCCACTGTTGCACACCAGGTCTCCCATTATGGGGCAGCTACTGGCATACGTCAGCAGGCTGTATTGGCTATGAAGTGTTTGGGCGACAATAGACACACCGCGGAAGTTCTGTCCGAGTTCTTGCAGCAAGAAACGCAGTCGTGGCTGGGCACTGTAGATCTTGAGGCAGGCAAGGTAGTGAGTGATAACGGAAGGAATTTCATGGCTGCCATCTCCCTTTCCCAACTGAAACACATTCCTTGCCTGGCTCACACCTTAAACCTGGTGGTGCAGTGCTTCCTGAAAAGTTATCCGGGGTTATCCGACCTGCTCCTCAAAGTGCGTGGACTTTGCGCACATATCCGCCGTTCGCCTGTACACTCCAGCCGTATGCAGACCTATCAGCGTTCTTTGAACCTTCCCCAGCATCGCCTAATCATAGACGTTGCAACAAGGTGGAACTCAACACTGCACATGCTTCAGAGACTGTGCGAACAGAGGCGGGCTGTTATGTTTTTGTGGGAGGATACACATACACGGGCAGGCAGTAGGATGGCAGACATGGAGTTGTCAGGTGTGCAGTGGTCGAAGATTCAAGACATGTGTCAAGTCCTTCAGTGTTTTGAGGAATGCACACGGCTGGTTAGTGCAGACAACGCCATAATAAGCATGAGCATCCCCCTAATGCGTCTGCTGATGCAAAGTTTGACGCACATAAAGGATCAGGCGTCTGCACCAGAGGAAGAGGAAAGCCTTGATGACAGTCAGCGATTGTCTGGTCAGGGCAGTGTACATGACGAGGTACCGGGCGAAGAGGAGGTGGAGGATGAGGAGGATGATGGGGATGAGTATATTTTTAATGAGGAAGCTTTCCCGGGGGCACGGGAAATTGGTGGCGTGGCAAGGCCGGGTTCTGGTTTTTTGAGGGACACAAGTGACGTAGATTTGCCTGCAACTGCCCCTCAACCAAGCACAACCGCAGATTTGACAACGGGAACTTTGGCCCACATGGCGGATTATGCCTTGCGTATCCTCAAAAGGGACACACGCATTACAAAAATGATGAACGATGACGATTACTGGTTGGCCTGCCTCCTTGATCCTCGCTATAAAGGCAAATTGCAAAATATTATGCCACATGAGAACTTGGAACTAATATTAGCAACAAAACAATCAACTCTTGTTGACCGTTTGCTTCTGGCATTCCCTGCACACAGCGCCCGTGATCGTTCTCACACGAGCTCCAGGGGCCAGCAGACCAGAGGTGTTAGAGGGGCAGAAATCAGAAGTGGCGTTGGACAGAGGGGTTTTCTGACCAGGTTGTGGAGTGATTTTTCTATGACCGCAGACAGGACAGGTACTGCAGCATCAATTCAAAGTGACAGGAGACAACATTTGTCCAGTATGGTTACAAACTATTTTTCATCCCTTATCGACGTTCTCCCTCAACCGTCATTCCCATTTGATTACTGGGCATCCAAATTAGACACCTGGCCAGAATTGGCAGAATATGCATTGCAGGAGCTTGCTTGCCCGGCAGCTAGTGTCCTATCAGAAAGAGTATTCAGTGCTGCAGGTTCAATACTAACAGAAAAAAGGACTCGTCTGGCTACCCAAAATGTAGATGATCTAACCTTCATTAAAATGAACCACAACTGGATTTCAAAATCTTTTGCCCCACCCTGCCCGGCTGACACCTAGCTTTCCTATGAAAAGGTCTTGCCTGTGGACTATTCTGAATGACTTTTCCAATCTCGTAATTTTCTTCACCTGATTGTCCAGCATACGACATGTTTCCACCTCACGAAATGGCCAAACTCCCCACACGGGGCCGTGCTATCGCCACTTTGCGCTTGGACCCTTGAGAGTGCTGTTTGTCTGAAGAGGTGGGTGTGGCCGCTTTTGGTCGACGGCACTGCCACTGGGTCCCTCATAGTACAATAAAGTGTCTCTGGCGGTGGTGGTGCGCACCCAACGTCAGACACACCGTTGTAATATGAGGGGCCCTGTGCCTGTACCGCCGGCCACAAGACAGTTCCCCCCCCCAGCTCAAACAGTGCTCTACCACTAGCAAAATTATCTCTCACAGCTTCACCAATGTGTAGTCTAGCCGCTGACATCCTTCAATGCCTGGCACTGACAATACCATTGTTTTGACATTTTTGTTATGTTAGGCCTTCGAAGCCTGTCTGCGGTCCCTTCTTTCTACAACTACTACACTGACCAGGCCACTGCTGGCCGTGTTACCCTGGAACCAATTTAAAAGTGCCTACAGTCAGCCCAATTTTGTTATGTTAGGCCTTCGAAGACTGTCTGCCGTCACTCCTTCCACTAGACTTCCACTGACCATACACTGCTGCCCATGTACCCCTGGAACCAATTTAAAGTGCCTACAGCCAGCCCAATTTTGTTATGTTAGGCCTTCGAAGCCTGTCTGCGGTCACTCCTTCCACTAGACTTCCACTGACCAGACCACTGCTGCCCGTGTACCCCTGGAACCAATTTAAAAGTGCCTACAGCCAGCCCAAGTTTGTTATGTTAGGCCTTGGAAGCCTGTCTGCGGTCACTCCTTCCACTAGACTTCCACTGACCAGACCACTGCTGCCCGTGTACCCCTGGAACCAATTTAAAAGTGCCTACAGCCAGCCCAAGTTTGTTATGTTAGGCCTTGGAAGCCTGTCTGCGGTCACTCCTTCCACTAGACTTCCACTGACCAGACCACTGCTGCCCGTGTACCCCTGGAACCAATTTAAAAGTGCCTACAGCCAGCCCAAGTTTGTTATGTTAGGCCTTCTAAGCCTGTCTGCGGTCCATTCTTTCAACTACTACTACACTGACCAGGTCACTGCTGCCCGTGTACCCCTGGAACCAATTTAAAATTGCCTACAGCCAGCCCAATTTTTTTATTTTAGGCCTTCGATGCCTGTCTGCGGTCACTCCTTCCACTAGGCCTCCACTGACCACACCACTGCTGTCCGTGTACCCCTGGAACCAATTTAAAATTGCCTACAGCCAGCCCAATTTTTTTATTTTAGGCCTTCGATGCCTGTCTGCGGTCCATTCTTTCAACTACTACTACAATGACCAGGTCACTGCTGCCCGTGTACCCCTGGAACCAATTTAAAATTGCCTACAGCCATGTGTTATTATTTTAGGCATTCGATGCCTGTCTGCGGTCCATTTTTTCAACTACTACTACACTGACCAGGTCACTGCTGCCCGTGTACCCCTGGAACCAATTTAAAATTGCCTACAGCCATGTGTTATTATTTTAGGCCTTCGATGCCTGTCTGCGGTCACTCCTTCCACTAGGCCTCCACTGACCACACCACTGCTGTCCGTGTACCCCTGGAACCAATTTAAAATTGCCTACAGCCATGTGTTATTATTTTAGGCCTTCGATGCCTGTCTGCGGTCACTCCTTCCACTAGGCCTCCACTGACCACACCACTGCTGTCCGTGTACCCCTGGAACCAATTTAAAATTGCCTACAGCCATGTGTTATTATTTTAGGCCTTCGATGCCTGTCTGCGGTCACTCCTTCCACTAGGCCTCCACTGACCACACCACTGCTGCCCGTGTACCCCTGGAACCAATTTAAAATTGCCTACAGCCAGCCCAATTTTTTTATTTTAGGCCTTCGATGCCTGTCTGCGGTCCATTCTTTCAACTACTACTACACTGACCAGGTCACTGCTGTCCGTGTACCCCTGGAACCAATTTAAAATTGCCTACAGCCATGTGTTATTATTTTAGGCCTTCGATGCCTGTCTGCGGTCACTCCTTCCACTAGGCCTCCACTGACCACACCACTGCTGCCCGTGTACCCCTGGAACCAATTTAAAATTGCCTACAGCCAGCCCAATTTTTTTATTTTAGGCCTTCGATGCCTGTCTGCGGTCCATTCTTTCAACTACTACTACACTGACCAGGTCACTGCTGTCCGTGTACCCCTGTAACCAATTTAAAATTGCCTACAGCCATGTGTTATTATTTTAGGCCTTCGATGCCTGTCTGCGGTCCATTCTTTCAACTACTACTACACTGACCAGGTCACTGCTGCCCGTGTACCCCTGGAACCAATTTAAAATTGCCTACAGCCATGTGTTATTATTTTAGGCCTTCGATGCCTGTCTGCGGTCACTCCTTCCACTAGGCCTCCACTGACCACACCACTGCTGCCCGTGTACCCCTGGAACCAATTTAAAATTGCCTACAGCCAGCCCAATTTTTTTATTTTAGGCCTTCGATGCCTGTCTGCGGTCCATTCTTTCAACTACTACTACACTGACCAGGTCACTGCTGCCCGTGTACCCCTGGAACCAATTTAAAATTGCCTACAGCCATGTGTTATTATTTTAGGCCTTCGATGCCTGTCTGCGGTCACTCCTTCCACTAGGCCTCCACTGACCACACCACTGCTGTCCGTGTACCCCTGGAACCAATTTAAAATTGCCTACAGCCATGTGTTATTATTTTAGGCCTTCGATGCCTGTCTGCGGTCACTCCTTCCACTAGGCCTCCACTGACCACACCACTGCTGCCCGTGTACCCCTGGAACCAATTTAAAATTGCCTACAGCCAGCCCAAGTTTGTTATGTTAGGCCTTGGAAGCCTGTCTGCGGTCACTCCTTCCACTAGACTTCCACTGACCAGACCACTGCTGCCCGTGTACCCCTGGAACCAATTTAAAAGTGCCTACAGCCAGCCCAAGTTTGTTATGTTAGGCCTTCTAAGCCTGTCTGCGGTCCATTCTTTCAACTACTACTACACTGACCAGGTCACTGCTGCCCGTGTACCCCTGGAACCAATTTAAAATTGCCTACAGCCAGCCCAATTTTTTTATTTTAGGCCTTCGATGCCTGTCTGCGGTCACTCCTTCCACTAGGCCTCCACTGACCACACCACTGCTGTCCGTGTACCCCTGGAACCAATTTAAAATTGCCTACAGCCAGCCCAATTTTTTTATTTTAGGCCTTCGATGCCTGTCTGCGGTCCATTCTTTCAACTACTACTACACTGACCAGGTCACTGCTGCCCGTGTACCCCTGGAACCAATTTAAAATTGCCTACAGCCATGTGTTATTATTTTAGGCATTCGATGCCTGTCTGCGGTCCATTTTTTCAACTACTACTACACTGACCAGGTCACTGCTGCCCGTGTACCCCTGGAACCAATTTAAAATTGCCTACAGCCATGTGTTATTATTTTAGGCCTTCGATGCCTGTCTGCGGTCACTCCTTCCACTAGGCCTCCACTGACCACACCACTGCTGTCCGTGTACCCCTGGAACCAATTTAAAATTGCCTACAGCCATGTGTTATTATTTTAGGCCTTCGATGCCTGTCTGCGGTCACTCCTTCCACTAGGCCTCCACTGACCACACCACTGCTGTCCGTGTACCCCTGGAACCAATTTAAAATTGCCTACAGCCATGTGTTATTATTTTAGGCCTTCGATGCCTGTCTGCGGTCCATTCTTTCAACTACTACTACACTGACCAGGTCACTGCTGCCCGTGTACCCCTGGAACCAATTTAAAATTGCCTACAGCCATGTGTTATTATTTTAGGCCTTCGATGCCTGTCTGCGGTCACTCCTTCCACTAGGCCTCCACTGACCACACCACTGCTGCCCGTGTACCCCTGGAACCAATTTAAAATTGCCTACAGCCAGCCCAATTTTTTTATTTTAGGCCTTCGATGCCTGTCTGCGGTCCATTCTTTCAACTACTACTACACTGACCAGGTCACTGCTGCCCGTGTACCCCTGGAACCAATTTAAAATTGCCTACAGCCATGTGTTATTATTTTAGGCCTTCGATGCCTGTCTGCGGTCACTCCTTCCACTAGGCCTCCACTGACCACACCACTGCTGTCCGTGTACCCCTGGAACCAATTTAAAATTGCCTACAGCCATGTGTTATTATTTTAGGCCTTCGATGCCTGTCTGCGGTCACTCCTTCCACTAGGCCTCCACTGACCACACCACTGCTGCCCGTGTACCCCTGGAACCAATTTAAAATTGCCTACAGCCAGCCCAATTTTTTTATTTTAGGCCTTCGATGCCTGTCTGCGGTCCATTCTTTCAACTACTACTACACTGACCAGGTCACTGCTGTCCGTGTACCCCTGGAACCAATTTAAAATTGCCTACAGCCATGTGTTATTATTTTAGGCCTTCGATGCCTGTCTGCGGTCACTCCTTCCACTAGGCCTCCACTGACCACACCACTGCTGTCCGTGTACCCCTGGAACCAATTTAAAATTGCCTACAGCCATGTGTTATTATTTTAGGCCTTCGATGCCTGTCTGCGGTCCATTCTTTCAACTACTACTACACTGACCAGGGCACTGCTGGCCGTGTACCCCTGGAACCAACATCAGAAAATATAAAAATAAGTATTTTGCTTATAAAAAAGAAAATACTGGTGAGATATCAAATGCAGACATTTTAACATTAAAAACAAACACACAACTCTAATCTGGTACAGTACTAAAAATGGCCACCAGCTACAATTACTTTCTCCTGCAAGTAGTTAACTGAAAGTTTTTTTAAATTGAAAACACACATATGGCATCCACCGAGTGTTGTCCTGTCGCGTCTTCTTTATATTATTGCCGAGAAGATGCAAAATAATGAAAATAATAAAATCATTAATTACCAAAATAATAGAGAAAGTCAACACCACATTGCAAATAAACATTCATTCCAAATAAAGAAGCAGGGCGCGTCCGAGGGTGAGTATATACCTAATAAGAATATAATCACCCTCGGACGCGCAATGCTTATTTCCAACAGCCTTCCTTCCTAAGAATCAGCCCTTCCGTCGTGTAGAGAGACGTTGTGTTACACTCCAAGGTGTTCCCCAGGTTGCCTTTCCTGAGCTTCGATCTTCCGGCTCTCGTTTAGTAGTTCTTGGAAACTACTCTGCATTAGGCCTTCAAATTGGGTATGGGGTGTAGAGAGATGGTGTGTTCCACTCCAAGGTGTTCCCCAGGTTGCCTTTCCTGAGCTTCGATCTTCCGGCTCTCGTTTAGTAGTTGTTGGAAACTACGCTGCATTAGGCCTTCAAATTGGGTATGGGGTGTAGCGAGAGGGTGTGTTACACTCCAAGGTGTTCCCCAGGTTGCCTTTCCTGAGCTTCGATCTTCCGGCTCTCGTTTAGTAGTTCTTGGAAACTACACTGCATTAGGCCTTCAAATTGGGTATGGGGTGTAGAGAGAGGGTGTGTTACACTCCAAGGTGTTCCCCAGGTTGCCTTTCCTGAGCTTCGATATTCCGGCTCTCGTTTAGTAGTTGTCGGAAACTACGCTGCATTAGGCCTACAAATTGGGTATGGGGCGTAGAGAGAGGGTATGTTACACTCCAAGGTGTTCCCCAGGTTGCCTTTCCTGAGCTTCGATATTCCGGCTCTCGTTTAGTAGTTGTCGGAAACTACGCTGCATTAGGCCTACAAATTGGGTATGGGGTGTAGAGAGAGGGTGTGTTACACTCCAAGGTGTTCCCCAGGTTGCCTTTCCTGAGCTTCGATCTTCATGCTCTCGTTTAGTAGTTGTCGGAAACTACGCTGCATTAGGCCTACAAATTGGGTATGGGGTGTAGAGAGAGGGTTTGTTACACTCCAAGGTGTTCCCCAGGTTGCCTTTCCTGAGCTTCGATCTTCCGGCTCTCGTTTAGTAGTTGTTGGAAACTACGCTGCATTAGGCCTTCAAATTGGGTATGGGGTGTAGCGAGAGGGTGTGTTACACTCCAAGGTGTTCCCCAGGTTGCCTTTCCTGAGCTTCGATCTTCCGGCTCTCGTTTAGTAGTTCTTGGAAACTACACTGCATTAGGCCTTCAAATTGGGTATGGGGTGTAGAGAGAGGGTGTGTTACACTCTAAGGTGTTCCCCAGGTTTCCTTGCCATTGCTTCGGTCTTCCGACTCTCGTTTAGTAGTTGTAGAAAAGTACACTGCATTAGGCCATACAAAATGGGTATGGGGTGGAGAGAGATGGTGTGTTACACTCCAAGGTGTTCCCCAGGTTGCCTTTCCTGAGCTTCTATCTTCAGGCTCTCATTAAATTGTGGTTAAATGGAACAACTGCATTTGGCGTACTAGTTGGTTTGGGGCCTACTATCGGTGTCTGCCACTCCTTGCTGTTCTCCTCCACTGAACAAAGCTGTGCCGCCTGTTTACTACGGTTGCCAATTTTGAACTGCATTTCGACTACTTACTGATTTGGCCCTACTCTCTGTGTCAGCCTCTCATTCCAGTTGTCCTCCACTGCAATGCCCCCTGGTTATTCCTGTGTTACCAATTTTGAACTGCATTTAGCCCACTTTCTTCTTTGGGCCTATATCTGTGTTTCCACTTCATCGTGCCCATTGCCCAGCCAGTGATAGATGAGTCTGCTGGTACATTGACCCATAACGCAACATTCCCCGTGCACGCTACACAACAACATTGTGACCCTGCTGAAAGTCAGGTTGCTCTTCCCGCATACCATACCACCTTACACGGGGACAAAGAGGAAGGTGCAGATGAAAGTGCAGGTTCCTTCATCAGGTGGGGGGAGGAATACTAGTTGGCGACGTCACTGGCACAGGGCCTCTCATAGTACGCAAAAGTGTTGCTGCCGGTGGGAGGCGCCCCCGCCGTGCAAACACACCGCTGTACTTTGAGGGGCCCTGTGCCAGTGCCAATGCCAACGAGTGGGCCCCCCCTGCTTGCTCAGGTTCACAGCACTTGCAAAGTTGAAATACTTACCTCTCCCTGCTCCACTGCCGTGACGTGGTCCAGATTTCCTGGGCCCACTAATTACTTGAACCAGCCCTACCCCCCACAACTTTAGCCAAATGACCCCCAATTTCAAATGCCTTCCAATTATTATAAGGTAAATTACGCTTGACAAGCTTCATTAAGAAGAATGGATGGTTTTGACATTAAAATGGCCACTCTAGGTGTTTTCCTGGCCCCCACTCACTGCCGACTATGCTGCCCCATTGACTTGCATTGGGTTTCGTGTTTCGGTCGATCCCGACTTTACGTCATAATCGGCCGATTTCACTCGACCCGACTTTGGACATAGTCGGGTTTCGCAAAACCCGGCTCGACTCTAAAAAGGTCAAGGTCGCTCAACTCTAATAGTCAGCATTGGCAATTTTTGTTGGTCTCTCAGGAGACTTCATCCATGGTATGCAAATGATAGAGTCTTAGCTCCTCCAAGCGTGGAGGAGAATCCTTGCTTCCCACAGCAACGTATTGATGGTTTATGCCTGGAGCAGAAGGAGAAAGTGAGCTGGTCTGGCTGTAATGGGCAAAAATGATGTCTTCCCTGAGCCCTTAGACTGTCGACACCTTGAAGCAGTGCGGGAGGGCCAGTGGTCAAATGGATCTCACCATAACTTAAATGAGCTCTTCCTTGGAAGCGGGAATTCCTAGTCGCCCAACTTCCTCCAACTTTGCGCAGTGGCAATATCGTAGCCCATGAGGTATAACCGAGGCGTGATTATTGCTAATTGAAAACTTTTCCCAATACCCCGCCATGATGACTTGAAATATAGTCAGCATTGGCAATTTTTGTTGGTCTCTCAGGAGACTTCATCCATGGTATGCAAATGACAGAGTCTTAGCTCCTCCCAGTGTGGAGGAGAATCCTTGCTTCCCACAGCAACGTATTGATGGTTTATGCCTGGAGCAGAAGGAGAAAGTGAGCTGGTCTGGCTGTAATGGGCAAAAATGATGTCTTCCCTGAGCCCTTAGACTGTCGACACCTTGAAGCAGTGCGGGAGGGCCAGTGGTCAAATGGATCTCACCATAACTTAAATGAGCTCTTCCTTGGAAGCGGGAATTCCTAGTCGCCCAACTTCCTCCAACTTTGCGCAGTGGCAATATCGTAGCCCATGAGGTATAACCGAGGCGTGATTATTGCTAATTGAAAACTTTTCCCAATACCCCGCCATGATGACTTGAAATATAGTCAGCATTGGCAATTTTTGTTGGTCTCTCAGGAGACTTCATCCATGGTATGCAAATGACAGAGTCTTAGCTCCTCCCAGTGTGGAGGAGAATCCTTGCTTCCCACAGCAACGTATTGATGGTTTATGCTTGGAGCAGAAGGAGAAAGTGAGCTGGTCTGGCTGTAATGGGCAAAAATGATGTCTTCCCTGAGCCCTTAGACTGTCGACACCTTGAAGCAGTGCGGGAGGGCCAGTGGTCAAATGGATCTCACCATAACTTAAATGAGCTCTTCCTTGGAAGCGGGAATTCCTAGTCGCCCAACTTCCTCCAACTTTGCGCAGTGGCAATATCGTAGCCCATGAGGTATAACCGAGGCGTGATTATTGCTAATTGAAAATTTTTCCCAATACCCCGCCATGATGACGTGAAATATAGTCAGCATTGGCAATTTTTGTTGGTCCCTCAGGAGACTTCATCCATGGTATGCAAATGACAGAGTCTTAGCTCCTCCCAGTGTGGAGGAGAATCCTTGCTTCCCACAGCAACGTATTGATGGTTTATGCCTGGAGCAGAAGGAGAAAGTGAGCTGGTCTGGCTGTAATGGGCAAAAATGATGTCTTCCCTGAGCCCTTAGACTGTCGACACCTTGAAGCAGTGCGGGAGGGCCAGTGGTCAAATGGATCTCACCATAACTTAAATGAGCTCTTCCTTGGAAGCGGGAATTCCTAGTCGCCCAACTTCCTCTAACTTTGCGCAGTGGCAATATCGTAGCCCATGAGGTATAACCGAGGCGTGATTATTGCTAATTGAAAACTTTTCCCAATACCCCGCCATGATGACTTGAAATATAGTCAGCATTGGCAATTTTTGTTGGTCTCTCAGGAGACTTCATCCATGGTATGCAAATGACAGAGTCTTAGCTCCTCCCAGTGTGGAGGAGAATCCTTGCTTCCCACAGCAACGTATTGATGGTTTATGCCTGGAGCAGAAGGAGAAAGTGAGCTGGTCTGGCTGTAATGGGCAAAAATGATGTCTTCCCTGAGCCCTTAGACTGTCGACACCTTGAAGCAGTGCGGGAGGGCCAGTGGGCAAATAGATCTCACCATAACTTAAATGAGCTCTTCCTTGGAAGCGGGAATTCCTAGTCGCCCAACTTCCTCCAACTTTGCGCAGTGGCAATATCGTAGCCCATGAGGTATAACCGAGGCGTGATTATTGCTAATTGAAAACTTTTCCCAATACCCCGCCATGATGACTTGAAATATAGTCAGCATTGGCAATTTTTGTTGGTCTCTCAGGAGACTTCATCCATGGTATGCAAATGACAGAGTCTTAGCTCCTCCCAGTGTGGAGGAGAATCCTTGCTTCCCACAGCAACGTATTGATGGTTTATGCCTGGAGCAGAAGGAGAAAGTGAGCTGGTCTGGCTGTAATGGGCAAAAATGATGTCTTCCCTGAGCCCTTAGACTGTCGACACCTTGAAGCAGTGCGGGAGGGCCAGTGGTCAAATGGATCTCACCATAACTTAAATGAGCTCTTCCTTGGAAGCGGGAATTCCTAGTCGCCCAACTTCCTCCAACTTTGCGCAGTGGCAATATCGTAGCCCATGAGGTATAACCGAGGCGTGATTATTGCTAATTGAAAACTTTTCCCAATACCCCGCCATGATGACTTGAAATATAGTCAGCATTGGCAATTTTTGTTGGTCTCTCAGGAGACTTCATCCATGGTATGCAAATGACAGAGTCTTAGCTCCTCCCAGTGTGGAGGAGAATCCTTGCTTCCCACAGCAACGTATTGATGGTTTATGCTTGGAGCAGAAGGAGAAAGTGAGCTGGTCTGGCTGTAATGGGCAAAAATGATGTCTTCCCTGAGCCCTTAGACTGTCGACACCTTGAAGCAGTGCGGGAGGGCCAGTGGTCAAATGGATCTCACCATAACTTAAATGAGCTCTTCCTTGGAAGCGGGAATTCCTAGTCGCCCAACTTCCTCCAACTTTGCGCAGTGGCAATATCGTAGCCCATGAGGTATAACCGAGTCGTGATTATTGCTAATTGAAAATTTTTCCCAATACCCCGCCATGATGACGTGAAATATAGTCAGCATTGGCAATTTTTGTTGGTCCCTCAGGAGACTTCATCCATGGTATGCAAATGACAGAGTCTTAGCTCCTCCCAGTGTGGAGGAGAATCCTTGCTTCCCACAGCAACGTATTGATGGTTTATGCCTGGAGCAGAAGGAGAAAGTGAGCTGGTCTGGCTGTAATGGGCAAAAATGATGTCTTCCCTGAGCCCTTAGACTGTCGACACCTTGAAGCAGTGCGGGAGGGCCAGTGGTCAAATGGATCTCACCATAACTTAAATGAGCTCTTCCTTGGAAGCGGGAATTCCTAGTCGCCCAACTTCCTCTAACTTTGCGCAGTGGCAATATCGTAGCCCATGAGGTATAACCGAGGCGTGATTATTGCTAATTGAAAACTTTTCCCAATACCCCGCCATGATGACTTGAAATATAGTCAGCATTGGCAATTTTTGTTGGTCTCTCAGGAGACTTCATCCATGGTATGCAAATGACAGAGTCTTAGCTCCTCCCAGTGTGGAGGAGAATCCTTGCTTCCCACAGCAACGTATTGATGGTTTATGCCTGGAGCAGAAGGAGAAAGTGAGCTGGTCTGGCTGTAATGGGCAAAAATGATGTCTTCCCTGAGCCCTTAGACTGTCGACACCTTGAAGCAGTGCGGGAGGGCCAGTGGGCAAATAGATCTCACCATAACTTAAATGAGCTCTTCCTTGGAAGCGGGAATTCCTAGTCGCCCAACTTCCTCCAACTTTGTGCAGTGGCAATATCGTAGCCCATGAGGTATAACCGAGGCGTGATTATTGCTAATTGAAAACTTTTCCCAATACCCCGCCATGATGACTTGAAATATAGTCAGCATTGGCAATTTTTGTTGGTCTCTCAGGAGACTTCATCCATGGTATGCAAATGACAGAGTCTTAGCTCCTCCCAGTGTGGAGGAGAATCCTTGCTTCCCACAGCAACGTATTAATGGTTTATGCCTGGAGCAGAAGGAGAAAGTGAGCTGGTCTGGCTGTAATGGGCAAAAATGATGTCTTCCCTGAGCCCTTAGAATGTCGACACCTTGAAGCAGTGCGGGAGGGCCCGTGGTCAAATGGATCTCACCATAACTTAAATGAGCTCTTCCTTGGAAGCGGGAATTCCTAGTCGCCCAACTTCTTCCAACTTTGTGCAGTGGCAATATCGTAGCCCATGAGGTATAACCGAGGCGTGATTATTGCTAATTGAAAACTTTTCCCAATACCCCGCCATGATGACTTGAAATATAGTCAGCATTGGCAATTTTTGTTGGTCTCTCAGGAGACTTCATCCATGGTATGCAAATGACAGAGTCTTAGCTCCTCCCAGTGTGGAGGAGAATCCTTGCTTCCCACAGCAACGTATTGATGGTTTATGCCTGGAGCAGAAGGAGAAAGTGAGCTGGTCTGGCTGTAATGGGCAAAAATGATGTCTTCCCTGAGCCCTTAGACTGTCGACACCTTGAAGCAGTGCGGGAGGGCCAGTGGTCAAATGGATCTCACCATAACTTAAATGAGCTCTTCCTTGGAAGCGGGAATTCCTAGTCGCCCAACTTCCTCCAACTTTGCGCAGTGGCAATATCGTAGCCCATGAGGTATAACCGAGGCGTGATTATTGCTAATTGAAAACTTTTCCCAATACCCCGCCATGATGACTTGAAATATAGTCAGCATTGGCAATTTTTGTTGGTCTCTCAGGAGACTTCATCCATGGTATGCAAATGACAGAGTCTTAGCTCCTCCCAGTGTGGAGGAGAATCCTTGCTTCCCACAGCAACGTATTGATGGTTTATGCCTGGAGCAGAAGGAGAAAGTGAGCTGGTCTGGCTGTAATGGGCAAAAATGATGTCTTCCCTGAGCCCTTAGACTGTCGACACCTTGAAGCAGTGCGGGAGGGCCAGTGGTCAAATGGATCTCACCATAACTTAAATGAGCTCTTCCTTGGAAGCGGGAATTCCTAGTCGCCCAACTTCCTCCAACTTTGCGCAGTGGCAATATCGTAGCCCATGAGGTATAACCGAGGCGTGATTATTGCTAATTGAAAACTTTTCCCAATACCCCGCCATGATGACTTGAAATATAGTCAGCATTGGCAATTTTTGTTGGTCTCTCAGGAGACTTCATCCATGGTATGCAAATGACAGAGTCTTAGCTCCTCCCAGTGTGGAGGAGAATCCTTGCTTCCCACAGCAACGTATTGATGGTTTATGCCTGGAGCAGAAGGAGAAAGTGAGCTGGTCTGGCTGTAATGGGCAAAAATGATGTCTTCCCTGAGCCCTTAGACTGTCGACACCTTGAAGCAGTGCGGGAGGGCCAGTGGTCAAATGGATCTCACCATAACTTAAATGAGCTCTTCCTTGGAAGCGGGAATTCCTAGTCGCCCAACTTCCTCCAACTTTGCGCAGTGGCAATATCGTAGCCCATGAGGTATAACCGAGGCGTGATTATTGCTAATTGAAAACTTTTCCCAATACCCCGCCATGATGACTTGAAATATAGTCAGCATTGGCAATTTTTGTTGGTCTCTCAGGAGACTTCATCCATGGTATGCAAATGACAGAGTCTTAGCTCCTCCCAGTGTGGAGGAGAATCCTTGCTTCCCACAGCAACGTATTGATGGTTTATGCCTGGAGCAGAAGGAGAAAGTGAGCTGGTCTGGCAGTAATGGGCAAAAATTTTGTCTTCCCTGAGCCCTTAGACTGTCGACACCTTGAAGCAGTGCGGGAGGGCCAGTGGTCAAATGGATCTCACCATAACTTAAATGAGCTCTTCCTTGGAAGCGGGAATTCCTAGTCGCCCAACTTCCTCCAACTTTGCGCAGTGGCAATATCGTAGCCCATGTGGTATAACCGAGGCGTGATTATTGCTAATTGAAAACTTTTCCCAATACCCCGCCATGATGACTTGAAATATAGTCAGCATTGGCAATTTTTTTTGGTCTCTCAGGAGACTTCATCCATGGTATGCAAATGACAGAGTCTTAGCTCCTCCCAGTGTGTAGAAGAATCCTTGCTTCCCACAGCAACGTATTGATGGTTTATGCCTGGAGCAGAAGGAGAAAGTGAGCTGGTCTGGCTGTAATGAGCAAAAATGATGTCTTCCCTGAGCCCTTAGACTGTCGACACCTTGAAGCAGTGCGGGAGGGCCAGTGGTCAAATGGATCTCACCATAACTTAAATGAGCTCTTCCTTGGAAGCGGGAATTCCTAGTCGCCCAACTTCCTCCAACTTTGCGCAGTGGCAATATCGTAGCCCATGAGGTATAACCGAGGCGTGATTATTGCTAATTGAAAACTTTTCCCAATACCCCGCCATGATGACTTGAAATATAGTCAGCATTGGCAATTTTTGTTGGTCTCTCAGGAGACTTCATCCATGGTATGCAAATGACAGAGTCTTAGCTCCTCCCAGTGTGGAGGAGAATCCTTGCTTCCCACAGCAACGTATTGATGGTTTATGCCTGGAGCAGAAGGAGAAAGTGAGCTGGTCTGGCTGTAATGGGCAAAAATGATGTCTTCCCTGAGCCCTTAGACTGTCGACACCTTGAAGCAGTGCGGGAGGGCCAGTGGTCAAATCGATCTCACCATAACTTAAATGAGTTCTTCCTTGGAAGCGGGAATTCCTAGTCGCCCAACTTCCTCCATCTTTGCGCAGTGGCAATATCGTAGCCCATGAGGTATAACCGAGGCGTGATTATTGCTAATTGAAAACTTTTCCCAATACCCCGCCATGATGACTTGAAATATAGTCAGCATTGGCAATTTTTGTTGGTCTCTCAGGAGACTTCATCCATGGTATGCAAATGACAGAGTCTTAGCTCCTCCCAGTGTGGAGGAGAATCCTTGCTTCCCACAGCAACGTATTGATGGTTTATGCCTGGAGCAGAAGGAGAAAGTGAGCTGGTCTGGCTGTAATGGGCAAAAATGATGTCTTCCCTGAGCCCTTAGACTGTCGACACCTTGAAGCAGTGCGGGAGGGCCAGTGGTCAAATGGATCTCACCATAACTTAAATGAGCTCTTCCTTGGAAGCGGGAATTCCTAGTCGCCCAACTTCCTCCAACTTTGCGCAGTGGCAATATCGTAGCCCATGAGGTATAACCGAGGCGTGATTATTGCTAATTGAAAACTTTTCCCAATACCTTGCCATGATGACTTGAAATATAGTCAGCATAGGCAATTTTTGTTGGTCTCTCAGGAGACTTCATCCATGGTATGCAAATGACAGAGTCTTAGCTCCTCCCAGTGTGGAGGAGAATCCTTGCTTCCCACAGCAACGTATTGATGGTTTATGCCTGGAGCAGAAGGAGAAAGTGAGCTGGTCTGGCTGTAATGGGCAAAAATGATGTCTTCCCTGAGCCCTTAGACTGTCGACACCTTGAAGCAGTGCGGGAGGGCCAGTGGTCAAATGGATCTCACCATAACTTAAATGAGCTCTTCCTTGGAAGCGGGAATTCCTAGTCGCCCAACTTCCTCCAACTTTGCGCAGTGGCAATATCGTAGCCCATGAGGTATAACCGAGGCGTGATTATTGCTAATTGAAAACTTTTCCCAATACCCCGCCATGATGACTTGAAATATAGTCAGCATTGGCAATTTTTGTTGGTCTCTCAGGAGACTTCATCCATGGTATGCAAATGACAGAGTCTTAGCTCCTCCCAGTGTGGAGGAGAATCCTTGCTTCCCACAGCAACGTATTGATGGTTTATGCCTGGAGCAGAAGGAGAAAGTGAGCTGGTCTGGCTGTAATGGGCAAAAATGATGTCTTCCCTGAGCCCTTAGACTGTCGACACCTTGAAGCAGTGCGGGAGGGCCAGTGGTCAAATGGATCTCACCATAACTTAAATGAGCTCTTCCTTGGAAGCGGGAATTCCTAGTCGCCCAACTTCCTCCAACTTTGCGCAGTGGCAATATCGTAGCCCATGAGGTATAACCGAGGCGTGATTATTGCTAATTGAAAACTTTTCCCAATACCCCGCCATGATGACTTGAAATATAGTCAGCATTGGCAATTTTTGTTGGTCTCTCAGGAGACTTCATCCATGGTATGCAAATGACAGAGTCTTAGCTCCTCCCAGTGTGGAGGAGAATCCTTGCTTCCCACAGCAACGTATTGATGGTTTATGCCTGGAGCAGAAGGAGAAAGTGAGCTGGTCTGGCTGTAATGGGCAAAAATGATGTCTTCCCTGAGCCCTTTGACTGTCGACACCTTGAAGCAGTGCGGGAGGGCCAGTGGTCAAATGGATCTCACCATAACTTAAATGAGCTCTTCCTTGGAAGCGGGAATTCCTAGTCGCCCAACTTCCTCCAACTTTGCGCAGTGGCAATATCGTAGCCCATGAGGTATAACCGAGGCGTGATTATTGCTAATTGAAAACTTTTCCCAATACCCCGCCATGATGACTTGAAATATAGTCACCATTGGCAATTTTTGTTGGTCTCTCAGGAGACTTCATCCATGGTATGCAAATGACAGAGTCTTAGCTCCTCCCAGTGTGGAGGAGAATCCTTGCTTCCCACAGCAACGTATTGATGGTTTATGCCTGGAGCAGAAGGCGAAAGTGAGCTGGTCTGGCTGTAATGGGCAAAAATGATGTCTTCCCTGAGCCCTTAGACTGTCGACACCTTGAAGCAGTGCGGGAGGGCCAGTGGTCAAATGGATCTCACCATAACTTAAATGAGCTCTTCCTTGGAAGCGGGAATTCCTAGTCGCCCAACTTCCTCCAACTTTGCGCAGTGGCAATATCGTAGCCCATGAGGTATAACCGAGGCGTGATTATTGCTAATTGAAAACTTTTCCCAATACCCCGCCATGATGACTTGAAATATAGTCAGCATTGGCAATTTTTGTTGGTCTCTCAGGAGACTGCATCCATGGTATGCAAATGACAGAGTCTTAGCTCCTCCCAGTGTGGAGGAGAATCCTTGCTTCCCACAGCAACGTATTGATGGTTTATGCCTGGAGCAGAAGGAGAAAGTGAGCTGGTCTGGCTGTAATGGGCAAAAATGATGTCTTTCCTGAGCCCTTAGACTGTCGACACCTTGAAGCAGTGCGGGAGGGCCAGTGGTCAAATGGATCTCACCATAACTTAAATGAGCTCTTCCTTGGAAGCGGGAATTCCTAGTCGCCCAACTTCCTCCAACTTTGCGCAGTGGCAATATCGTAGCCCATGAGGTATAACCGAGGCGTGATTATTGCTAATTGAAAACTTTTCCCAATACCCCGCCATGATGACTTGAAATATAGTCAGCATTGGCAATTTTTGTTGGTCTCTCAGGAGACTTCATCCATGGTATGCAAATGACAGAGTCTTAGCTCCTCCCAGTGTGGAGGAGAATCCTTGCTTCCCACAGCAACGTATTGATGGTTTATGCCTGGAGCAGAAGGAGAAAGTGAGCTGGTCTGGCTGTAATGGGCAAAAATGATGTCTTCCCTGAGCCCTTAGACTGTCGACACCTTGAAGCAGTGCGGGAGGGCCAGTGGTCAAATGGATCTCACCATAACTTAAATGAGCTCTTCCTTGGAAGCGGGAATTCCTAGTCGCCCAACTTCCTCCAACTTTGCGCAGTGGCAATATCGTAGCCCATGAGGTATAACCGAGGCGTGATTATTGCTAATTGAAAACTTTTCCCAATACCCCGCCATGATGACTTGAAATATAGTCAGCATTGGCAATTTTTGTTGGTCTCTCAGGAGACTTCATCCATGGTATGCAAATGACAGAGTCTTAGCTCCTCCCAGTGTGTAGAAGAATCCTTGCTTCCCACAGCAACGTATTGATGGTTTATGCCTGGAGCAGAAGGAGAAAGTGAGCTGGTCTGGCTGTAATGAGCAAAAATGATGTCTTCACTGAGCCCTTAGACTGTCGACACCTTGAAGCAGTGCGGGAGGGCCAGTGGTCAAATGGATCTCACCATAACTTAAATGAGCTCTTCCTTGGAAGCGGGAATTCCTAGTCGCCCAACTTCCTCCAACTTTGCGCAGTGGCAATATCGTAGCCCATGAGGTATAACCGAGGCGTGATTATTGCTAATTGAAAACTTTTCCCAATACCCCGCCATGATGACTTGAAATATAGTCAGCATTGGCAATTTTTGTTGGTCTCTCAGGAGACTTCATCCATGGTATGCAAATGACAGAGTCTTAGCTCCTCCCAGTGTGGAGGAGAATCCTTGCTTCCCACAGCAACGTATTGATGGTTTATGCCTGGAGCAGAAGGAGAAAGTGAGCTGGTCTGGCTGTAATGGGCAAAAATGATGTCTTCCCTGAGCCCTTAGACTGTCGACACCTTGAAGCAGTGCGGGAGGGCCAGTGGTCAAATGGATCTCACCATAACTTAATTGAGCTCTTCCTTGGAAGCGGGAATTCCTAGTCGCCCAACTTCCTCCAACTTTGCGCAGTGGCAATATCGTAGCCCATGAGGTATAACCGAGGCGTGATTATTGCTAATTGAAAACTTTTCCCAATACCCCGCCATGATGACTTGAAATATAGTCAGCATTGGCAATTTTTGTTGGTCTCTCAGGAGACTTCATCCATGGTATGCAAATGACAGAGTCTTAGCTCCTCCCAGTGTGGAGGAGAATCCTTGCTTCCCACAGCAACGTATTGATGGTTTATGCCTGGAGCAGAAGGAGAAAGTGAGCTGGTCTGGCTGTAATGGGCAAAAATGATGTCTTCCCTGAGCCCTTAGACTGTCGACACCTTGAAGCAGTGCGGGAGGGCCAGTGGTCAAATCGATCTCACCATAACTTAAATGAGTTCTTCCTTGGAAGCGGGAATTCCTAGTCGCCCAACTTCCTCCAACTTTGCGCAGTGGCAATATCGTAGCCCATGAGGTATAACCGAGGCGTGATTATTGCTAATTGAAAACTTTTCCCAATACCCCGCCATGATGACTTGAAATATAGTCAGCATTGGCAATTTTTGTTGGTCTCTCAGGAGACTTCATCCATGGTATGCAAATGACAGAGTCTTAGCTCCTCCCAGTGTGGAGGAGAATCCTTGCTTCCCACAGCAACGTATTGATGGTTTATGCCTGGAGCAGAAGGAGAAAGTGAGCTGGTCTGGCTGTAATGGGCAAAAATGATGTCTTCCCTGAGCCCTTAGACTGTCGACACCTTGAAGCAGTGCGGGAGGGCCAGTGGTCAAATGGATCTCACCATAACTTAAATGAGCTCTTCCTTGGAAGCGGGAATTCCTAGTCGCCCAACTTCCTCCAACTTTGCGCAGTGGCAATATCGTAGCCCATGAGGTATAACCGAGGCGTGATTATTGCTAATTGAAAACTTTTCCCAATACCCCGCCATGATGACTTGAAATATAGTCAGCATTGGCAATTTT
The DNA here is from genome assembly GCF_032444005.1 of Ranitomeya imitator. Lineage (NCBI taxonomy): Eukaryota > Metazoa > Chordata > Amphibia > Anura > Dendrobatidae > Ranitomeya > Ranitomeya imitator. The sequence continues at coordinate 653,462,210 of NC_091285.1, read as the reverse complement.
TGTTGGTCTCTCAGGAGACTTCATCCGTGGTATGCAAATGACAGAGTCTTAGCTCCTCCCAGTGTGGAGGAGAATCCTTGCTTCCCACAGCAACGTATTGATGGTTTATGCCTGGAGCAGAAGGAGAAAGTGAGCTGGTCTGGCTGTAATGGGCAAAAATGATGTCTTCCCTGAGCCCTTAGACTGTCGACACCTTGAAGCAGTGCGGGAGGGCCAGTGGTCAAATGGATCTCACCATAACTTAAATGAGCTCTTCCTTGGAAGCGGGAATTCCTAGTCGCCCAACTTCCTCCAACATTGCGCAGTGGCAATATCGTAGCCCATGAGGTATAACCGAGGCGTGATTATTGCTAATTGAAAACTTTTCTCAATACCCCGCCATGATGACTTGAAATATAGTCAGCATTGGCAATTTTTGTTGGTCTCTCAGGAGACTTCATCCGTGGTATGCAAATGACAGAGTCTTAGCTCCTCCCAGTGTGGAGGAGAATCCTTGCTTCCCACAGCAACGTATTGATGGTTTATGCCTGGAGCAGAAGGAGAAAGTGAGCTGGTCTGGCTGTAATGGGCAAAAATGATGTCTTCCCTGAGCCCTTAGACTGTCGACACCTTGAAGCAGTGCGGGAGGGCCAGTGGTCAAATGGATCTCACCATAACTTAAATGAGCTCTTCCTTGGAAGCGGGAATTCCTAGTCGCCCAACTTCCTCCAACTTTGCGCAGTGGCAATATCGTAGCCCATGAGGTATAACCGAGGCGTGATTATTGCTAATTGAAAACTTTTCCCAATACCCCGCCATGATGACTTGAAATATAGTCAGCATTGGCAATTTTTGTTGTTCTCTCAGGAGACTTCATCCATGGTATGCAAATGACAGAGTCTTAGCTCCTCCCAGTGTGGAGGAGAATCCTTGCTTTCCACAGCAACGTATTGATGGTTTATGCCTGGAGCAGGAGAAAGTGAGCTGGTCTGGCTGTAATGGGCAAAAATGATGTCTTCCCTGAGCCCTTAGACTGTCGACACCTTGAAGCAGTGCGGGAGGGCCAGTGGTCAAATGGATCTCACCATAACTTAAATGAGCTCTTCCTTGGAAGCGGGAATTCCTAGTCGCCCAACTTCCTCCAATTTTGCGCAGTGGCAATATCGTAGCCCATGAGGTATAACCGAGGCGTGATTATTGCTAATTGAAAACTTTTCCCAATACCCCGCCATGATGACTTGAAATATAGTCAGCATTGGCAATTTTTGTTGGTCTCTCAGGAGACTTCATCCATGGTATGCAAATGACAGAGTCTTAGCTCTTCCCAGTGTGGAGGAGAATCCTTGCTTCCCACAGCAACGTATTGATGGTTTATGCCTGGAGCAAAAGGAGAAAGTGAGCTGGTCTGGCTGTAATGGGCAAAAATGATGTCTTCCCTGAGCCCTTAGACTGTCGACACCTTGAAGCAGTGCGGGAGGGCCAGTGGTCAAATGGATCTCACCATAACTTAAATGAGCTCTTCCTTGGAAGCGGGAATTCCTAGTCGCCCAACTTCCTCCAACTTTGCGCAGTGGCAATATCGTAGCCCATGAGGTATAACCGAGGCGTGATTATTGCTAATTGAAAACTTTTCCCAATACCCCGCCATGATGACTTGAAATATAGTCAGCATTGGCAATTTTTGTTGGTCTCTCAGGAGACTTCATCCATGGTATGCAAATGACAGAGTCTTAGCTCCTCCCAGTGTGGAGGAGAATCCTTGCTTCCCACAGCAACGTATTGATGGTTTATGCCTGGAGCAGAAGGAGAAAGTGAGCTGGTCTGGCTGTAATGGGCAAAAATGATGTCTTCCCTGAGCCCTTAGACTGTCGACACCTTGAAGCAGTGCGGGAGGGCCAGTGGTCAAATGGATCTCACCATAACTTAAATGAGCTCTTCCTTGGAAGCGGGAATTCCTAGTCGCCCAACTTCCTCCAACTTTGCGCAGTGGCAATATCGTAGCCCATGAGGTATAACCGAGGCGTGATTATTGCTAATTGAAAACTTTTCCCAATACCCCGCCATGATGACTTGAAATATAGTCAGCATTGGCAATTTTTGTTGGTCTCTCAGGAGACTTCATCCATGGTATGCAAATGACAGAGTCTTAGCTCCTCCCAGTGTGGAGGAGAATCCTTGCTTCCCACAGCAACGTATTGATGGTTTATGCCTGGAGCAGAAGGAGAAAGTGAGCTGGTCTGGCTGTAATGGGCAAAAATGATGTCTTCCCTGAGCCCTTAGACTGTCGACACCTTGAAGCAGTGCGGGAGGGCCAGTGGTCAAATCGATCTCACCGTAACTTAAATGAGTTCTTCCTTGGAAGCGGGAATTCCTAGTCGCCCAACTTCCTCCAACTTTGCGCAGTGGCAATATCGTAGCCCATGAGGTATAACCGAGGCGTGATTATTGCTAATTGAAAACTTTTCCCAATACCCCGCCATGATGACTTGAAATATAGTCAGCATTGGCAATTTTTGTTGGTCTCTCAGGAGACTTCATCCATGGTATGCAAATGACAGAGTCTTAGCTCCTCCCAGTGTGGAGGAGAATCCTTGCTTCCCACAGCAACGTATTGATGGTTTATGCCTGGAGCAGAAGGAGAAAGTGAGCTGGTCTGGCTGTAATGGGCAAAAATGATGTCTTCCCTGAGCCCTTAGACTGTCGACACCTTGAAGCAGTGCGGGAGGGCCAGTGGTCAAATGGATCTCACCATAACTTAAATGAGCTCTTCCTTGGAAGCGGGAATTCCTAGTCGCCCAACTTCCTCCAATTTTGCGCAGTGGCAATATCGTAGCCCATGAGGTATAACCGAGGCGTGATTATTGCTAATTGAAAACTTTTCCCAATACCCCGCCATGATGACTTGAAATATAGTCAGCATTGGCAATTTTTGTTGGTCTCTCAGGAGACTTCATCCATGGTATGCAAATGACAGAGTCTTAGCTCCTCCCAGTGTGGAGGAGAATCCTTGCTTCCCACAGCAACGTATTGATGGTTTATGCCTGGAGCAGAAGGAGAAAGTGAGCTGGTCTGGCTGTAATGGGCAAAAATGATGTCTTACCTGAGCCCTTAGACTGTCGACACCTTGAAGCAATGCGGGAGGGCCAGTGGTCAAATCGATCTCACCATAACTTAAATGAGTTCTTCCTTGGAAGCGGGAATTCCTAGTCGCCCAACTTCCTCCAACTTTGCGCAGTGGCAATATCGTAGCCCATGAGGTATAACCGAGGCGTGATTATTGCTAATTGAAAACTTTTCCCAATACCCCGCCATGATGACTTGAAATATAGTCAGCATTGGCAATTTTTGTTGGTTTCTCAGGAGACTTCATCCATGGTATGCAAATGACAGAGTCTTAGCTCCTCCCAGTGTGGAGGAGAATCCTTGCTTCCCACAGCAACGTATTGATGGTTTATGCCTGGAGCAGAAGGAGAAAGTGAGCTGGTCTGGCTGTAATGGGCAAAAATGATGTCTTCCCTGAGCCCTTAGACTGTCGACACCTTGAAGCAGTGCGGGAGGGCCAGTGGTCAAATGGATCTCACCATAACTTAAATGAGCTCTTCCTTGGAAGCGGGAATTCCTAGTCGCCCAACTTCCTCCAACTTTGCGCAGTAGCAATATCGTAGCCCATGAGGTATAACCGAGGCGTGATTATTGCTAATTGAAAACTTTTCCCAATACCCCGCCATGATGACTTGAAATATAGTCAGCATTGGCAATTTTTGTTGGTCTCTCAGGAGACTTCATCCATGGTATGCAAATGACAGAGTCTTAGCTCCTCCCAGTGTGGAGGAGAATCCTTGCTTCCCACAGCAACGTATTGATGGTTTATGCCTGGAGCAGATGGAGAAAGTGAGCTGGTCTGGCAGTAATGGGCAAAAATGATGTCTTCCCTGAGCCCTTAGACTGTCGACACCTTGAAGCAGTGCGGGAGGGCCAGTGGTCAAATGGATCTCACCATAACTTAAATGAGCTCTTCCTTGGAAGCGGGAATTCCTAGTCGCCCAACTTCCTCCAACTTTGCGCAGTGGCAATATCGTAGCACATGAGGTATAACCGAGGCGTGATTATTGCTAATTGAAAACTTTTCCCAATACCCCGCCATGATGACTTGAAATATAGTCAGCATTGGCAATTTTTGTTGGTCTCTCAGGAGACTTCATCCATGGTATGCAAATGACAGAGTCTTAGCTCCTCCCAGCGTGGAGGAGAATCCTTGCTTCCCTGTTATGGCCGGCAATCAGGCAACACAGCGTGCAGTAATCAGCGCACATACAGAGATCTGGCAATAACCAAAAACAATAGGACGAGCTCTGAGACGTGGAATCTCTGTAGACTGCAGTACCTGATCTATCCTCACACAACTATAAGCAGCAGTGGATTGCGCCTATCACTACCTATGCAACTCGGCACTGCCTGAGGAGCTGACTAGCCTGAAGATAGAAATACAAGCCTGACTTACCTCAGAGAAATACCCCAAAGGAATAGGCAGCCCCCCACATATAATGACTGTTAGCAAGATGAAAAGACAAACGTAGGAATGAAATAGATTCAGCAAAGTGAGGCCCGATATTCTAGACAGAGCGAGGATAGCAAAGAGAACTATGCAGTCTACAAAAAACCCTAAAACGAAAACCACGCAAAGGGGCAAAAAGACCCACCGTGCCGAACTAACAGCACGGCGGTGCACCCCTTTGCTTCTCAGAGCTTCCAGCAAACGTTAATAGCAAGCTGGACAGAAAAAACAGAAAACAAACTAGAAGCACTTATCTAGCAGAGCAGCAGGCCCAAGGAAAGATGCAGTAGCTCAGATCCAACACTGGAACATTGACAAGGAGCAAGGAAGACAGACTCAGGTGGAGCTAAATAGCAAGGCAGCCAACGAGCTCACCAAAACACCTGAGGGAGGAAGCCCAGAGACTGCAATACCACTTGTGACCACAGAAGTGAACTCAGCCACAGAATTCACAACAGTACCCCCCCCCTTGAGGAGGGGTCACCGAACCCTCACCAGAACCCCCAGGCCGACCAGGATGAGCCACATGAAAGGCACGAACAAGATCTGGGGCATGGACATCAGAGGCAAAAACCCAGGAATTATCTTCCTGAGCATAACCCTTCCATTTGACCAGATACTGGAGTTTCCGTCTAGAGACACGAGAATCCAAAATATTCTCCACAATATACTCCAATTCCCCCTCCACCAAAACAGGGGCAGGATGCTCCACAGATGGAACCATAGGTGCCACGTATCTCCTCAACAACGACCTATGGAATACATTATGTATGGAAAAGGAGTCTGGGAGGGTCAGACGAAAAGACACCGGATTGAGAATCACAGAAATCCTATACGGACCAATAAAACGAGGTTTAAATTTAGGAGAGGAAACCTTCATAGGAATATGACGAGAAGATAACCAAACCAGATCCCCAACACGAAGTCGGGGTCCCACACGGCGTCTGCGATTAGCGAAAAGCTGAGCCTTCTCCTGGGACAAGGTCAAATTGTCCACTACCTGAGTCCAGATCTGCTGCAACCTGTCCACCACAGAATCCACACCAGGACAGTCCGAAGACTCAACCTGTCCTGAAGAGAAACGAGGATGGAACCCAGAATTGCAGAAAAATGGAGAGACCAAGGTAGCCGAGCTGGCCCGATTATTAAGGGCGAACTCAGCCAACGGCAAAAATGACACCCAATCATCCTGGTCAGCGGAAACAAAACATCTCAGATATGTTTCCAAGGTCTGATTGGTTCGTTCGGTCTGGCCATTAGTCTGAGGATGGAAGGCCGAGGAGAAAGATAGGTCAATGCCCATCCTACCACAAAAGGCTCGCCAGAACCTCGAGACAAACTGGGAACCTCTGTCAGAAACAATATTCTCAGGAATGCCATGTAAACGAACCACATGCTGGAAGAACAAAGGCACCAAATCAGAGGAGGAAGGCAATTTAACCAAGGGCACCAGATGGACCATTTTAGAAAAGCGATCACAGACCACCCAAATGACCGACATTTTTTGAGAAACGGGAAGGTCAGAAATGAAATCCATCGAAATATGTGTCCAAGGCCTCTTCGGGATCGGCAAGGGCAAAAGCAACCCACTGGCACGTGAACAGCAGGGCTTAGCCCTAGCACAAATTCCACAGGACTGCACAAAAGCACGCACATCCCGTGACAGAGATGGCCACCAGAAGGATCTAGCAACCAACTCCCTGGTACCAAAGATTCCTGGATGACCGGCCAGCACCGAACAATGAAGTTCAGAGATAACTTTACTAGTCCACCTATCAGGGACGAACAGTTTCTCGGCCGGACAACGATCAGGTTTATTAGCCTGAAATTTCTGCAACACTCTCCGCAAATCAGGGGAGATAGCAGACACAATGACTCCTTCCTTGAGGATACTCGCCGGCTCAGATAAACCCGGAGAGTCGGGCACAAAACTCCTAGACAGAGCATCCGCCTTCACATTTTTAGAGCCCGGAAGGTATGAAATCACAAAATCAAAACGAGCAAAAAATAACGACCAACGGGCCTGTCTAGGATTCAAGCGCTTGGCAGACTCAAGATAAGTAAGGTTCTTATGATCAGTCAATACCACCACGCGATGCTTAGCACCCTCAAGCCAATGACGCCACTCCTCGAATGCCCACTTCATGGCCAGCAACTCTCGGTTGCCCACATCATAATTACGCTCAGCAGCAGAAAATTTCCTGGAAAAGAAAGCACATGGTTTGAACACTGAGCAACCAGAACCTCTCTGTGACAAAACCGCCCCTGCACCAATCTCAGAAGCATCAACCTCGACCTGGAACGGAAGAGAAACATCAGGTTGACACAACACAGGGGCACAGCAAAAACGACGCTTCAACTCCTGAAAAGCTTCCACGGCAGCAGAAGACCAACTAACCAAATCAGCACCCTTCTTGGTCAAATCGGTCAATGGTCTGGCAATGCTAGAAAAATTACAGATGAAGCGACGATAAAAATTAGCAAAGCCCAGGAATTTCTGCAGACTTTTTAGAGATGTCGGCTGAGTCCAATCCTGGATGGCCTGAACCTTAACCGGATCCATCTCGATAGTAGAAGGGGAAAAGATGAACCCCAAAAATGAAACTTTCTGCACACCGAAGAGACACTTTGATCCCTTCACGAACAAGGAATTAGCACGCAGTACCTGGAAAACCATTCTGACTTGCTTCACATGAGACTCCCAATCATCTGAGAAGATCAAAATGTCATCCAAGTAAACAATCAAGAATTTATCCAGATACTCACGGAAAATGTCATGCATAAAAGACTGAAAAACAGATGGAGCATTGGCAAGTCCGAACGGCATCACCAGATACTCAAAATGACCCTCGGGCGTATTAAATGCCGTTTTCCATTCATCTCCCTGCCTGATTCTCACCAGATTATACGCACCACGAAGATCAATCTTAGTAAACCAACTAGCCCCCTTAATCCGAGCAAACAAGTCAGAAATCAATGGCAAGGGATACTGAAACTTAACAGTGATCTTATTAAGAAGGCGGTAATCAATACACGGTCTTAGCGAACCATCCTTCTTGGCTACAAAAAAGAACCCTGCTCCCAATGGTGACGACGATGGGCGAATATGTCCCTTCTCCAGGGACTCCTTCACATAACTGCGCATAGCGGTGTGTTCAGGTACGGACAAATTAAATAAACGACCCTTAGGGAATTTACTACCAGGAATCAAATCGATAGCACAATCACAATTCCTATGCGGAGGTAGGGCATCAGACTTGGACTCTTCAAATACATCCTGAAAGTCCGACAAGAACTCTGGGATGTCAGAAGGAATGGATGACGAAATAGACAAAAATGGAACATCATCATGTACTCCCTGACAACCCCAGCTGGTTACCGACATAGAGTTCCAATCCAATACTGGATTATGGGTTTGTAGCCATGGCAACCCCAACACGACCACATCATGCAAATTATGCAGTACCAGAAAGCGAATAACTTCCTGATGTGCAGGAGCCATGCACATGGTCAGCTGGGCCCAGTACTGAGGCTTATTCTTGGCCAAAGGTGTAGCATCAATTCCTCTCAACGGAATAGGACACCGCAAAGGCTCCAAGAAAAATCCACAACGTTTAGCATAATCCAAATCCATCAGATTCAGGGCAGCGCCTGAATCCACAAACGCCATGACAGAATACGATGACAAAGAGCACATTAAGGTAATGGACAAAAGGAATTTGGACTGTACAGTACCATTAACGGCAGAGCTATCGAACCGCCTAGTGCGTTTAGGACAATTAGAAATAGCATGAGTAGAATCACCACAATAGAAACACAGTCTGTTCAGACGTCTGTGTTCTTGCCGTTCTACTTTAGTCATAGTCCTGTCGCACTGCATAGGCTCAGGTTTACTCTCAGACAATACCGCCAGATGGTGCACAGATTTACGCTCGCGCAAGCGACGACCGATCTGAATGGCCAAGGACATAGACTCATTCAAACCAGCAGGCATAGGAAATCCCACCATTACATCCTTAAGAGCTTCAGAGAGACCCTTTCTGAACAAAGCCGCTAGTGCAGATTCATTCCACAGAGTGAGTACTGACCACTTCCTAAATTTCTGACAATATACTTCTACATCATCCTGACCCTGGCATAAAGCCAGCAGATTTTTCTCAGCCTGATCCACTGAATTAGGCTCATCGTAAAGCAATCCCAGCGCCTGGAAAAATGCATCAACATTACTCAATGCAGAATCTCCTGGTGCAAGAGAAAACGCCCAGTCCTGTGGGTCGCCGCGCAAAAAAGAAATAATAATCAAAACCTGTTGAATAGGATTACCAGAAGAATGAGGTTTCAAGGCCAAAAATAGCTTACAATTATTTCTGAAGCTCAGGAACTTAGTTCTGTCACCAAAAAACAAATCAGGAATCGGAATTCTTGGTTCTAGCATCGATTTCTGATCAATAGTATCTTGAATCTTTTGTACATTTACAACGAGATTATCCATTGAGGAGCACAGAGCCTGAATATCCATGTCCACAGTTGTGTCCTGAAGCACTCTAATGTCTAGGGGAAAAAAAAGACTGAAGACAGAGCTAAGAAAAAAAAATGATGTCAGGATTTCTTTTTTCCCTCTATTGGGAATCATTGGTGTGGCTCCTTGTACTGTTATGGCCGGCAATCAGGCAACACAGCGTGCAGTAATCAGCGCACATACAGAGATCTGGCAATAACCAAAAACAATAGGACGAGCTCTGAGACGTGGAATCTCTGTAGACTGCAGTACCTGATCTATCCTCACACAACTATAAGCAGCAGTGGATTGCGCCTATCACTACCTATGCAACTCGGCACTGCCTGAGGAGCTGACTAGCCTGAAGATAGAAATACAAGCCTGACTTACCTCAGAGAAATACCCCAAAGGAATAGGCAGCCCCCCACATATAATGACTGTTAGCAAGATGAAAAGACAAACGTAGGAATGAAATAGATTCAGCAAAGTGAGGCCCGATATTCTAGACAGAGCGAGGATAGCAAAGAGAACTATGCAGTCTACAAAAAACCCTAAAACGAAAACCACGCAAAGGGGCAAAAAGACCCACCGTGCCGAACTAACAGCACGGCGGTGCACCCCTTTGCTTCTCAGAGCTTCCAGCAAAAGTTAATAGCAAGCTGGACAGAAAAAACAGAAAACAAACTAGAAGCACTTATCTAGCAGAGCAGCAGGCCCAAGGAAAGATGCAGTAGCTCAGATCCAACACTGGAACATTGACAAGGAGCAAGGAAGACAGACTCAGGTGGAGCTAAATAGCAAGGCAGCCAACGAGCTCACCAAAACACCTGAGGGAGGAAGCCCAGAGACTGCAATACCACTTGTGACCACAGAAGTGAACTCAGCCACAGAATTCACAACACTTCCCACAGCAACGTATTGATGGTTTATGCCTGGAGCAGAAGGAGAAAGTGAGCTGGTCTGGCTGTAATGGGCAAAAATGATGTCTTCCCTGAGCCCTTAGACTGTCGACACCTTGAAGCAGTGCGGGAGGGCCAGTGGTCAAATGGATCTCACCATAACTTAAATGAGCTCTTCCTTGGAAGCGGGAATTCCTAGTCGCCCAACTTCCTCCAACTTTGCGCAGTGGCAATATCGTAGCCCATGAGGTATAACCGAGGCGTGATTATTGCTAATTGAAAACTTTTCCCAATACCCCGCCATGATGACTTGAAATATAGTCAGCATTGGCAATTTTTGTTGGTCTCTCAGGAGACTTCATCCATGGTATGCAAATGACAGAGTCTTAGCTCCTCCCAGCGTGGAGGAGAATCCTTGCTTCCCACACCAACGTATTGATGGTTTATGCCTGGAGCAGAAGGAGAAAGTGAGCTGGTCTGGCTGTAATGGGCAAAAATGATGTCTTCCCTGAGCCCTTAGACTGTCGACACCTTGAAGCAGTGTGGGAGGGCCAGTGGTCAAATGGATCTCACCATAACTTAAATGAGCTCTTCCTTGGAAGCGGGAATTCCTAGTCGCCCAACTTCCTCCAACTTTGCGCAGTGGCAATATCGTAGCCCATGAGGTATAACCGAGGCGTGATTATTGCTAATTGAAAACTTTTCCCAATACCCCGCCATGATGACTTGAAATATAGTCAGCGTTGGCAATTTTTCTTGGTCTCTCAGGAGACTTCATCCATGGTATGCAAATGACAGAGTCTTAGCTCCTCACAGTGTGGAGGAGAATTCTTGCTTCCCACAGCAACGTATTGATGGTTTATGCCTGGAGCAGAAGGAGAAAGTGAGCTGGTCTGGCTGTAATGGGCAAAAATGATGTCTTCCCTGAGCCCTTAGACTGTCGACACCTTGAAGCAGTGCGGGAGGGCCAGTGGTCAAATGGATCTCACCATAACTTAAATGAGCTCTTCCTTGGAAGCGGGAATTCCTAGTCGCCCAACTTCCTCCAACTTTGCGCAGCGGCAATATCGTAGCCCATGAGGTATAACCGAGGCGTGATTATTGCTAATTGAAAACTTTTCCCAATACCCCGCCATGATGACTTGAAATATAGTCAGCATTGGCAATTTTTGTTGGTCTCTCAGGAGACTTCATCCATGGTATGCAAATGACAAAGTCTTAGCTCCTCCCAGCGTGGAGGAGAATCCTTGCTTCCCACAGCAACGTATTGATGGTTTATGCCTGGAGCAGAAGGAGAAAGTGAGCTGGTCTGGCTGTAATGGGCAAAAATGATGTCTTCCCTGAGCCCTTAGACTGTCGACACCTTGAAGCAGTGCGGGAGGGCCAGTGGTCAAATGGATCTCACCATAACTTAAATGAGCTCTTCCTTGGAAGCGGGAATTCCTAGTCGCCCAACTTCCTCCAACTTTGCGCAGTGGCAATATCGTAGCCCATGAGGTATAACCGAGGCGTGATTATTGCTAATTGAAAACTTTTCCCAATACCCCGCCATGATGACTTGAAATATAGTCAGCACTGGCAATTTTTGTTGGTCTCTCAGGAGACTTCATCCATGGTATGCAAATGACAGAGTCTTAGCTCCTCCCAGCGTGGAGGAGAATCCTTGCTTCCCACAGCAACGTATTGATGGTTTATGCCTGGAGCAGAAGGAGAAAGTGAGCTAGTCTGGCTGTAATGGGCAAAAATGATGTCTTCCCTGAGCCCTTAGACTGTCGACACCTTGAAGCAGTGCGGGAGGGCCAGTGGTCAAATGGATCTCACCATAACTTAAATGAGCTCTTCCTTGGAAGCGGGAATTCCTAGTCGCCCAACTTCCTCCAACTTTGCGCAGTGGCAATATCGTAGCACATGAGGTATAACCGAGGCGTGATTATTGCTAATTGAAAACTTTTCCCAATACCCCGCCATGATGACTTGAAATATAGTCAGCATTGGCAATTTTTGTTGGTCTCTCAGGAGACTTCATCCATGGTATGCAAATGACAGAGTCTTAGCTTCTCCCAGCGTGGAGGAGAATCCTTGCTTCCCACAGCAACGTATTGATGGTTTATGCCTGGAGCAGAAGGAGAAAGTGAGCTGGTCTGGCTGTAATGGGCAAAAATGATGTCTTCCCTGAGCCCTTAGACTGTCGACACCTTGAAGCAGTGCGGGAGGGCCAGTGGTCAAATGGATCTCACCATAACTTAAATGAGCTCTTCCTTGGAAGCGGGAATTCCTAGTCGCCCAACTTCCTCCAACTTTGCGCAGTGGCAATATTGTAGCCCATGAGGTATAACCGAGGCGTGATTATTGCTAATTGAAAACTTTTCCCAATACCCAGCCATGATGACTTGAAATATAGTCAGCATTGGCAATTTTTGTTGGTCTCTCAGGAGACTTCGTCCATGGTATGCAAATGACAGAGTCTTAGCTCCTCCCAGTGTGGAGGAGAATCCTTGCTACCCACAGCAACGTATTGATGGTTTATGCCTGGAGCAGAAGGAGAAAGTGAGCTGGTCTGGCTGTAATGGGCAAAAATGATGTCTTCCCTGAGCCCTTAGACTGTCGACACCTTGAAGCAGTGCGGGAGGGCCAGTGGTCAAATGGATCTCACCATAACTTAAATGAGCTCTTCCTTGGAAGCGGGAATTCCTAGTCGCCCAACTTCCTCCAACTTTGCGCAGTGGCAATATCGTAGCCCATGAGGTATAACCGAGGCGTGATTATTGCTAATTGAAAACTTTTCCCAATACCCCGCCATGATGACTTGAAATATAGTCAGCATTGGCAATTTTTGTTGGTCTCTCAGGAGACTTCATCCAAGGTATGCAAATGACAGAGTCTTAGCTCCTCCCAGTGTGGAGGAGAATCCTTGCTTCCCACAGCAACGTATTGATGGTTTATGCCTGGAGCAGAAGGAGAAAGTGAGCTGGTCTGGCTGTAATGGGCAAAAATGATGTCTTCCCTGAGCCCTTAGACTGTCGACACCTTGAAGCAGTGTGGGAGGGCCAGTGGTCAAATGGATCTCACCATAACCTAAATGAGCTCTTCCTTGGAAGCAGGAATTCCTAGTCGCCCAACTACCTCCAACTTTGCGCAGTGGCAATATCGTAGCCCATGAGGTATAACCGAGGCGTGATTATTGCTAATTGAAAACTTTTCCCAATACGTCGCCATGATGACTTGAAATATAGTCAGCGTTGGCTATTTTTGTTGGTCTCTCAGGAGACTTCATCCATGGTATGCAAATGACAGAGTCTTAGCTCCTTCCAGTGTGGAGGAGAATCCTTGCTTCCCACAGCAACGTATTGATGGTTTATGCCTGGAGCAGAAGGAGAAAGTGAGCTGGTCTGGCTGTAATGGGCAAAAATGATGTCTTCCCTGAGCCCTTAGACTGTCGACACCTTGAAGCAGTGCGGGAGGGCCAGTGGTCAAATGGATCTCACCATAACTTAAATGAGCTCTTCCTTGGAAGCGGGAATTCCTAGTCGCCCAACTTCCTCCAACTTTGCGCAGTGGCAATATCGTAGCCCATGAGGTATAACCGAGGCGTGATTATTGCTAATTGAAAACTTTTCCCAATACCCCGCCATGATGACTTGAAATATAGTCAGCATTGGCAATTTTTGTTGGTCTCTCAGGAGACTTCATCCATGGTATGCAAATGACAGAGTCTTAGCTCCTCCCAGTGTGGAGGAGAATCCTTGCTTCCCACAGCAAAGTATTGATGGTTTATGCCTGGAGCAGAAGGAGAAAGTGAGCTGGTATGGCTGTAATGGGCAAAAATGATGTCTTCCCTGAGCCCTTAGACTGTCGACACCTTGAAGCAGTGCGAGAGGGCCAGTGGTCAAATGGATCTCACCATAACTTAAATGAGCTCTTCCTTGGAAGCGGGAATAACTATTCGCCCAACTTCCTCCAACTTTGCGCAGTGGCAATATCGTAGCCCATGAGGTATAACTGAGGCGTGATTATTGCTAATTGAAAACTTTTCCCAATACCCCGCCATGATGACTTGAAATATAGTCAGCATTGGCAATTTTTGTTGGTCTCTCAGGAGACTTCATCCATGGTATGCAAATGACAGAGTCTTAGCTCCTCCCAGTGTGGAGGAGAATCCTTGCTTCCCACAGCAACGTATTGATGGTTTATGCCTGGAGCAGAAGGAGAAAGTGAGCTGGTCTGGCTGTAATGGGCAAAAATGATGTCTTCCCTGAGCCCTTAGACTGTCGACACCTTGAAGCAGTGCGGGAGGGCCAGTGGTCAAATGGATCTCACCATAACTTAAATGAGCTCTTCCTTGGAAGCGGGAATTCCTAGTCGCCCAACTTCCTCCAACTTTGCGCAGTGGCAATATCGTAGCCCATGAGGTATAACCGAGGCGTGATTATTGCTAATTGAAAACTTTTCCCAATACCCCGCCATGATGACTTGAAATATAGTCAGCATTGGCAATTTTTGTTGGTCTCTCAGGAGACTTCATCCATGGTATGCAAATGACAGAGTCTTAGCTCCTCCCAGTGTGGAGGAGAGTCCTTGCTTCCCACAGCAACGTATTGATGGTTTATGCCTGGAGCAGAAGGAGAAAGTGAGCTGGTATGGCTGTAATGGGCAAAAATGATGTCTTCCCTGAGCCCTTAGACTGTCGACACCTTGAAGCAGTGCGGGAGGGCCAGTGGTCAAATGGATCTCACCATAACTTAAATGAGCTCTTCCTTGGAAGCGGGAATTCCTACTCGCCCAACTTCCTCCAACTTTGCGCAGTGGCAATATCGTAGCCCATGAGGTATAACCGAGGCGTGATTATTGCTAATTGAAAACTTTTCCCAATACCCCGCCATGATGACTTGAAATATAGTCAGCATTGGCAATTTTTGTTGGTCTCTCAGGAGACTTCATCCATGGTATGCAAATGACAGAGTCTTAGCTCCTCCCAGTGTGGAGGAGAATCCTTGCTTCCCACAGCAACGTATTGATGGTTTATGCCTGGAGCAGAAGGAGAAAGTGAGCTGGTCTGGCTGTAATGGGCAAAAATGATGTCTTCCCTGAGCCCTTAGACTGTCGACACCTTGAAGCAGTGCGGGAGGGCCAGTGGTCAAATGGATCTCACCATAACTTAAATGAGCTCTTCCTTGGAAGCGGGAATTCCTAGTCGCCCAACTTCCTCCAACTTTGCGCAGTGGCAATATCGTAGCCCATGAGGTATAACCGAGGCGTGATTATTGCTAATTGAAAACTTTTCCCAATACCTCGCCATGATGACTTGAAATATAGTCAGCATTGGCAATTTTTGTTGGTCTCTCAGGAGACTTCATCCATGGTATGCAAATGACAGAGTCTTAGCTCCTCCCAGTGTGGAGGAGAATCCTTGCTTCCCACAGCAACGTATTGATGGTTTATGCCTGGAGCAGAAGGAGAAAGTGAGCTGGTCTGGCTGTAATGGGCAAAAATGATGTCTTCCCTGAGCCCTTAGACTGTCGACACCTTGAAGCAGTGCGGGAGGGCCAGTGGTCAAATGGATCTCACCATAACTTAAATGAGCTCTTCCTTGGAAGCGGGAATTCCTAGTCGCCCAACTTCCTCCAACTTTGCGCAGTGGCAATATCGTAGCCCATGAGGTATAACCGAGGCGTGATTATTGCTAATTGAAAACTTTTCCCAATACCCCGCCATGATGACTTGAAATATAGTCAGCATTGGCAATTTTTGTTGGTCTCTCAGGAGACTTCATCCATGGTATGCAAATGACAGAGTCTTAGCTCCTCCCAGTGTGGAGGAGAATCCTTGCTTCCCACAGCAACGTATTGATGGTTTATGCCTGGAGCAGAAGGAGAAAGTGAGCTGGTCTGGCTGTAATGGGCAAAAATGATGTCTTCCCTGAGCCCTTAGACTGTCGACACCTTGAAGCAGTGCGGGAGGGCCAGTGGTCAAATGGATCTCACCATAACTTAAATGAGCTCTTCCTTGGAAGCGGGAATTCCTAGTCGCCCAACTTCCTCCAACTTTGCGCAGTGGCAATATCGTAGCCCATGAGGTATAACCGAGGCGTGATTATTGCTAATTGAAAACTTTTCCCAATACCCCGCCATGATGACTTGAAATATAGTCAGCATTGGCAATTTTTGTTGGTCTCTCAGGAGACTTCATCCATGGTATGCAAATGACAGAGTCTTAGCTCCTCCCAGTGTGGAGGAGAATCCTTGCTACCCACAGCAACGTATTGATGGTTTATGCCTGGAGCAGAAGGAGAAAGTGAGCTGGTCTGGCTGTAATGGGCAAAAATGATGTCTTCCCTGAGCCCTTAGACTGTCGACACCTTGAAGCAGTGCGGGAGGGCCAGTGGTCAAATGGATCTCACCATAACTTAAATGAGCTCTTCCTTGGAAGCGGGAATTCCTAGTCGCCCAACTTCCTCCAACTTTGCGCAGTGGCAATATCGTAGCCCATGAGGTATAACCGAGGCGTGATTATTGCTAATTGAAAACTTTTCCCAATACCCCGCCATGATGACTTGAAATATAGTCAGCATTGGCAATTTTTGTTGGTCTCTCAGGAGACTTCATCCATGGTATGCAAATGACAGAGTCTTAGCTCCTCCCAGTGTGGAGAAAAATCCTTGCTTCCCACAGCAACGTATTGATGGTTTATGCCTGGAGCAGAAGGAGAAAGTGAGCTGGTCTGGCTGTAATGGGCAAAAATGATGTCTTCCCTGAGCCCTTAGACTGTCGACACCTTGAAGCAGTGTGGGAGGGCCAGTGGTCAAATGGATCTCACCATAACTTAAATGAGCTCTTCCTTGGAAGCGGGAATTCCTAGTCGCCCAACTTCCTCCAACTTTGCGCAGTGGCAATATCGTAGCCCATGAGGAATAACCGAGGCGTGATTATTGCTAATTGAAAACTTTTCCCAATACCCCGCCATGATGACTTGAAATATAGTCAGCGTTGGCTATTTTTGTTGGTCTCTCAGGAGACTTCATTCAAGGTATGCAAATGACAGAGTCTTAGCTCCTCCCAGCGTGGAGGAGAATCCTTGCTTCCCACAGCAACGTATTGATGGTTTATGCCTGGAGCAGAAGGAGAAAGTGAGCTGGTCTGGCTGTAATGGGCAAAAATGATGTCTTCCCTGAGCCCTTAGACTGTCGACACCTTGAAGCAGTGCGGGAGGGCCAGTGGTCAAATGGATCTCACCATAACTTAAATGAGCTCTTCCTTGGAAGCGGGAATTCCTAGTCGCCCAACTTCCTCCAACTTTGCGCAGTGGCAATATCGTAGCACATGAGGTATAACCGAGGCGTGATTATTGCTAATTGAAAACTTTTCCCAATACCCCGCCATGATGACTTGAAATATAGTCAGCATTGGCAATTTTTGTTGGTCTCTCAGGAGACTTCATCCATGGTATGCAAATGACAGAGTCTTAGATCCTCCCAGCGTGGAGGAGAATCCTTGCTTCCCACAGCAACGTATTGATGGTTTATGCCTGGAGCAGAAGGAGAAAGTGAGCTGGTCTGGCTGTAATGGGCAAAAATGATGTCTTCCCTGAGCCCTTAGACTGTCGACACCTTGAAGCAGTGCGGGAGGGCCAGTGGTCAAATGGATCTCACCATAACTTAAATGAGCTCTTCCTTGGAAGCGGGAATTCCTAGTCGCCCAACTTCCTCCAACTTTGCGCAGTGGCAATATCGTAGCCCATGAGGTATAACCGAGGCGTGATTATTGCTAATTGAAAACTTTTCCCAATACCCCGCCATGATGACTTGAAATATAGTCAGCATTGGCAATTTTTGTTGGTCTCTCAGGAGACTTCATCCATGGTATGCAAATGACAGAGTCTTAGCTCCTCCCAGTGTGGAGGAGAATCCTTGCTACCCACAGCAACGTATTGATGGTTTATGCCTGGAGCAGAAGGAGAAAGTGAGCTGGTCTGGCTGTAATGGGCAAAAATGATGTCTTCCCTGAGCCCTTAGACTGTCGACACCTTGAAGCAGTGCGGGAGGGCCAGTGGTCAAATGGATCTCACCATAACTTAAATGAGCTCTTCCTTGGAAGCGGGAATTCCTAGTCGCCCAACTTCCTCCAACTTTGCGCAGTGGCAATATCGTAGCCCATGAGGTATAACCGAGGCGTGATTATTGCTAATTGAAAACTTTTCCCAATACCCCGCCATGATGACTTGAAATATAGTCAGCATTGGCAATTTTTGTTGGTCTCTCAGGAGACTTCATCCATGGTATGCAAATGACAGAGTCTTAGCTCCTCCCAGTGTGGAGGAAAATCCTTGCTTCCCACAGCAACGTATTGATGGTTTATGCCTGGAGCAGAAGGAGAAAGTGAGCTGGTCTGGCTGTAATGGGCAAAAATGATGTCTTCCCTGAGCCCTTAGACTGTCGACACCTTGAAGCAGTGCGGGAGGGCCAGTGGTCAAATGGATCTCACCATAACTTAAATGAGCTCTTCCTTGGAAGCGGGAATTCCTAGTCGCCCAACTTCCTCCATCTTTGCGCAGTGGCAATATCGTAGCACATGAGGTATAACCGAGGCGTGATTATTGCTAATTGAAAACTTTTCCCAATACCCCGCCATGATGACTTGAAATATAGTCAGCATTGGCAATTTTTGTTGGTCTTTCAGGAGACTTCATCCATGGTATGCAAATGACAGAGTCTTAGCTTCTCCCAGCGTGGAGGAGAATCCTTGCTTCCCACAGCAACGTATTGATGGTTTATGCCTGGAGCAGAAGGAGAAAGTGAGCTGGTCTGGCTGTAATGGGCAAAAATGATGTCTTCCCTGAGCCTTTAGACTGTCGACACCTTGAAGCAGTGCGGGAGGGCCAGTGGTCAAATGGATCTCACCATAACTTAAATGAGCTCTTCCTTGGAAGCGGGAATTCCTAGTCGCCCAACTTCCTCCAACTTTGCGCAGTGGCAATATTGTAGCCCATGAGGTATAACCGAGGCGTGATTATTGCTAATTGAAAACTTTTTCCAATACCCCGCCATGATGACTTGAAATATAGTCAGCATTGGCAATTTTTGTTGGTCTCTCAGGAGACTTCGTCCATGGTATGCAAATGACAGAGTCTTAGCTCCTCCCAGTGTGGAGGAGAATCCTTGCTACCCACAGCAACGTATTGATGGTTTATGCCTGGAGCAGAAGGAGAAAGTGAGCTGGTCTGGCTGTAATGGGCAAAAATGATGTCTTCCCTGAGCCCTTAGACTGTCGACACCTTGAAGCAGTGCGGGAGGGCCAGTGGTCAAATGGATCTCACCATAACTTAAATGAGCTCTTCCTTGGAAGCGGGAATTCCTAGTCGCCCAACTTCCTCCAACTTTGCGCAGTGGCAATATCGTAGCCCATGAGGTATAACTGAGGCGTGATTATTGCTAATTGAAAACTTTTCCCAATACCCCGCCATGATGACTTGAAATATAGTCAGCATTGGCAATTTTTGTTGGTCTCTCAGGAGACTTCATCCATGGTATGCAAATGACAGAGTCTTAGCTCCTCCCAGTGTGGAGGAGAATCCTTGCTTCCCACAGCAACGTATTGATGGTTTATGCCTGGAGCAGAAGGAGAAAGTGAGCTGGTCTGGCTGTAATGGGCAAAAATGATGTCTTCCCTGAGCCCTTAGACTGTCGACACCTTGAAGCAGTGTGGGAGGGCCAGTGGTCAAATGGATCTCACCATAACCTAAATGAGCTCTTCCTTGGAAGCGGGAATTCCTAGTCGCCCAACTACCTCCAACTTTGCGCAGTGGCAATATCGTAGCCCATGAGGTATAACCGAGGCGTGATTATTGCTAATTGAAAACTTTTCCCAATACCCCGCCTTGATGACTTGAAATATAGTCAGCGTTGGCTATTTTTGTTGGTCTCTCAGGAGACTTCATCCATGGTATGCAAATGACAGAGTCTTAGCTCCTTCCAGTGTGGAGGAGAATCCTTGCTTCCCACAGCAACGTATTGATGGTTTATGCCTGGAGCAGAAGGAGAAAGTGAGCTGGTCTGGCTGTAATGGGCAAAAATGATGTCTTCCCTGAGCCCTTAGACTGTCGACACCTTGAAGCAGTGCGGGAGGGCCAGTGGTCAAATGGATCTCACCATAACTTAAATGAGCTCTTCCTTGGAAGCGGGAATTCCTAGTCGCCCAACTTCCTCCAACTTTGCGCAGTGGCAATATCGTAGCCCATGAGGTATAACCGAGGCGTGATTATTGCTAATTGAAAACTTTTCCCAATACCCCGCCATGATGACTTGAAATATAGTCAGCATTGGCAATTTTTGTTGGTCTCTCAGGAGACTTCATCCATGGTATGCAAATGACAGAGTCTTAGCTCCTCCCAGAGTGGAGGAGAATCCTTGCTTCCCACAGCAAAGTATTGATGGTTTATGCCTGGAGCAGAAGGAGAAAGTGAGCTGGTATGGCTGTAATGGGCAAAAATGATGTCTTCCCTGAGCCCTTAGACTGTCGACACCTTGAAGCAGTGCGAGAGGGCCAGTGGTCAAATGGATCTCACCATAACTTAAATGAGCTCTTCCTTTGAAGCGGGAATTCCTATTCGCCCAACTTCCTCCAACTTTGCGCAGTGGCAATATCGTAGCCCATGAGGTATAACCGAGGCGTGATTATTGCTAATTGAAAACTTTTCCCAATACCCCGCCATGATGACTTGAAATATAGTCAGCATTGGCAATTTTTGTTGGTCTCTCAGGAGACTTTATCCATGGTATGCAAATGACAGAGTCTTAGCTCCTCCCAGTGTGGAGGGGAATCCTTGCTTCCCACAGCAACGTATTGATGGTTTATGCCTGGAGCAGAAGGAGAAAGTGAGCTGGTCTGGCTGTAATGGGCAAAAATGATGTCTTCCCTGAGCCCTTAGACTGTCGACACCTTGAAGCAGTGCGGGAGGGCCAGTGGTCAAATGGATCTCACCATAACTTAAATGAGCTCTTCCTTGGAAGCGGGAATTCCTAGTCGCCCAACTTCCTCCAACTTTGCGCAGTGGCAATATCGTAGCCCATGAGGTATAACCGAGGCGTGATTATTGCTAATTGAAAACTTTTCCCAATACCCCGCCATGATGACTTGAAATATAGTCAGCATTGGCAATTTTTGTTGGTCTCTCAGGAGACTTCATCCATGGTATGCAAATGACAGAGTCTTAGCTCCTCCCAGTGTGGAGGAGAGTCCTTGCTTCCCACAGCAACGTATTGATGGTTTATGCCTGGAGCAGAAGGAGAAAGTGAGCTGGTCTGGCTGTAATGGGCAAAAATGATGTCTTCCCTGAGCCCTTAGACTGTCGACACCTTGAAGCAGTGCGGGAGGGCCAGTGGTCAAATGGATCTCACCATAACTTAAATGAGCTCTTCCTTGGAAGCGGGAATTCCTAGTCGCCCAACTTCCTCCAACTTTGCGCAGTGGCAATATCGTAGCCCATGAGGTATAACCGAGGCGTGATTATTGCTAATTGAAAACTTTTCCCAATACCCCGCCATGATGACTTGAAATATAGTCAGCATTGGCAATTTTTGTTGGTCTCTCAGGAGACTTCATCCATGGTATGCAAATGACAGAGTCTTAGCTCCTCCCAGTGTGGAGGAGAATCCTTGCTTCCCACAGCAACGTATTGATGGTTTATGCCTGGAGCAGAAGGAGAAAGTGAGCTGGTCTGGCTGTAATGGGCAAAAATGATGTCTTCCCTGAGCCCTTAGACTGTCGACACCTTGAAGCAGTGCGGGAGGGCCAGTGGTCAAATGGATCTCACCATAACTTAAATGAGCTCTTCCTTGGAAGCGGGAATTCCTAGTCGCCCAACTTCCTCCAACTTTGCGCAGTGGCAATATCGTAGCCCATGAGGTATAACCGAGGCGTGATTATTGCTAATTGAAAACTTTTCCCAATACCCCGCCATGATGACTTGAAATATAGTCAGCATTGGCAATTTTTGTTGGTCTCTCAGGAGACTTCATCCATGGTATGCAAATGACAGAGTCTTAGCTCCTCCCAGTGTGGAGGAGAATCCTTGCTACCCACAGCAACGTATTGATGGTTTATGCCTGGAGCAGAAGGAGAAAGTGAGCTGGTCTGGCTATAAATGGGCAAAAGTGATGTCTTCCCTGAGCCCTTAGACTGTCGACACCTTGAAGCAGTGCGGGAGGGCCAGTGGTCAAATGGATCTCACCATAACTTAAATGAGCTCTTCCTTGGAAGCGGGAATTCCTAGTCGCCCAACTTCCTCCAACTTTGCGCAGTGGCAATATCGTAGCACATGAGGTATAACCGAGGCGTGATTATTGCTAATTGAAAACTTTTCCCAATACCCCGCTATGATGACTTGAAATATAGTCAGCATTGGCAATTTTTGTTGGTCTCTCATGAGACTTCATCCATGGTATGCAAATGACAGAGTCTTAGATCCTCCCAGCGTGGAGGAGAATCCTTGCTTCCCACAGCAACGTATTGATGGTTTATGCCTGGAGCAGAAGGAGAAAGTGAGCTGGTCTGGCTGTAATGGGCAAAAATGATGTCTTCCCTGAGCCCTTAGACTGTCGACACCTTGAAGCAGTGCGGGAGGGCCAGTGGTCAAATGGATCTCACCATAACTTAAATGAGCTCTTCCTTGGAAGCGGGAATTCCTAGTCGCCCAACTTCCTCCAACTTTGCGCAGTGGCAATATCGTAGCCCATGAGGTATAACCGAGGCGTGATTATTGCTAATTGAAAACTTTTCCCAATACCCCGCCATGATGACTTGAAATATAGTCAGCATTGGCAATTTTTGTTGGTCTCTCAGGAGACTTCATCCATGGTATGCAAATGACAGAGTCTTAGCTCCTCCCAGTGTGGAGGAGAATCCTTGCTACCCACAGCAACGTATTGATGGTTTATGCCTGGAGCAGAAGGAGAAAGTGAGCTGGTCTGGCTGTAATGGGCAAAAATGATGTCTTCCCTGAGCCCTTAGACTGTCGACACCTTGAAGCAGTGCGGGAGGGCCAGTGGTCAAATGGATCTCACCATAACTTAAATGAGCTCTTCCTTGGAAGCGGGAATTCCTAGTCGCCCATCTTCCTCCAACTTTGCGCAGTGGCAATATCGTAGCCCATGAGGTATAACCGAGGCGTGATTATTGCTAATTGAAAACTTTTCCCAATACCCCGCCATGATGACTTGAAATATAGTCAGCATTGGCAATTTTTGTTGGTCTCTCAGGAGACTTCATCCATGGTATGCAAATGACAGAGTCTTAGCTCCTCCCAGCGTGGAGGAGAATCCTTGCTTCCCACAGCAACGTATTGATGGTTTATGCCTGGAGCAGAAGGAGAAAGTGAGCTGGTCTGGCTGTAATGGGCAAAAATGATGTCTTCCCTGAGCCCTTAGACTGTCGACACCTTGAAGCAGTGCGGGAGGGCCAGTGGTCAAATGGATCTCACCATAACTTAAATGAGCTCTTCCTTGGAAGCGGGAATTCCTAGTCGCCCAACTTCCTCCAACTTTGCGCAGTGGCAATATCGTAGCTCATGAGGTATAACCGAGGCGTGATTATTGCTAATTGAAAACTTTTCCCAATACCCCGTCATGATGACTTGAAATATAGTCAGCATTGGCAATTTTTGTTGGTCTCTCAGGAGACTTCATCCGTGGTATGCAAATGACAGAGTCTTAGCTCCTCCCAGTGTGGAGGAGAATCCTTGCTTCCCACAGCAATGTATTGATGGTTTTTGCCTGGAGCAGAAGGAGAAAGTGAGCTGGTCTGGCTGTAATGGGCAAAAATGATGTCTTCCCTGAGCCCTTAGACTGTCGACACCTTGAAGCAGTGTGGGAGGGCCAGTGGTCAAATGGATCTCACCATAACCTAAATGAGCTCTTCCTTGGAAGGGGGAATTCCTAGTCGCCCAACTACCTCCAACTTTGCGCAGTGGCAATATCGTAGCCCATGAGGTATAACCGAGGCGTGATTATTGCTAATTGAAAACTTTTCCCAATACGTCGCCATGATGACTTGAAATATAGTCAGCGTTGGCTATTTTTGTTGGTCTCTCAGGAGACTTCATCCATGGTATGCAAATGACAGAGTCTTAGCTCCTTCCAGTGTGGAGGAGAATCCTTGCTTCCCACAGCAACGTATTGATGGTTTATGCCTGGAGCAGAAGGAGAAAGTGAGCTGGTCTGGCTGTAATGGGCAAAAATGATGTCTTCCCTGAGCCCTTAGACTGTCGACACCTTGAAGCAGTGCGGGAGGGCCAGTGGTCAAATGGATCTCACCATAACTTAAATGAGCTCTTCCTTGGAAGCGGGAATTCCTAGTCGCCCAACTTCCTCCAACTTTGCGCAGTGGCAATATCGTAGCCCATGAGGTATAACCGAGGCGTGATTATTGCTAATTGAAAACTTTTCCCAATACCCCGCCATGATGACTTGAAATATAGTCAGCATTGGCAACTTTTGTTGGTCTCTCAGGAGACTTCATCCATGGTATGCAAATGACAGAGTCTTAGCTCCTCCCAGTGTGGAGGAGAATCCTTGCTTCCCACAGCAAAGTATTGATGGTTTATGCCTGGAGCAGAAGAAGAAAGTGAGCTGGTATGGCTGTAATGGGCAAAAATGATGTCTTCCCTGAGCCCTTAGACTGTCGACACCTTGAAGCAGTGCGAGAGGGCCAGTGGTCAAATGGATCTCACCATAACTTAAATGAGCTCTTCCTTGGAAGCGGGAATTCCTATTCGCCCAACTTCCTCCAACTTTGCGCAGTGGCAATATCGTAGCCCATGAGGTATAACCGAGGCGTGATTATTGCTAATTGAAAACTTTTCCCAATACCCCGCCATGATGACTTGAAATATAGTCAGCATTGGCAATTTTTGTTGGTCTCTCAGGAGACTTCATCCATGGTATGCAAATGACAGAGTCTTAGCTCCTCCCAGTGTGGAGGAGAATCCTTGCTTCCCACAGCAACGTATTGATGGTTTATGCCTGGAGCAGAAGGAGAAAGTGAGCTGGTCTGGCTGTAATGGGCAAAAATGATGTCTTCCCTGAGCCCTTAGACTGTCGACACCTTGAAGCAGTGCGGGAGGGCCAGTGGTCAAATGGATCTCACCATAACTTAAATGAGCTCTTCCTTGGAAGCGGGAATTCCTAGTCGCCCAACTTCCTCCAACTTTGCGCAGTGGCAATATCGTAGCCCATGAGGTATAACCGAGGCGTGATTATTGCTAATTGAAAACTTTTCCCAATACCCCGCCATGATGACTTGAAATATAGTCAGCATTGGCAATTTTTGTTGGTCTCTCAGGAGACTTCATCCATGGTATGCAAATGACAGAGTCTTAGCTCCTCCCAGCGTGGAGGAGAGTCCTTGCTTCCCACAGCAACGTATTGATGGTTTATGCCTGGAGCAGAAGGAGAAAGTGAGCTGGTATGGCTGTAATGGGCAAAAATGATGTCTTCCCTGAGCCCTTAGACTGTCGACACCTTGAAGCAGTGCGGGAGGGCCAGTGGTCAAATGGATCTCACCATAACTTAAATGAGCTCTTCCTTGGAAGCGGGAATTCCTACTCGCCCAACTTCCTCCTACTTTGCGCAGTGGCAATATCGTAGCCCATGAGGTATAACCGAGGCGTGATTATTGCTAATTGAAAACTTTTCCCAATACCCCGCCATGATGACTTGAAATATAGTCAGCATTGGCAATTTTTGTTGGTCTCTCAGGAGACTTCATCCATGGTATGCAAATGACAGAGTCTTAGCTCCTCCCAGTGTGGAGGAGAATCCTTGCTTCCCACAGCAACGTATTGATGGTTTATGCCTGGAGCAGAAGGAGAAAGTGAGCTGGTCTGGCTGTAATGGGCAAAAATGATGTCTTCCCTGAGCCCTTAGACTGTCGACACCTTGAAGCAGTGCGGGAGGGCCAGTGGTCAAATGGATTTCACCATAACTTAAATGAGCTCTTCCTTGGAAGCGGGAATTCCTAGTCGCCCAACTTCCTCCAACTTTGCGCAGTGGCAATATCGTAGCCCATGAGGTATAACCGAGGCGTGATTATTGCTAATTGAAAACTTTTCCCAATACCCCGCCATGATGACTTGAAATATAGTCAGCATTGGCAATTTTTGTTGGTCTCTCAGGAGACTTCATCCTTGGTATGCAAATGACAGAGTCTTAGCTCCTCCCAGTGTGGAGGAGAATCCTTGCTTCCCACAGCAACGTATTGATGGTTTATGCCTGGAGCAGAAGGAGAAAGTGAGCTGGTCTGGCTGTAATGGGCAAAAATGATGTCTTCCCTGAGCCCTTACACTGTCGACACCTTGAAGCAGTGCGGGAGGGCCAGTGGTCAAATGGATCTCACCATAACTTAAATGAGCTCTTCCTTGGAAGCGGGAATTCCTAGTCGCCCAACTTCCTCCAACTTTGCGCAGTGGCAATATCGTAGCCCATGAGGTATAACCGAGACGTGATTATTGCTAATTGAAAACTTTTCCCAATACCCCGCCATGATGACTTGAAATATAGTCAGCATTGGCAATTTTTGTTGGTCTCTCAGGAGACTTCATCCATGGTATGCAAATGACAGAGTCTTAGCTCCTCCCAGTGTGGTGGAGAATCCTTGCTTCCCACAGCAACGTATTGATGGTTTATGCCTAGAGCAGAAGGAGAAAGTGAGCTGGTCTGGCTGTAATGGGCAAAAATGATGTCTTCCCTGAGCCCTTAGACTGTCGACACCTTGAAGCAGTGCGGGAGGGCCAGTGGTCAAATGGATCTCACCATAACTTAAATGAGCTCTTCCTTGGAAGCGGGAATTCCTAGTCACCCAACTTCCTCCAACTTTGCGCAGTGGCAATATCGTAGCCCATGAGGTATAACCGAGGCGTGATTATTGCTAATTGAAAACTTTTCCCAATACCCCGCCATGATGACTTGAAATATAGTCAGCATTGGCAATTTTTGTTGGTCTCTCAGGAGACTTCATCCTTGGTATGCAAATGACAGAGTCTTAACTCCTCCCAGTGTGGTGGAGAATCCTTGCTTCCCACAGCAACGTATTGATGGTTTATGCCTGGTGCAGAAGGAGAAAGTGAGCTGGTCTGGCTGTAATGGGCAAAAATGATGTCTTCCCTGAGCCCTTACACTGTCGACACCTTGAAGCAGTGCGGGAGGGCCAGTGGTCAAATGGATCTCACCATAACTTAAATGAGCTCTTCCTTGGAAGCGGGAATTCCTAGTCGCCCAACTTCCTCCAACTTTGCGCAGTGGCAATATCGTAGCCCATGAGGTATAACCGAGGCGTGATTATTGCTAATTGAAAACTTTTCCCAATACCCCGCCATGATGACTTGAAATATAGTCAGCATTGGCAATTTTTGTTGGTCTCTCAGGAGACTTCATCCATGGTATGCAAATGACAGAGTCTTAGCTCCTTCCAGTGTGGAGGAGAATCCTTGCTTCCCACAGCAACGTATTGATGGTTTATGCCTGGAGCAGAAGGAGAAAGTGAGCTGGTCTGGCTGTAATGGGCAAAAATGATGTCTTCCCTGAGCCCTTAGACTGTCGACACCTTGAAGCAGTGCGGAAGGGCCAGTGGTCAAATGGATCTCACCATAACTTAAATGAGCTCTTCCTTGGAAGCGGGAATTCCTAGTCGCCCAACTTCCTCCAACTTTGCGCAGTGGCAATATTGTAGCCCATGAGGTATAACCGAGGCGTGATTATTGCTAATTGAAAACTTTTCCCAATACCCCGCCATGATGACTTGAAATATAGTCAGCATTGGCAATTATTGTTGGTCTCTCAGGAGACTTCATCCATGGTATGCAAATGACAGAGTCTTAGCTCCTCCCAGTGTGGAGGAGAAACCTTGCTTCCCACAGCAACGTATTGATGGTTTATGCCTGGAGCAGAAGGAGAAAGTGAGCTGGTCTGGCTGTAATGGGCAAAAATGATGTCTTCCCTGAGCCCTTAGACTGTCGACTCCTTGAAGCAGTGCGGGAGGGCCAGTGGTCAAATGGATCTCACCATAACTTAAATGAGCTCTTCCTTGGAAGCGGGAATTCCTAGTCGCCCAACTTCCTCCAACTTTGCGCAGTGGCAATATTGTAGCCCATGAGGTATAACCGAGGCGTGATTATTGCTAATTGAAAACTTTTCCCAATACCCCGCCATGATGACTTGAAATATAGACAGCATTGGCAATTTTTGTTGGTCTCTCAGGAGACTTCATCCTTGGTATGCAAATGACAGAGTCTTAGCTCCTCCCAGTGTGGAGGAGAATCCTTGCTTCCCACAGCAACGTATTGATGGTTTATGCCTGGAGCAGAAGGAGAAAGTGAGCTGGTCTGGCTGTAATGGGCAAAAATGATGTCTTCCCTGAGCCCTTACACTGTCGACACCTTGAAGCAGTGCGGGAGGGCCAGTGGTCAAATGGATCTCACCATAACTTAAATGAGCTCTTCCTTGGAAGCGGGAATTCCTAGTCGCCCAACTTCCTCCAACTTTGCGCAGTGGCAATATCGTAGCCCATGAGGTATAACCGAGACGTGATTATTGCTAATTGAAAACTTTTCCCAATACCCCGCCATGATGACTTGAAATATAGTCAGCATTGGCAATTTTTGTTGGTCTCTCAGGAGACTTCATCCTTGGTATGCAAATGACAGAGTCTTAACTCCTCCCAGTGTGGTGGAGAATCCTTGCTTCCCACAGCAACGTATTGATGGTTTATGCCTGGTGCAGAAGGAGAAAGTGAGCTGGTCTGGCTGTAATGGGCAAAAATGATGTCTTCCCTGAGCCCTTACACTGTCGACACCTTGAAGCAGTGCGGGAGGGCCAGTGGTCAAATGGATCTCACCATAACTTAAATGAGCTCTTCCTTGGAAGCGGGAATTCCTAGTCGCCCAACTTCCTCCAACTTTGCGCAGTGGCAATATCGTAGCCCATGAGGTATAACCGAGGCGTGATTATTGCTAATTGAAAACTTTTCCCAATACCCCGCCATGATGACTTGAAATATAGTCAGCATTGGCAATTTTTGTTGGTCTCTCAGGAGACTTCATCCATGGTATGCAAATGACAGAGTCTTAGCTCCTTCCAGTGTGGAGGAGAATCCTTGCTTCCCACAGCAACGTATTGATGGTTTATGCCTGGAGCAGAAGGAGAAAGTGAGCTGGTCTGGCTGTAATGGGCAAAAATGATGTCTTCCCTGAGCCCTTAGACTGTCGACACCTTGAAGCAGTGCGGAAGGGCCAGTGGTCAAATGGATCTCACCATAACTTAAATGAGCTCTTCCTTGGAAGCGGGAATTCCTAGTCGCCCAACTTCCTCCAACTTTGCGCAGTGGCAATATCGTAGCCCATGAGGTATAACCGAGGCGTGATTATTGCTAATTGAAAACTTTTCCCAATACCCCGCCATGATGACTTGAAATATAGTCACCATTGGCAATTTTTGTTGGTCTCTCAGGAGACTTCATCCATGGTATGCAAATGACAGAGTCTTAGCTCCTCCCAGTGTGGAGGAGAATCCTTGCTTTCCACAGCAAGGTATTGATGGTTTATGCCTGGAGCAGAAGGAGAAAGTGAGCTGGTCTGGCTGTAATGGGCAAAAATGATGTCTTCCCTGAGCCCTTAGACTGTCGACACCTTGAAGCAGTGCGGGAGGGCCAGTGGTCAAATGGATCTCACCATAACTTAAATGAGCTCTTCCTTGGAAGCGGGAATTCCTAGTCGCCCAACTTCCTCCAACTTTGCACAGTGGCAATATCGTAGCCCATGAGGTATAACCGAGGCGTGATTATTGCTAATTGAAAACTTTTCCCAATACCCCGCCATGATGACTTGAAATATAGTCAGCATTGGCAATTTTTGTTGGTCTCTCAGGAGACTTCATCCATGGTATGCAAATGACAGAGTCTTAGCTCCTCCCAGTGTGGAGGAGAATCCTTGCTTCCCACAGCAACGTATTGATGGTTTATGCCTGGAGCAGAAGGAGAAAGTGAGCTGGTCTGGCTGTAATGGGCAAAAATGATGTCTTCCCTGAGCCCTTAGACTGTCGACACCTTGAAGCAGTGCGGGAGGGCCAGTGGTCAAATGGATCTCACCATAACTTAAATGAGCTCTTCCTTGGAAGCGGGAATTCCTAGTCGCCCAACTTCCTCCAACTTTGCGCAGTGGCAATATCGTAGCCCATGAGGTATAACCGAGGCGTGATTATTGCTAATTGAAAACTTTTCCCAATACCCCGCCATGATGACTTGAAATATAGTCAGCATTGGCAATTTTTGTTGGTCTCTCAGGAGACTTCATCCATGGTATGCAAATGACAGAGTCTTAGCTCCTCCCAGTGTGGAGGAGAATCCTTGCTTCCCACAGCAACTTATTGATGGTTTATGCCTGGAGCAGAAGGAGAAAGTGAGCTGGTCTGGCTGTAATGGGCAAAAATGATGTCTTCCCTGAGCCCTTAGACTGTCGACACCTTGAAGCAGTGCGGGAGGGCCAGTGGTCAAATGGATCTCACCATAACTTAAATGAGCTCTTCCTTGGAAGCGGGAATTCCTAGTCGCCCAACTTCCTCCAACTTTGCGCAGTGGCAATATCGTAGCCCATGTGGTATAACCGAGGCGTGATTATTGCTAATTGAAAACTTTTCCCAATACCCCGCCATGATGACTTGAAATATAGTCAGCATTGGCAATTTTTGTTGGTCTCTCAGGAGACTTCATCCATGGTATGCAAATGACAGAGTCTTAGCTCCTCCCAGTGTGGAGGAGAATCCTTGCTTCCCACAGCAACGTATTGATGGTTTATGCCTGGAGCAGAAGGAGAAAGTGAGCTGGTCTGGCTGTAATGGGCAAAAATGATGTCTTCCCTGAGCCCTTAGACTGTCGACACCTTGAAGCAGTGCGGGAGGGCCAGTGGTCAAATGGATCTCACCATAACTTAAATGAGCTCTTCCTTGGAAGCGGGAATTCCTAGTCGCCCAACTTCCTCCAACTTTGCGCAGTGGCAATATCGTAGCCCATGAGGTATAACCGAGGCGTGATTATTGCTAATTGAAAACTTTTCCCAATACCCCGCCATGATGACTTGAAATATAGTCAGCATTGGCAATTTTTGTTGGTCTCTCAGGAGACTTCATCCATGGTATGCAAATGACAGAGTCTTAGCTCCTCCCAGTGTGGAGGAGAATCCTTGCTTCCCACAGCAACGTATTGATGGTTTATGCCTGGAGCAGAAGGAGAAAGTGAGCTGGTCTGGCTGTAATGGGCAAAAATGATGTCTTCCCTGAGCCCTTAGACTGTCGACACCTTGAAGCAGTGCGGGAGGGCCAGTGGTCAAATGGATCTCACCATAACTTAAATGAGCTCTTCCTTGGAAGCGGGAATTCCTAGTCGCCCAACTTCCTCCAACTTTGCGCAGTGGCAATATCGTAGCCCATGAGGTATAACCGAGGCGTGATTATTGCTAATTGAAAACTTTTCCCAATACCCCGCCATGATGACTTGAAATATAGTCAGCATTGGCAATTTTTGTTGGTCTCTCAGGAGACTTCATCCATGGTATGCAAATGACAGAGTCTTAGCTCCTCCCAGTGTGGAGGAGAATCCTTGCTTCCCACAGCAACGTATTGATGGTTTATGCCTGGAGCAGAAGGAGAAAGTGAGCTGGTCTGGCTGTAATGGGCAAAAATGATGTCTTCCCTGAGCCCTTAGACTGTCGACACCTTGAAGCAGTGCGGGAGGGCCAGTGGTCAAATGGATCTCACCATAACTTAAATGAGCTCTTCCTTGGAAGCGGGAATTCCTAGTCGCCCAACTTCCTCCAACTTTGCGCAGTGGCAGTATCGTAGCCCATGAGGTATAACCGAGGCGTGATTATTGCTAATTGAAAACTTTTCCCAATACCCCGCCATGATGACTTGAAATATAGTCAGCATTGGCAATTTTTGTTGGTCTCTCAGGAGACTTCATCCATGGTATGCAAATGACAGAGTCTTAGCTCCTCCCAGTGTGGAGGAGAATCCTTGCTTCCCACAGCAACTTATTGATGGTTTATGCCTGGAGCAGAAGGAGAAAGTGAGCTGGTCTGGCTGTAATGGGCAAAAATGATGTCTTCCCTGAGCCCTTAGACTGTCGACACCTTGAAGCAGTGCGGGAGGGCCAGTGGTCAAATGGATCTCACCATAACTTAAATGAGCTCTTCCTTGGAAGCGGGAATTCCTAGTCGCCCAACTTCCTCCAACTTTGCGCAGTGGCAATATCGTAGCCCATGTGGTATAACCGAGGCGTGATTATTGCTAATTGAAAACTTTTCCCAATACCCCGCCATGATGACTTGAAATATAGTCAGCATTGGCAATTTTTGTTGGTCTCTCAGGAGACTTCATCCATGGTATGCAAATGACAGAGTCTTAGCTCCTCCCAGTGTGGAGGAGAATCCTTGCTTCCCACAGCAACGTATTGATGGTTTATGCCTGGAGCAGAAGGAGAAAGTGAGCTGGTCTGGCTGTAATGGGCAAAAATGATGTCTTCCCTGAGCCCTTAGACTGTCGACACCTTGAAGCAGTGCGGGAGGGCCAGTGGTCAAATGGATCTCACCATAACTTAAATGAGCTCTTCCTTGGAAGCGGGAATTCCTAGTCGCCCAACTTCCTCCAACTTTGCGCAGTGGCAGTATCGTAGCCCATGAGGTATAACCGAGGCGTGATTATTGCTAATTGAAAACTTTTCCCAATACCCCGCCATGATGACTTGAAATATAGTCAGCATTGGCAATTTTTGTTGGTCTCTCAGGAGACTTCATCCATGGTATGCAAATGACAGAGTCTTAGCTCCTCCCAGTGTGGAGGAGAATCCTTGCTTCCCACAGCAACTTATTGATGGTTTATGCCTGGAGCAGAAGGAGAAAGTGAGCTGGTCTGGCTGTAATGGGCAAAAATGATGTCTTCCCTGAGCCCTTAGACTGTCGACACCTTGAAGCAGTGCGGGAGGGCCAGTGGTCAAATGGATCTCACCATAACTTAAATGAGCTCTTCCTTGGAAGCGGGAATTCCTAGTCGCCCAACTTCCTCCAACTTTGCGCAGTGGCAATATCGTAGCCCATGTGGTATAACCGAGGCGTGATTATTGCTAATTGAAAACTTTTCCCAATACCCCGCCATGATGACTTGAAATATAGTCAGCATTGGCAATTTTTGTTGGTCTCTCAGGAGACTTCATCCATGGTATGCAAATGACAGAGTCTTAGCTCCTCCCAGTGTGGAGGAGAATCCTTGCTTCCCACAGCAACGTATTGATGGTTTATGCCTGGAGCAGAAGGAGAAAGTGAGCTGGTCTGGCTGTAATGGGCAAAAATGATGTCTTCCCTGAGCCCTTAGACTGTCGACACCTTGAAGCAGTGCGGGAGGGCCAGTGGTCAAATGGATCTCACCATAACTTAAATGAGCTCTTCCTTGGAAGCGGGAATTCCTAGTCGCCCAACTTCCTCCAACTTTGCGCAGTGGCAATATCGTAGCCCATGAGGTATAACCG
Organism: Ranitomeya imitator; assembly: GCF_032444005.1. Classification (NCBI taxonomy): domain Eukaryota; kingdom Metazoa; phylum Chordata; class Amphibia; order Anura; family Dendrobatidae; genus Ranitomeya; species Ranitomeya imitator. The sequence goes on along the minus strand of NC_091285.1, from coordinate 653,428,724 downwards.
AGGCGTGATTATTGCTAATTGAAAACTTTTCCCAATACCCCGCCATGATGACTTGAAATATAGTCAGCATTGGCAATTTTTGTTGGTCTCTCAGGAGACTTCATCCATGGTATGCAAATGACAGAGTCTTAGCTCCTCCCAGTGTGGAGGAGAATCCTTGCTTCCCACAGCAACGTATTGATGGTTTATGCCTGGAGCAGAAGGAGAAAGTGAGCTGGTCTGGCTGTAATGGGCAAAAATGATGTCTTCCCTGAGCCCTTAGACTGTCGACACCTTGAAGCAGTGCGGGAGGGCCAGTGGTCAAATGGATCTCACCATAACTTAAATGAGCTCTTCCTTGGAAGCGGGAATTCCTAGTCGCCCAACTTCCTCCAACTTTGCGCAGTGGCAATATCGTAGCCCATGAGGTATAACCGAGGCGTGATTATTGCTAATTGAAAACTTTTCCCAATACCCCGCCATGATGACTTGAAATATAGTCAGCATTGGCAATTTTTGTTGGTCTCTCAGGAGACTTCATCCATGGTATGCAAATGACAGAGTCTTAGCTCCTCCCAGTGTGGAGGAGAATCCTTGCTTCCCACAGCAACGTATTGATGGTTTATGCCTGGAGCAGAAGGAGAAAGTGAGCTGGTCTGGCTGTAATGGGCAAAAATGATGTCTTCCCTGAGCCCTTAGACTGTCGACACCTTGAAGCAGTGCGGGAGGGCCAGTGGTCAAATGGATCTCACCATAACTTAAATGAGCTCTTCCTTGGAAGCGGGAATTCCTAGTCGCCCAACTTCCTCCAACTTTGCACAGTGGCAATATCGTAGCCCATGAGGTATAACCGAGGCGTGATTATTGCTAATTGAAAACTTTTCCCAATACCCCGCCATGATGACTTGAAATATAGTCAGCATTGGCAATTTTTGTTGGTCTCTCAGGAGACTTCATCCATGGTATGCAAATGACAGAGTCTTAGCTCCTCCCAGTGTGGAGGAGAATCCTTGCTTCCCACAGCAACTTATTGATGGTTTATGCCTGGAGCAGAAGGAGAAAGTGAGCTGGTCTGGCTGTAATGGGCAAAAATGATGTCTTCCCTGAGCCCTTAGACTGTCGACACCTTGAAGCAGTGCGGGAGGGCCAGTGGTCAAATGGATCTCACCATAACTTAAATGAGCTCTTCCTTGGAAGCGGGAATTCCTAGTCGCCCAACTTCCTCCAACTTTGCGCAGTGGCAATATCGTAGCCCATGTGGTATAACCGAGGCGTGATTATTGCTAATTGAAAACTTTTCCCAATACCCCGCCATGATGACTTGAAATATAGTCAGCATTGGCAATTTTTGTTGGTCTCTCAGGAGACTTCATCCATGGTATGCAAATGACAGAGTCTTAGCTCCTCCCAGTGTGGAGGAGAATCCTTGCTTCCCACAGCAACGTATTGATGGTTTATGCCTGGAGCAGAAGGAGAAAGTGAGCTGGTCTGGCTGTAATGGGCAAAAATGATGTCTTCCCTGAGCCCTTAGACTGTCGACACCTTGAAGCAGTGCGGGAGGGCCAGTGGTCAAATGGATCTCACCATAACTTAAATGAGCTCTTCCTTGGAAGCGGGAATTCCTAGTCGCCCAACTTCCTCCAACTTTGCGCAGTGGCAATATCGTAGCCCATGAGGTATAACCGAGGCGTGATTATTGCTAATTGAAAACTTTTCCCAATACCCCGCCATGATGACTTGAAATATAGTCAGCATTGGCAATTTTTGTTGGTCTCTCAGGAGACTTCATCCATGGTATGCAAATGACAGAGTCTTAGCTCCTCCCAGTGTGGAGGAGAATCCTTGCTTCCCACAGCAACGTATTGATGGTTTATGCCTGGAGCAGAAGGAGAAAGTGAGCTGGTCTGGCTGTAATGGGCAAAAATGATGTCTTCCCTGAGCTCTTAGACTGTCGACACCTTGAAGCAGTGCGGGAGGGCCAGTGGTCAAATGGATCTCACCATAACTTAAATGAGCTCTTCCTTGGAAGCGGGAATTCCTAGTCGCCCAACTTCCTCCAACTTTGCGCAGTGGCAATATCGTAGCCCATGAGGTATAACCGAGGCGTGATTATTGCTAATTGAAAACTTTTCCCAATACCCCGCCATGATGACTTGAAATATAATCAGCATTGGCAATTTTTGTTGGTCTCTCAGGAGACTTCATCCATGGTATGCAAATGACAGAGTCTTAGCTCCTCCCAGTGTGGAGGAGAATGCTTGCTTCCCACAGCAACGTATTGATGGTTTATGCCTGGAGCAGAAGGAGAAAGTGAGCTGGTCTGGCTGTAATGGGCAAAAATGATGTCTTCCCTGAGCCCTTAGACTGTCGACACCTTGAAGCAGTGCGGGAGGGCCAGTGGTCAAATGGATCTCACCATAACTTAAATGAGCTCTTCCTTGGAAGCGGGAATTCCTAGTCACCCAACTTCCTCCAACTTTGCGCAGTGGCAATATCGTAGCCCATGAGGTATAACCGAGGCGTGATTATTGCTAATTGAAAACTTTTCCCAATACCCCGCCATGATGACTTGAAATATAGTCAGCATTGGCAATTTTTGTTGGTCTCTCAGGAGACTTCATCCTTGGTATGCAAATGACAGAGTCTTAACTCCTCCCAGTGTGGTGGAGAATCCTTGCTTCCCACAGCAACGTATTGATGGTTTATGCCTGGTGCAGAAGGAGAAAGTGAGCTGGTCTGGCTGTAATGGGCAAAAATGATGTCTTCCCTGAGCCCTTACACTGTCGACACCTTGAAGCAGTGCGGGAGGGCCAGTGGTCAAATGGATCTCACCATAACTTAAATGAGCTCTTCCTTGGAAGCGGGAATTCCTAGTCGCCCAACTTCCTCCAACTTTGCGCAGTGGCAATATCGTAGCCCATGAGGTATAACCGAGGCGTGATTATTGCTAATTGAAAACTTTTCCCAATACCCCGCCATGATGACTTGAAATATAGTCAGCATTGGCAATTTTTGTTGGTCTCTCAGGAGACTTCATCCATGGTATGCAAATGACAGAGTCTTAGCTCCTTCCAGTGTGGAGGAGAATCCTTGCTTCCCACAGCAACGTATTGATGGTTTATGCCTGGAGCAGAAGGAGAAAGTGAGCTGGTCTGGCTGTAATGGGCAAAAATGATGTCTTCCCTGAGCCCTTAGACTGTCGACACCTTGAAGCAGTGCGGAAGGGCCAGTGGTCAAATGGATCTCACCATAACTTAAATGAGCTCTTCCTTGGAAGCGGGAATTCCTAGTCGCCCAACTTCCTCCAACTTTGCGCAGTGGCAATATCGTAGCCCATGAGGTATAACCGAGGCGTGATTATTGCTAATTGAAAACTTTTCCCAATACCCCGCCATGATGACTTGAAATATAGTCACCATTGGCAATTTTTGTTGGTCTCTCAGGAGACTTCATCCATGGTATGCAAATGACAGAGTCTTAGCTCCTCCCAGTGTGGAGGAGAATCCTTGCTTTCCACAGCAACGTATTGATGGTTTATGCCTGGAGCAGAAGGAGAAAGTGAGCTGGTCTGGCTGTAATGGGCAAAAATGATGTCTTCCCTGAGCCCTTAGACTGTCGACACCTTGAAGCAGTGCGGGAGGGCCAGTGGTCAAATGGATCTCACCATAACTTAAATGAGCTCTTCCTTGGAAGCGGGAATTCCTAGTCGCCCAACTTCCTCCAACTTTGCGCAGTGGCAATATCGTAGCCCATGAGGTATAACCGAGGCGTGATTATTGCTAATTGAAAACTTTTCCCAATACCCCGCCATGATGACTTGAAATATAGTCAGCATTGGCAATTTTTGTTGGTCTCTCAGGAGACTTCATCCTTGGTATGCAAATGACAGAGTCTTAATTCCTCCCAGTGTGGTGGAGAATCCTTGCTTCCCACAGCAACGTATTGATGGTTTATGCCTGGTGCAGAAGGAGAAAGTGAGCTGGTCTGGCTGTAATGGGCAAAAATGATGTCTTCCCTGAGCCCTTACACTGTCGACACCTTGAAGCAGTGCGGGAGGGCCAGTGGTCAAATGGATCTCACCATAACTTAAATGAGCTCTTCCTTGGAAGCGGGAATTCCTAGTCGCCCAACTTCCTCCAACTTTGCGCAGTGGCAATATCGTAGCCCATGAGGTATAACCGAGGCGTGATTATTGCTAATTGAAAACTTTTCCCAATACCCCGCCATGATGACTTGAAATATAGTCAGCATTGGCAATTTTTGTTGGTCTCTCAGGAGACTTCATCCATGGTATGCAAATGACAGAGTCTTAGCTCCTTCCAGTGTGGAGGAGAATCCTTGCTTCCCACAGCAACGTATTGATGGTTTATGCCTGGAGCAGAAGGAGAAAGTGAGCTGGTCTGGCTGTAATGGGCAAAAATGATGTCTTCCCTGAGCCCTTAGACTGTCGACACCTTGAAGCAGTGCGGAAGGGCCAGTGGTCAAATGGATCTCACCATAACTTAAATGAGCTCTTCCTTGGAAGCGGGAATTCCTAGTCGCCCAACTTCCTCCAACTTTGCGCAGTGGCAATATCGTAGCCCATGAGGTATAACCGAGGCGTGATTATTGCTAATTGAAAACTTTTCCCAATACCCCGCCATGATGACTTGAAATATAGTCACCATTGGCAATTTTTGTTGGTCTCTCAGGAGACTTCATCCATGGTATGCAAATGACAGAGTCTTAGCTCCTCCCAGTGTGGAGGAGAATCCTTGCTTTCCACAGCAACGTATTGATGGTTTATGCCTGGAGCAGAAGGAGAAAGTGAGCTGGTCTGGCTGTAATGGGCAAAAATGATGTCTTCCCTGAGCCCTTAGACTGTCGACACCTTGAAGCAGTGCGGGAGGGCCAGTGGTCAAATGGATCTCACCATAACTTAAATGAGCTCTTCCTTGGAAGCGGGAATTCCTAGTCGCCCAACTTCCTCCAACTTTGCGCAGTGGCAATATCGTAGCCCATGAGGTATAACCGAGGCGTGATTATTGCTAATTGAAAACTTTTCCCAATACCCCGCCATGATGACTTGAAATATAGTCAGCATTGGCAATTTTTGTTGGTCTCTCAGGAGACTTCATCCTTGGTATGCAAATGACAGAGTCTTAACTCCTCCCAGTGTGGTGGAGAATCCTTGCTTCCCACAGCAACGTATTGATGGTTTATGCCTGGTGCAGAAGGAGAAAGTGAGCTGGTCTGGCTGTAATGGGCAAAAATGATGTCTTCCCTGAGCCCTTACACTGTCGACACCTTGAAGCAGTGCGGGAGGGCCAGTGGTCAAATGGATCTCACCATAACTTAAATGAGCTCTTCCTTGGAAGCGGGAATTCCTAGTCGCCCAACTTCCTCCAACTTTGCGCAGTGGCAATATCGTAGCCCATGAGGTATAACCGAGGCGTGATTATTGCTAATTGAAAACTTTTCCCAATACCCCGCCATGATGACTTGAAATATAGTCAGCATTGGCAATTTTTGTTGGTCTCTCAGGAGACTTCATCCATGGTATGCAAATGACAGAGTCTTAGCTCCTTCCAGTGTGGAGGAGAATCCTTGCTTCCCACAGCAACGTATTGATGGTTTATGCCTGGAGCAGAAGGAGAAAGTGAGCTGGTCTGGCTGTAATGGGCAAAAATGATGTCTTCCCTGAGCCCTTAGACTGTCGACACCTTGAAGCAGTGCGGAAGGGCCAGTGGTCAAATGGATCTCACCATAACTTAAATGAGCTCTTCCTTGGAAGCGGGAATTCCTAGTCGCCCAACTTCCTCCAACTTTGCGCAGTGGCAATATCGTAGCCCATGAGGTATAACCGAGGCGTGATTATTGCTAATTGAAAACTTTTCCCAATACCCCGCCATGATGACTTGAAATATAGTCACCATTGGCAATTTTTGTTGGTCTCTCAGGAGACTTCATCCATGGTATGCAAATGACAGAGTCTTAGCTCCTCCCAGTGTGGAGGAGAATCCTTGCTTTCCACAGCAACGTATTGATGGTTTATGCCTGGAGCAGAAGGAGAAAGTGAGCTGGTCTGGCTGTAATGGGCAAAAATGATGTCTTCCCTGAGCCCTTAGACTGTCGACACCTTGAAGCAGTGCGGGAGGGCCAGTGGTCAAATGGATCTCACCATAACTTAAATGAGCTCTTCCTTGGAAGCGGGAATTCCTAGTCGCCCAACTTCCTCCAACTTTGCGCAGTGGCAATATCGTAGCCCATGAGGTATAACCGAGGCGTGATTATTGCTAATTGAAAACTTTTCCCAATACCCCGCCATGATGACTTGAAATATAGTCAGCATTGGCAATTTTTGTTGGTCTCTCAGGAGACTTCATCCTTGGTATGCAAATGACAGAGTCTTAACTCCTCCCAGTGTGGTGGAGAATCCTTGCTTCCCACAGCAACGTATTGATGGTTTATGCCTGGTGCAGAAGGAGAAAGTGAGCTGGTCTGGCTGTAATGGGCAAAAATGATGTCTTCCCTGAGCCCTTACACTGTCGACACCTTGAAGCAGTGCGGGAGGGCCAGTGGTCAAATGGATCTCACCATAACTTAAATGAGCTCTTCCTTGGAAGCGGGAATTCCTAGTCGCCCAACTTCCTCCAACTTTGCGCAGTGGCAATATCGTAGCCCATGAGGTATAACCGAGGCGTGATTATTGCTAATTGAAAACTTTTCCCAATACCCCGCCATGATGACTTGAAATATAGTCACCATTGGCAATTTTTGTTGGTCTCTCAGGAGACTTCATCCATGGTATGCAAATGACAGAGTCTTAGCTCCTCCCAGTGTGGAGGAGAATCCTTGCTTTCCACAGCAACGTATTGATGGTTTATGCCTGGAGCAGAAGGAGAAAGTGAGCTGGTCTGGCTGTAATGGGCAAAAATGATGTCTTCCCTGAGCCCTTAGACTGTCGACACCTTGAAGCAGTGCGGGAGGGCCAGTGGTCAAATGGATCTCACCATAACTTAAATGAGCTCTTCCTTGGAAGCGGGAATTCCTAGTCGCCCAACTTCCTCCAACTTTGCGCAGTGGCAATATCGTAGCCCATGAGGTATAACCGAGGCGTGATTATTGCTAATTGAAAACTTTTCCCAATACCCCGCCATGATGACTTGAAATATAGTCAGCATTGGCAATTTTTGTTGGTCTCTCAGGAGACTTCATCCTTGGTATGCAAATGACAGAGTCTTAACTCCTCCCAGTGTGGTGGAGAATCCTTGCTTCCCACAGCAACGTATTGATGGTTTATGCCTGGTGCAGAAGGAGAAAGTGAGCTGGTCTGGCTGTAATGGGCAAAAATGATGTCTTCCCTGAGCCCTTACACTGTCGACACCTTGAAGCAGTGCGGGAGGGCCAGTGGTCAAATGGATCTCACCATAACTTAAATGAGCTCTTCCTTGGAAGCGGGAATTCCTAGTCGCCCAACTTCCTCCAACTTTGCGCAGTGGCAATATCGTAGCCCATGAGGTATAACCGAGGCGTGATTATTGCTAATTGAAAACTTTTCCCAATACCCCGCCATGATGACTTGAAATATAGTCAGCATTGGCAATTTTTGTTGGTCTCTCAGGAGACTTCATCCATGGTATGCAAATGACAGAGTCTTAGCTCCTTCCAGTGTGGAGGAGAATCCTTGCTTCCCACAGCAACGTATTGATGGTTTATGCCTGGAGCAGAAGGAGAAAGTGAGCTGGTCTGGCTGTAATGGGCAAAAATGATGTCTTCCCTGAGCCCTTAGACTGTCGACACCTTGAAGCAGTGCGGAAGGGCCAGTGGTCAAATGGATCTCACCATAACTTAAATGAGCTCTTCCTTGGAAGCGGGAATTCCTAGTCGCCCAACTTCCTCCAACTTTGCGCAGTGGCAATATCGTAGCCCATGAGGTATAACCGAGGCGTGATTATTGCTAATTGAAAACTTTTCCCAATACCCCGCCATGATGACTTGAAATATAGTCACCATTGGCAATTTTTGTTGGTCTCTCAGGAGACTTCATCCATGGTATGCAAATGACAGAGTCTTAGCTCTTCCCAGTGTGGAGGAGAATCCTTGCTTTCCACAGCAACGTATTGATGGTTTATGCCTGGAGCAGAAGGAGAAAGTGAGCTGGTCTGGCTGTAATGGGCAAAAATGATGTCTTCCCTGAGCCCTTAGACTGTCGACACCTTGAAGCAGTGCGGGAGGGCCAGTGGTCAAATGGATCTCACCATAACTTAAATGAGCTCTTCCTTGGAAGCGGGAATTCCTAGTCGCCCAACTTCCTCCAACTTTGCGCAGTGGCAATATCGTAGCCCATGAGGTATAACCGAGGCGTGATTATTGCTAATTGAAAACTTTTCCCAATACCCCGCCATGATGACTTGAAATATAGTCAGCATTGGCAATTTTTGTTGGTCTCTCAGGAGACTTCATCCATGGTATGCAAATGACAGAGTCTTAGCTCCTCCCAGTGTGGAGGAGAATCCTTGCTTCCCACAGCAACGTATTGATGGTTTATGCCTGGAGCAGAAGGAGAAAGTGAGCTGGTCTGGCTGTAATGGGCAAAAATGATGTCTTCCCTGAGCCCTTAGACTGTCGACACCTTGAAGCAGTGCGGGAGGGCCAGTGGTCAAATGGATCTCACCATAACTTAAATGAGCTCTTCCTTGGAAGCGGGAATTCCTAGTCGCCCAACTTCCTCCAACTTTGCGCAGTGGCAATATCGTAGCCCATGAGGTATAACCGAGGCGTGATTATTGCTAATTGAAAACTTTTCCCAATACCCCGCCATGATGACTTGAAATATAGTCAGCATTGGCAATTTTTGTTGGTCTCTCAGGAGACTTCATCCATGGTATGCAAATGACAGAGTCTTAGCTCCTCCCAGTGTGGAGGAGAATCCTTGCTTCCCACAGCAACGTATTGATGGTTTATGCCTGGAGCAGAAGGAGAAAGTGAGCTGGTCTGGCTGTAATGGGCAAAAATGATGTCTTCCCTGAGCCCTTAGACTGTCGACACCTTGAAGCAGTGCGGGAGGGCCAGTGGTCAAATGGATCTCACCATAACTTAAATGAGCTCTTCCTTGGAAGCGGGAATTCCTAGTCGCCCAACTTCCTCCAACTTTGCGCAGTGGCAATATCGTAGCCCATGAGGTATAACCGAGGCGTGATTATTGCTAATTGAAAACTTTTCCCAATACCCCGCCATGATGACTTGAAATATAGTCAGCATTGGCAATTTTTGTTGGTCTCTCAGGAGACTTCATCCATGGTATGCAAATGACAGAGTCTTAGCTCCTCCCAGTGTGGAGGAGAATCCTTGCTTCCCACAGCAACTTATTGATGGTTTATGCCTGGAGCAGAAGGAGAAAGTGAGCTGGTCTGGCTGTAATGGGCAAAAATGATGTCTTCCCTGAGCCCTTAGACTGTCGACACCTTGAAGCAGTGCGGGAGGGCCAGTGGTCAAATGGATCTCACCATAACTTAAATGAGCTCTTCCTTGGAAGCGGGAATTCCTAGTCGCCCAACTTCCTCCAACTTTGCGCAGTGGCAATATCGTAGCCCATGTGGTATAACCGAGGCGTGATTATTGCTAATTGAAAACTTTTCCCAATACCCCGCCATGATGACTTGAAATATAGTCAGCATTGGCAATTTTTGTTGGTCTCTCAGGAGACTTCATCCATGGTATGCAAATGACAGAGTCTTAGCTCCTCCCAGTGTGGAGGAGAATCCTTGCTTCCCACAGCAACGTATTGATGGTTTATGCCTGGAGCAGAAGGAGAAAGTGAGCTGGTCTGGCTGTAATGGGCAAAAATGATGTCTTCCCTGAGCCCTTAGACTGTCGACACCTTGAAGCAGTGCGGGAGGGCAAGTGGTCAAATGGATCTCACCATAACTTAAATGAGCTCTTCCTTGGAAGCGGGAATTCCTAGTCGCCCAACTTCCTCCAACTTTGCGCAGTGGCAATATCGTAGCCCATGAGGTATAACCGAGGCGTGATTATTGCTAATTGAAAACTTTTCCCAATACCCCGCCATGATGACTTGAAATATAGTCAGCATTGGCAATTTTTGTTGGTCTCTGAGGAGACTTCATCCATGGTATGCAAATGACAGAGTCTTAGCTCCTCCCAGTGTGGAGGAGAATCCTTGCTTCCCACAGCAACGTATTGATGGTTTATGCCTGGAGCAGAAGGAGAAAGTGAGCTGGTCTGGCTGTAATGGGCAAAAATGATGTCTTCCCTGAGCCCTTAGACTGTCGACACCTTGAAGCAGTGCGGGAGGGCCAGTGGTCAAATGGATCTCACCATAACTTAAATGAGCTCTTCCTTGGAAGCGGGAATTCCTAGTCGCCCAACTTCCTCCAACTTTGCGCAGTGGCAATATCGTAGCCCATGAGGTATAACCGAGGCGTGATTATTGCTAATTGAAAACTTTTCCCAATACCCCGCCATGATGACTTGAAATATAGTCAGCATTGGCAATTTTTGTTGGTCTCTCAGGAGACTTCATCCATGGTATGCAAATGACAGAGTCTTAGCTCCTCCCAGTGTGGAGGAGAATGCTTGCTTCCCACAGCAACGTATTGATGGTTTATGCCTGGAGCAGAAGGAGAAAGTGAGCTGGTCTGGCTGTAATGGGCAAAAATGATGTCTTCCCTGAGCCCTTAGACTGTCGACACCTTGAAGCAGTGCGGGAGGGCCAGTGGTCAAATGGATCTCACCATAACTTAAATGAGCTCTTCCTTGGAAGCGGGAATTCCTAGTCGCCCAACTTCCTCCAACTTTGCGCAGTGGCAATATCGTAGCCCATGAGGTATAACCGAGGCGTGATTATTGCTAATTGAAAACTTTTCCCAATACCCCGCCATGATGACTTGAAATATAGTCAGCATTGGCAATTTTTGTTGGTCTCTCAGGAGACTTCATCCATGGTATGCAAATGACAGAGTCTTAGCTCCTCCCAGTGTGGAGGAGAATCCTTGCTTCCCACAGCAACGTATTGATGGTTTATGCCTGGAGCAGAAGGAGAAAGTGAGCTGGTCTGGCTGTAATGGGCAAAAATGATGTCTTCCCTGAGCCCTTAGACTGTCGACACCTTGAAGCAGTGCGGGAGGGCCAGTGGTCAAATGGATCTCACCATAACTTAAATGAGCTCTTCCTTGGAAGCGGGAATTCCTAGTCGCCCAACTTCCTCCAACTTTGCGCAGTGGCAATATCGTAGCCCATGAGGTATAACCGAGGCGTGATTATTGCTAATTGAAAACTTTTCCCAATACCCCGCCATGATGACTTGAAATATAGTCAGCATTGGCAATTTTTGTTGGTCTCTCATGAGACTTCATCCATGGTATGCAAATGACAGAGTCTTAGCTCCTCCCAGTGTGGAGGAGAATCCTTGCTTCCCACAGCAACGTATTGATGGTTTATGCCTGGAGCAGAAGGAGAAAGTGAGCTGGTCTGGCTGTAATGGGCAAAAATGATGTCTTCCCTGAGCCCTTAGACTGTCGACATCTTGAAGCAGTGCGGGAGGGCCAGTGGTCAAATGGATCTCACCATAACTTAAATGAGCTCTTCCTTGGAAGCGGGAATTCCTAGTCGCCCAACTTCCTCCAACTTTGCGCAGTGGCAATATCGTAGCCCATGAGGTATAACCGAGGCGTGATTATTGCTAATTGAAAACTTTTCCCAATACCCCGCCATGATGACTTGAAATATAGTCAGCATTGGCAATTTTTGTTGGTCTCTCAGGAGACTTCATCCATGGTATGCAAATGACAGAGTCTTAGCTCCTCCCAGTGTGGAGGAGAATCCTTGCGTCCCACAGCAACGTATTGATGGTTTATGCCTGGAGCAGAAGGAGAAAGTGAGCTGGTCCGGCTGTAATGGGCAAAAATGATGTCTTCCCTGAGCCCTTAGACTGTCGACATCTTGAAGCAGTGCGGGAGGGCCAGTGGTCAAATGGATCTCACCATAACTTAAATGAGCTCTTCCTTGGAAGCGGGAATTCCTAGTCGCCCAACTTCCTCCAACTTTGCGCAGTGGCAATATCGTAGCCCATGAGGTATAACCGAGGCGTGATTATTGCTAATTGAAAACTTTTCCCAATACCCCGCCATGATGACTTGAAATATAGTCAGCATTGACAATTTTTGTTGGTGTCTCAGGAGACTTCATCCATGGTATGCAAATGACAGAGTCTTAGCTCCTCCCAGTGTGGAGGAGAATCCTTGCTTCCCACAGCAACGTATTGATGGTTTATGCCTGGAGCGGAAGGAGAAAGTGAGCTGGTCTGGCTGTAATGGGCAAAAATGATGTCTTCCCTGAGCCCTTAGACTGTCGACACCTTGAAGCAGTGCGGGAGGGCCAGTGGTCAAATGGATCTCACCATAACTTAAATGAGCTCTTCCTTGGAAGCGGGAATTCCTAGTCGCCCAAATTCCTCCAACTTTGCGCAGTGGCAATATCGTAGCCCATGAGGTATAACCGAGGCGTAATTATTGCTAATTGAAAACTTTTCCCAATACCCCGCCATGATGACTTGAAATATAGTCAGCATTGGCAATTTTTGTTGGTCTCTCAGGAGACTTCATCCGTGGTATGCAAATGACAGAGTCTTAGCTCCTCCCAGTGTGGAGGAGAATCCTTGCTTCCCACAGCAACGTATTGATGGTTTATGCCTGGAGCAGAAGGAGAAAGTGAGCTGGTCTGGCTGTAATGGGCAAAAATGATGTCTTCCCTGAGCCCTTAGACTGTCGACACCTTGAAGCAGTGCGGGAGGGCCAGTGGTCAAATGGATCTCACCATAACTTAAATGAGCTCTTCCTTGGAAGCGGGAATTCCTAGTCGCCCAACTTCCTCCAACTTTGCGCAGTGGCAATATCGTAGCCCATGAGGTATAACCGAGGCGTGATTATTGCTAATTGAAAACTTTTCCCAATACCCCGCCATGATGACTTGAAATATAGTCAGCATTGGCAATTTTTGTTGGTCTCTGAGGAGACTTCATCCATGGTATGCAAATGACAGAGTCTTAGCTCCTCCCAGTGTGGAGGAGAATCCTTGCTTCCCACAGCAACGTATTGATGGTTTATGCCTGGAGCAGAAGGAGAAAGTGAGCTGGTCTGGCTGTAATGGGCAAAAATGATGTCTTCCCTGAGCCCTTAGACTGTCGACACCTTGAAGCAGTGCGGGAGGGCCAGTGGTCAAATGGATCTCACCATAACTTAAATGAGCTCTTCCTTGGAAGCGGGAATTCCTAGTCGCCCAACTTCCTCCAACTTTGCGCAGTGGCAATATCGTAGCCCATGAGGTATAACCGAGGCGTGATTATTGCTAATTGAAAACTTTTCCCAATACCCCGCCATGATGACTTGAAATATAGTCAGCATTGGCAATTTTTGTTGGTCTCTCAGGAGACTTCATCCATGGTATGCAAATGACAGAGTCTTAGCTCCTCCCAGTGTGGAGGAGAATCCTTGCTTCCCACAGCAACGTATTGATGGTTTATGCCTGGAGCAGAAGGAGAAAGTGAGCTGGTCTGGCTGTAATGGGCAAAAATGATGTCTTCCCTGAGCCCTTAGACTGTCGACACCTTGAAGCAGTGCGGGAGGGCCAGTGGTCAAATGGATCTCACCATAACTTAAATGAGCTCTTCCTTGGAAGCGGGAATTCCTAGTCGCCCAACTTCCTCCAACTTTGCGCAGTGGCAATATCGTAGCCCATGAGGTATAACCGAGGCGTGATTATTGCTAATTGAAAACTTTTCCCAATACTCCGCCATGATGACTTGAAATATAGTCAGCATTGGCAATTTTTGTTGGTCTCTCAGGAGACTTCATCCATGGTATGCAAACGACAGAGTCTTAGCTCCTCCCAGCGTGGAGGAGAATCCTTGCTTCCCACAGCAACGTATTGATGGTTTATGCCTGGAGCAGAAGGAGAAAGTGAGCTGGTCTGGCTGTAATGGGCAAATATGATGTCTTCCCTGAGCCCTTAGACTGTCGACACCTTGAAGCAGTGCGGGAGGGCCAGTGGTCAAATGGATCTCACAATAACTTAAATGAGCTCTTCCTTGGAAGCGGGAATTCCTAGTCGCCCAACTTCCTCCAACTTTGCGCAGTGGCAATATCGTAGCCCATGAGGTATAACCGAGGCGTGATTATTGCTAATTGAAAACTTTTCCCAATACCCCGCCATGATGACTTGAAATATAGTCAGCATTGGCAATTTTTGTTGGTCTCTCAGGAGACTTCATCCATGGTATGCAAATGACAGAGTCTTAGCTCCTCCCAGTGTGGAGGAGAATCCTTGCTTCCCACACCAACGTATTGATGGTTTATGCCTGGAGCAGAAGGAGAAAGTGAGCTGGTCTGGCTGTAATGGGCAAAAATGATGTCTTCCCTGAGCCCTTAGACTGTCGACACCTTGAAGCAGTGCGGGAGGGCCAGTGGTCAAATGGATCTCACCATAACTTAAATGAGCTCTTCCTTGGAAGCGGGAATTCCTAGTCGCCCAACTTCCTCCAATTTTGCGCAGTGGCAATATCGTAGCCCATGAGGTATAACCGAGGCGTGATTATTGCTAATTGAAAACTTTTCCCAATACCCCGCCATGATGACTTGAAATATAGTCAGCATTGGCAATTTTTGTTGGTCTCTCAGGAGACTTCATCCATGGTATGCAAATGACAGAGTCTTAGCTCCTCCCAGTGTGGAGGAGAATCCTTGCTTCCCACAGCAACGTATTGATGGTTTATGCCTGGAGCAGAAGGAGAAAGTGAGCTGGTCTGGCTGTAATGGGCAAAAATGATGTCTTCCCTGAGCCCTTAGACTGTCGACACCTTGAAGCAGTGCGGGAGGGCCAGTGGTCAAATGGATCTCACCATAACTTAAATGAGCTCTTCCTTGGAAGCGGGAATTCCTAGTCGCCCAACTTCCTCCAACTTTGCGCAGTGGCAATATCGTAGCCCATGAGGTATAACCGAGGCGTGATTATTGCTAATTGAAAACTTTTCCCAATACCCCGCCATGATGACTTGAAATATAGTCAGCATTGGCAATTTTTGTTGGTCTCTCAGGAGACTTCATCCATGGTATGCAAATGACAGAGTCTTAGCTCCTCCCAATGTGGAGGAGAATCCTTGCTTCCCACAGCAACGTATTGATGGTTTATGCCTGGAGCAGAAGGAGAAAGTGAGCTGGTCTGGCTGTAATGGGCAAAAATGATGTCTTCCCTGAGCCCTTAGACTGTCGACACCTTGAAGCAGTGCGGGAGGGCCAGTGGTCAAATGGATCTCACAATAACTTAAATGAGCTCTTCCTTGGAAGCGGGAATTCCTAGTCGCCCAACTTCCTCCAACTTTGCGCAGTGGCAATGTCGTAGCCCATGAGGTATAACCGAGGCGTGATTATTGCTAATTGAAAACTTTTCCCAATACCCCGCCATGATGACTTGAAATATAGTCAGCATTGGCAATTTTTGTTGGTCTCTCAGGAGACTTCATCCATGGTATGCAAATGACAGAGTCTTAGCTCCTCCCAGTGTGGAGGAGAATCCTTGCTTCCCACAGCAACGTATTGATGGTTTATGCCTGGAGCAGAAGGAGAAAGTGAGCTGGTCTGGCTGTAATGGACAAAAATGATGTCTTCCCTGAGCCCTTAGACTGTCGACACCTTGAAGCAGTGCGGGAGGGCCAGTGGTCAAATGGATCTCACCATAACTTAAATGAGCTCTTCCTTGGAAGCGGGAATTCCTAGTCGCCCAACTTCCTCCAACTTTGCGAAGTGGCAATATCGTAGCCCATGAGGTATAACCGAGGCGTGATTATTGCTAATTGAAAACTTTTCCCAATACCCCGCCATGATGACTTGAAATATAGTCAGCATTGGCAATTTTTGTTGGTCTCTCAGGAGACTTCATCCATGGTATGCAAATGACAGAGTCTTAGCTCCTCCCAGTGTGGAGGAGAATCCTTGCTTCCCACAGCAACGTATTGATGGTTTATGCCTGGAGCAGAAGGAGAAAGTGAGCTGGTCTGGCTGTAATGGGCAAAAATGATGTCTTCCCTGAGCCCTTAGACTGTCGACACCTTGAAGCAGTGCGGGAGGGCCAGTGGTCAAATGGATCTCACCATAACTTAAATGAGCTCTTCCTTGGAAGCGGGAATTCCTAGTCGCCCAACTTCCTCCAACTTTGCGCAGTGGCAATATCGTAGCCCATGAGGTATAACCGAGGCGTGATTATTGCTAATTGAAAACTTTTCCCAATACCCCGCCATGATGACTTGAAATATAGTCAGCATTGGCAATTTTTGTTGGTCTCTCAGGAGACTTCATCCATGGTATGCAAATGACAGAGTCTTAGCTCCTCCCAGTGTGGAGGAGAATCCTTGCTTCCCACAGCAACGTATTGATGGTTTATGCCTGGAGCAGAAGGAGAAAGTGAGCTGGTCTGGCTGTAATGGGCAAAAATGATGTCTTCCCTGAGCCCTTAGACTGTCGACACCTTGAAGCAGTGCGGGAGGGCCAGTGGTCAAATGGATCTCACCATAACTTAAATGAGCTCTTCCTTGGAAGCGGGAATTCCTAGTCGCCCAACTTCCTCCAACTTTGCGCAGTGGCAATATCGTAGCCCATGAGGTATAACCGAGGCGTGATTATTGCTAATTGAAAACTTTTCCCAATACCCCGCCATGATGACTTGAAATATAGTCAGCATTGGCAATTTTTGTTGGTCTCTCAGGAGACTTCATCCATGGTATGCAAATGACAGAGTCTTAGCTCCTCCCAGTGTGGAGGAGAATCCTTGCTTCCCACAGCAACGTATTGATGGTTTATGCCTGGAGCAGAAGGAGAAAGTGAGCTGGTCTGGCTGTAATGGGCAAAAATGATGTCTTCCCTGAGCCCTTAGACTGTCGACACCTTGAAGCAGTGCGGGAGGGCCAGTGGTCAAATGGATCTCACCATAACTTAAATGAGCTCTTCCTTGGAAGCGGGAATTCCTAGTCGCCCAACTTCCTCCAACTTTGCGCAGTGGCAATATCGTAGCCCATGAGGTATAACCGAGGCGTGATTATTGCTAATTGAAAACTTTTCCCAATACCCCGCCATGATGACTTGAAATATAGTCAGCATTGGCAATTTTTGTTGGTCTCTCAGGAGACTTCATCCATGGTATGCAAATGACAGAGTCTTAGCTCCTCCCAGTGTGGAGGAGAATCCTTGCTTCCCACAGCAACGTATTGATGGTTTATGCCTGGAGCAGAAGGAGAAAGTGAGCTGGTCTGGCTGTAATGGGCAAAAATGATGTCTTCCCTGAGCCCTTAGACTGTCGACACCTTGAAGCAGTGCGGGAGGGCCAGTGGTCAAATGGATCTCACCATAACTTAAATGAGCTCTTCCTTGGAAGCGGGAATTCCTAGTCGCCCAACTTCCTCCAACTTTGCGCAGTGGCAATATCGTAGCCCATGAGGTATAACCGAGGCGTGATTATTGCTAATTGAAAACTTTTCCCAATACCCCGCCATGATGACTTGAAATATAGTCAGCATTGGCAATTTTTGTTGGTCTCTCAGGAGACTTCATCCATGGTATGCAAATGACAGAGTCTTAGCTCCTCCCAGTGTGGAGGAGAATCCTTGCTTCCCACAGCAACGTATTGATGGTTTATGCCTGGAGCAGAAGGAGAAAGTGAGCTGGTCTGGCTGTAATGGGCAAAAAATGTCTTTTCCCTGAGCCCTTAGACTGTCGACACCTTGAAGCAGTGCGGGAGGGCCAGTGGTCAAATGGATCTCACCATAACTTAAATGAGCTCTTCCTTGGAAGCGGGAATTCCTAGTCGCCCAACTTCCTCCAACTTTGCGCAGTGGCAATATCGTAGCCCATGAGGTATAACCGAGGCGTGATTATTGCTAATTGAAAACTTTTCCCAATACCCCGCCATGATGACTTGAAATATAGTCAGCATTGGCAATTTTTGTTGGTCTCTCAGGAGACTTCATCCATGGTATGCAAATGACAGAGTCTTAGCTCCTCCCAGTGTGGAGGAGAATCCTTGCTTCTCACAGCAACGTATTGATGGTTTATGCCTGGAGCAGAAGGAGAAAGTGAGCTGGTCTGGCTGTAATGGGCAAAAATGATGTCTTCCCTGAGCCCTTAGACGGTCGACACCTTGAAGCAGTGCGGGAGGGCCAGTGGTCAAATGGATCTCACCATAACTTAAATGAGCTCTTCCTTGGAAGCGGGAATTCCTAGTCGCCCAACTTCCTCCAACTTTGCGAAGTGGCAATATCGTAGCCCATGAGGTATAACCGAGGCATGATTATTGCTAATTGAAAACTTTTCCCAATACCCCGCCATGATGACTTGAAATATAGTCAGCATTGGCAATTTTTGTTGGTCTCTCAGGAGACTTCATCCATGGTATGCAAATGACAGAGTCTTAGCTCCTCCCAGTGTGGAGGAGAATCCTTGCTTCCCACAGCAACGTATTGATGGTTTATGCCTGGAGCAGAAGGAGAAAGTGAGCTGGTCTGGCTGTAATGGGCAAAAATGATGTCTTCCCTGAGCCCTTAGACTGTCGACACCTTGAAGCAATGCGGGAGGGCCAGTGGTCAAATCGATCTCACCATAACTTAAATGAGTTCTTCCTTGGAAGCGGGAATTCCTAGTCGCCCAACTTCCTCCAACTTTGCGCAGTGGCAATATCGTAGCCCATGAGGTATAACCGAGGTGTGATTATTGCTAATTGAAAACTTTTCCCAATACCCCGCCATGATGACTTGAAATATAGTCAGCATTGGCAATTTTTGTTGGTCTCTCAGGAGACTTCATCCATGGTATGCAAATGACAGAGTCTTAGCTCCTCCCAGTGTGGAGGAGAATCCTTGCTTCCCACAGCAACGTATTGATGGTTTATGCCTGGAGCAGAAGGAGAAAGTGAGCTGGTCTGGCTGTAATGGGCAAAAATGATGTCTTCCCTGAGCCCTTAGACTGTCGACACCTTGAAGCAGTGCGGGAGGGCCAGTGGTCAAATGGATCTCACCATAACTTAAATGAGCTCTTCCTTGGAAGCGGGAATTCCTAGTCGCCCAACTTCCTCCAACTTTGCGCAGTGGCAATATCGTAGCCCATGAGGTATAACCGAGGCGTGATTATTGCTAATTGAAAACTTTTCCCAATACCCCGCCATGATGACTTGAAATATAGTCAGCATTGGCAATTTTTGTTGGTCTCTCAGGAGACTTCATCCATGGTATGCAAATGACAGAGTCTTAGCTCCTCCCAGTGTGGAGGAGAATCCTTGCTTCCCACAGCAACGTATTGATGGTTTATGCCTGGAGCAGAAGGAGAAAGTGAGCTGGTCTGGCTGTAATGGGCAAAAATGATGTCTTCCCTGAGCCCTTAGACTGTCGACACCTTGAAGCAGTGCGGGAGGGCCAGTGGTCAAATGGATCTCACCATAACTTAAATGAGCTCTTCCTTGGAAGCGGGAATTCCTAGTCGCCCAACTTCCTCCAACTTTGCGCAGTGGCAATATCGTAGCCCATGAGGTATAACCGAGGCGTGATTATTGCTAATTGAAAACTTTTCCCAATACCCCGCCATGATGACTTGAAATATAGTCAGCATTGGCAATTTTTGTTGGTCTCTCAGGAGACTTCATCCATGGTATGCAAATGACAGAGTCTTAGCTCCTCCCAGTGTGGAGGAGAATCCTTGCTTCCCACAGCAACGTATTGATGGTTTATGCCTGGAGCAGAAGGAGAAAGTGAGCTGGTCTGGCTGTAATGGGCAAAAATGATGTCTTCCCTGAGCCCTTAGACTGTCGACACCTTGAAGCAGTGCGGGAGGGCCAGTGGTCAAATGGATCTCACCATAACTTATATGAGCTCTTCCTTGGAAGCGGGAATTCCTAGTCGCCCAACTTCCTCCAACTTTGCGCAGTGGCAATATCGTAGCCCATGAGGTATAACCGAGGCGTGATTATTGCTAATTGAAAACTTTTCCCAATATCCCGCCATGATGACTTGAAATATAGTCAGCATTGGCAATTTTTGTTGGTCTCTCAGGAGACTTCATCCATGGTATGCAAATGACAGAGTCTTAGCTCCTCCCAGTGTGGAGGAGAATCCTTGCTTCCCACAGCAACGTATTGATGGTTTATGCCTGGAGCAGAAGGAGAAAGTGAGCTGGTCTGGCTGTAATGGGCAAAAATGATGTCTTCCCTGAGCCCTTAGACTGTCGACACCTTGAAACAGTGCGGGAGGGTCAGTGGTCAAATGGATCTCACCATAACTTAAATGAGCTCTTCCTTGGAAGCGGGAATTCCTAGTCGCCCAACTTCCTCCAACTTTGCGCAGTGGCAATATCGTAGCCCATGAGGTATAACCGAGGCGTGATTATTGCTAATTGAAAACTTTTCCCAATACCCCGCCATGATGACTTGAAATATAGTCAGCATTGGCAATTTTTGTTGGTCTCTCAGGAGACTTCATCCATGGTATGCAAATGACAGAGTCTTAGCTCCTCCCAGTGTGGAGGAGAATCCTTGCTTCCCACAGCAACGTATTGATGGTTTATGCCTGGAGCAGAAGGAGAAAGTGAGCTGGTCTGGCTGTAATGGGCAAAAATGATGTCTTCCCTGAGCCCTTAGACTGTCGACACCTTGAAGCAGTGCGGGAGGGCCAGTGGTCAAATGGATCTCACCATAACTTAAATGAGCTCTTCCTTGGAAGCGGGAATTCCTAGTCGCCCAACTTCCTCCAACTTTGCGCAGTGGCAATATCGTAGCCCATGAGGTATAACCGAGGCGTGATTATTGCTAATTGAAAACTTTTCCCAATACCCCGCCATGATGACTTGAAATATAGTCAGCATTGGCAATTTTTGTTGGTCTCTCAGGAGACTTCATCCATGGTATGCAAATGACAGAGTCTTAGCTCCTCCCAGTGTGGAGGAGAATCCTTGCTTCCCACAGCAACGTATTGATGGTTTATGCCTGGAGCAGAAGGAGAAAGTGAGCTGGTCTGGCTGTAATGGGCAAAAATGATGTCTTCCCTGAGCCCTTAGACTGTCGACACCTTGAAGCAGTGCGGGAGGGCCAGTGGTCAAATGGATCTCACCATAACTTAAATGAGCTCTTCCTTGGAAGCGGGAATTCCAAGTCGCCCAACTTCCTCCAACTTTGCGCAGTGGCAATATCGTAGCCCATGAGGTATAACCGAGGCGTGATTATTGCTAATTGAAAACTTTTCCCAATACCCCGCCATGATGACTTGAAATATAGTCAGCATTGGCAATTTTTGTTGGTCTCTCAGGAGACTTCATCCATGGTATGCAAATGACAGAGTCTTAGCTCCTCCCAGTGTGGAGGAGAATCCTTGCTTCCCACAGCAACGTATTGATGGTTTATGCCTGGAGCAGAAGGAGAAAGTGAGCTGGTCTGGCTGTAATGGGCAAAAATGATGTCTTCCCTGAGCCCTTAGACTGTCGACACCTTGAAGCAGTGCGGGAGGGCCAGTGGTCAAATGGATCTCACCATAACTTATATGAGCTCTTCCTTGGAAGCGGGAATTCCTAGTCGCCCAACTTCCTCCAACTTTGCGCAGTGGCAATATCGTAGCCCATGAGGTATAACCGAGGCGTGATTATTGCTAATTGAAAACTTTTCCCAATATCCCGCCATGATGACTTGAAATATAGTCAGCATTGGCAATTTTTGTTGGTCTCTCAGGAGACTTCATCCATGGTATGCAAATGACAGAGTCTTAGCTCCTCCCAGTGTGGAGGAGAATCCTTGCTTCCCACAGCAACGTATTGATGGTTTATGCCTGGAGCAGAAGGAGAAAGTGAGCTGGTCTGGCTGTAATGGGCAAAAATGATGTCTTCCCTGAGCCCTTAGACTGTCGACACCTTGAAGCAGTGCGGGAGGGCCAGTGGTCAAATGGATCTCACCATAACTTAAATGAGCTCTTCCTTGGAAGCGGGAATTCCTAGTCGCCCAACTTCCTCCAACTTTGCGCAGTGGCAATATCGTAGCCCATGAGGTATAACCGAGGCGTGATTATTGCTAATTGAAAACTTTTCCCAATACCCCGCCATGATGACTTGAAATATAGTCAGCATTGGCAATTTTTGTTGGTCTCTCAGGAGACTTCATCCATGGTATGCAAATGACAGAGTCTTAGATCCTCCCAGTGTGGAGGAGAATCCTTGCTTCCCACAGCAATGTATTGATGGTTTATGCCTGGAGCAGAAGGAGAAAGTGATCTGGTCTGGCTGTAATGGGCAAAAATGATGTCTTCCCTGAGCCCTTAGACTGTCGACACCTTGAAGCAGTGCGGGAGGGCCAGTGGTCAAATGGATCTCACCATAACTTAAATGAGCTCTTCCTTGGAAGCGGGAATTCCTAGTCGCCTAAGTTCCTCCAACTTTGCGCAGTGGCAATATCGTAGCCCATGAGGTATAACCGAGGCGTGATTATTGCTAATTGAAACTTTTCCCAATACCCCACCATGATGACTTGAAATATAGTCAGCATTGGCAATTTTCGTTGGTCTCTCAAGAGACTTCATCCATGGTATGCAAATGACAGAGTCTTAGCTCCTCCCAGTGTGGAGGAGAATCCTTGCTTCCCACAGCAACGTATTGATGGTTTATGCCTGGAGCAGAAGGAGAAAGTGAGCTGGTCTGGCTGTAATGGGCAAAAATGATGTCTCCCCTGAGCCCTTAGACTGTCGACACCTTGAAGCAGTGCGGGAGGGCCAGTGGTCAAATGGAACTCACCATAACTTAAATGAGCTCTTCCTTGGAAGCGGGAATTCCTAGTCGCCCAGCTTCCTCCAACTTTGCGCAGTGGCAATATCGTAGCCCATGAGGTATAACCGAGGCGTGATTATTGCTAATTGAAAACTTTTCCCAATACCCCGCCATGATGACTTGAAATATAGTCAGCATTGGCAATTTTTGTTGGTCTCTCAGGAGACTTCATCCATGGTATGCAAATGACAGAGTCTTAGCTCCTCCCAGTGTGGAGGAGAATCCTTGCTTCCCACAGCAACGTATTGATGGTTTATGCCTGGAGCAGAAGGAGAAAGTGAGCTGGTCTGGCTGTAATGGGCAAAAATGATGTCTTCCCTGAGCCCTTAGACTGTCGACACCTTGAAGCAGTGCGGGAGGTCCAGTGGTCAAATGGATCTCACCATAACTTAAATGAGCTCTTCCTTGAAAGCGGGAATTCCTAGTCGCCCAACTTCCTCCAACTTTGCGCAGTGGCAATATCGTAGCCCATGAGGTATAACCGAGGCGTGATTATTGCTAATTGAAAACTTTTCCCAATACCCCGCCATGATGACTTGAAATATAGTCAGCATTGGCAATTTTTGTTGGTCTCTCAGGAGACTTCATCCATGGTATGCAAATGACAGAGTCTTAGCTCCTCCCAGTGTGGAGGAGAATTATTGCTTCCCACAGCAACGTATTGATGGTTTATGCCTGGAGCAGAAGGAGAAAGTGAGCTGTTCTGGCTGTAATGGGCAAAAATGATGTCTCCCCTGAGCCCTTAGACTGTCGACACCTTGAAGCAGTGCGGGAGGGCCAGTGGTCAAATGGATCTCACCATAACTTAAATGAGCTCTTCCTTGGAAGCGGGAATTCCTAGTCGCCCAACTTCCTCCAACTTTGCGCAGTGGCAATATCGTAGCCCATGAGGTATAACCGAGGCGTGATTATTGCTAATTGAAAACTTTTCCCAATACCCCGCCATGATGACTTGAAATATAGTCAGCATTGGCAATTTTTGTTGGTCTCTCAGGAGACTTCATCCATGGTATGCAAATGACAGAGTCTTAGCTCCTCCCAGTGTGGAGGAGAATCCTTGCTTCCCACAGCAACGTATTGATGGTTTATGCCTGGAGCAGAAGGAGAAAGTGAGCTGGTCTGGCTGTAATGGGCAAAAATGATGTCTTCCCTGAGCCCTTAGACTGTCGACACCTTGAAGCAGTGCGGGAGGGCCAGTGGTCAAATGGATCTCACCATAACTTAAATGAGCTCTTCCTTGGAAGCGGGAATTCCTAGTCGCCCAACTTCCTCCAACTTTGCGCAGTGGCAATATCGTAGCCCATGAGGTATAACCGAGGTGTGATTATTGCTAATTGAAAACTTTTCCCAATACCCCGCCATGATGACTTGAAATATAGTCAGCATTGGCAATTTTTGTTGGTCTCTCAGGAGACTTCATCCATGGTATGCAAATGACAGAGTCTTAGCTCCTCCCAGTGTGGAGGAGAATCCTTGCTTCCCACAGCAACGTATTGATGGTTTTTGCCTGGAGCAGAAGGAGAAAGTGAGCTGGTCTGGCTGTAATGGGCAAAAATGATGTCTTCCCTGAGCCCTTAGACTGTCGACACCTTGAAGCAGTGCGGGAGGGCCAGTGGTCAAATGGATCTCACCATAACTTAAATGAGCTCTTCCTTGGAAGCGGGAATTCCTAGTCGCCCAACTTCCTCCAACTTTGCGCAGTAGCAATATCGTAGCCCATGAGGTATAACCGAGGCGTGATTATTGCTAATTGAAAACTTTTCCCAATACCCCGCCATGATGACTTGAAATATAGTCAGCATTGGCAATTTTTGTTGGTCTCTCAGGAGACTTCATCCATGGTATGCAAATGACAGAGTCTTAGCTCCTCCCAGTGTGGAGGAGAATCCTTGCTTCCCACAGCAACGTATTGATGGTTTATGCCTGGAGCAGAAGGAGAAAGTGAGCTGGTCTGGCAGTAATGGGCAAAAATGATGTCTTCCCTGAGCCCTTAGACTGTCGACACCTTGAAGCAGTGCGGGAGGGCCAGTTGTCAAATGGATCTCACCATAACTTAAATGAGCTCTTCCTTGGAAGCGGGAATTCCTAGTCGCCCAACTTCCTCCAACTTTGCGCAGTGGCAATATCGTAGCCCATGAGGTATAACCGAGGCGTGATTATTGCTAATTGAAAACTTTTCCCAATACCCTGCCATGATGACTTGAAATATAGTCAGCATTGGCAATTTTTGTTGGTCTCTCAGGAGACTTCATCCATGGTATGCAAATGACAGAGTCTTAGCTCCTCCCAGTGTGGAGGAGAATCCTTGCTTCCCACAGCAACGTATTGATGGTTTATGCCTGGAGCAGAAGGAGAAAGTGAGCTGGTCTGGCTGTAATGGGCAAAAATGATGTCTTCCCTGAGCCCTTAGACTGTCGACACCTTGAAGCAGTGCGGGAGGGCCAGTGGTCAAATGGATCTCACCATAACTTAAATGAGCTCTTCCTTGGAAGCGGGAATTCCTAGTCGCCCAACTTCCTCCAACTTTGCGCAGTGGCAATATCGTAGCCCATGAGGTATAACCGAGGCGTGATTATTGCTAATTGAAAACTTTTCCCAATACCGCGCCATGATGACTTGAAATATAGTCAGCATTGGCAATTTTTGTTGGTCTCTCAGTAGACTTCATCCATGGTATGCAAATGACAGAGTCTTAGCTCCTCCCAGTGTGGAGGAGAATCCTTGCTTCCCACAGCAACGTATTGATGGTTTATGCCTGGAGCGGAAGGAGAAAGTGAGCTGGTCTGGCTGTAATGGGCAAAAATGATGTCTTCCCTGAGCCCTTAGACTGTCGACACCTTGAAGCAGTGCGGGAGGGCCAGTGGTCAAATGGATCTCACCATAACTTAAATGAGCTCTTCCTTGGAAGCGGGAATTTCTAGTCGCCCAACTTCCTCCAACTTTGCGCAGTGGCAATATCGTAGCCCATGAGGTATAACCGAGGCGTGATTATTGCTAATTGAAAACTTTTCCCAATACCCCGCCATGATGACTTGAAATATAGTCAGCATTGGCAATTTTTGTTGGTCTCTCAGGAGACTTCATCCATGGTATGCAAATGACAGAGTCTTAGCTCCTCCCAGTGTGGAGGAGAATCCTTGCTTCCCACAGCAACGTATTGATGGTTTATGCCTGGAGCAGAAGGAGAAAGTGAGCTGGTCTGGCTGTAATGGGCAAAAATGATGTCTTCCCTGAGCCCTTAGACTGTCGACACCTTGAAGCAGTGCGGGAGGGCCAGTGGTCAAATGGATCTCACCATAACTTAAATGAGCTCTTCCTTGGAAGCGGGAATTCCTAGTCGCCCAACTTCCTCCAACTTTGCGCAGTGGCAATATCGTAGCCCATGAGGTATAACCGAGGCGTGATTATTGCTAATTGAAAACTTTTCCCAATACCCCGCCATGATGACTTGAAATATAGTCAGCATTGGCAATTTTTGTCGGTTTTTCAGGAGACTTCATCCATGGCATGCAAATGACAGAGTCTTAGCTCCTCCCAGTGTGGAGGAGAATCCTTGCTTTCCACAGCATCGTATTGATGGTTTATGCCTGGAGCAGAAGGAGAAAGTGAGCTGGTCTGGCTGTAATGGGCAAAAATGATGTCTTCCCTGAGCCCTTAGACTGTCGACACCTTGAAGCAGTGCGGGAGGGCCAGTGGTCAAATGGATCTCACCATAACTTAACCCTGCTGTTCTGTTGGTCAAAAATGACCGACTTTGAACTTCAATATTCTTTAAAATATTCAAGATGCGGCTCTGAAACCCGTGGCCGACCGACCCATCCTCATTTAAGTCAATCAACCACAAGTTTCAGAACCGCATCTTGAACACCCCAAAAAATACCAAAGTTCAAAATAGGTCTCCCCAGACCGAACAGAACAGCAGGGTTAAATGAGCTCTTCCTTGGAAGCGGGAATTCCTAGTCGCCCAACTTCCTCCAACTTTGCGCAGTGGCAATATCGTAGCCCATGAGGTATAACCGTGGCGTGATTATTGCTAATTGAAAACTTTTCCCAATACCGCGCCATGATGACTTGAAATATAGTCAGCATTGGCAATTTTTGTCGGTCTCTCAGGAGACTTCATCCATGGTATGCAAATGACAGAGTCTTAGCTCCTCCCAGTGTGGAGGAGAATCCTTGCTTCCCACAGCAACGTATTGATGGTTTATGCCTGGAGCAGAAGGAGAAAGTGAGCTGGTCTGGCTGTAATGGGCAAAAATGATGTCTTCCCTGAGCCCTTAGACTGTCGACACCTTGAAGCAGTGCGGGAGGGCCAGTGGTCAAATGGATCTCACCATAACTTAAATGAGCTCTTCCTTGGAAGCGGGAATTCCTAGTCGCCCAACTTCCTCCAACTTTGCGCAGTGGCAATATCGTAGCCCATGAGGTATAACCGAGGCGTGATTATTGCTAATTGAAAACTTTTCCCAATACCCCGCCATGATGACTTGAAATATAGTCAGCATTGGCAATTTTTGTCGGTCATTTATGAGACTTCATCCATGGTATGCAAATGACAGAGTCTTAGCTCCTCCCAGTGTGGAGGCGAATCCTTGCTTCCCACAGCAACGTATTGATGGTTTATACCTGGAGCAGAAGGAGAAAGTTAGCTGGTCTGGCTGTAATGGGCAAAAATGATGTCTTCCCTGAGCCCTTAGACTGTCGACACCTTGAAGCAGTGCGGGAGGGCCAGTGGTCAAATGGATCTCACCATAACTTAAATGAGCTCTTCCTTGGAAGCGGGAATTCCTAGTCGCCCAACTTCCTCCAACTTTGCGCAGTGGCAATATCGTAGCCCATGAGGTATAACCGAGGCGTGATTATTGCTAATTGAAAACTTTTCCCAATACCCCGCCATGATGACTTGAAATATAGTCAGCATTGGCAATTTTTGTCGGTCTCTCAGGAGACTTCATCCATGGTATGCAAATGACAGAGTCTTAGCTCCTCCCAGTGTGGAGGAGAATCCTTGCTTCCCACAGCAACGTATTGATGGTTTATGCCTGGAGCAGAAGGAGAAAGTGAGCTGGTCTGGCTGTAATGGGCAAAAATGATGTCTTCCCTGAGCCCTTAGACTGTCGACACCTTGAAGCAGTGCGGGAGGGCCAGTGGTCAAATGGATCTCACCATAACTTAAATGAGCTCTTCCTTGGAAGCGGGAATTCCTAGTCGCCCGACTTCCTCCAACTTTGCGCAGTGGCAATATCGTAGCCCATGAGGTATAACCGAGGCGTGATTATTGCTAATTGAAAACTTTTCCCAATACCCCGCCATGATGACTTGAAATATAGTCAGCATTGGCAATTTTTGTCGGTCTCTCAGGAGACTTCATCCATGGTATGCAAATGACAGAGTCTTAGCTCCTCCCAGTGTGGAGGAGAATCCTTGCTTCCCACAGCAACGTATTGATGGTTTATGCCTGGAGCAGAAGGAGAAAGTGAGCTGGTCTGGCTGTAATGGGCAAAAATGATGTCTTCCCTGAGCCCTTAGACTGTCGACACCTTGAAGCAGTGCGGGAGGGCCAGTGGTCAAATGGATCTCACCATAACTTAAATGAGCTCTTCCTTGAAAGCGGGAATTCCTAGTCGCCCAACTTCCTCCAACTTTGCGCAGTGGCAATATCGTAGCCCATGAGGTATAACCGAGGCGTGATTATTGCTAATTGAAAACTTTTCCCAATACCCCGCCATGATGACTTGAAATATAGTCAGCATTGGCAATTTTTGTTGGTCTTTCAGGAGACTTCATCCATGGTATGCAAATGACAGAGTCTTAGCTCCTCCCAGTGTGGAGGAGAATCCTTGCTTCCCACAGCAACGTATTGATGGTTTATGCCTGGAGCAGAAGGAGAAAGTGAGCTGGTCTGGCTGTAATGGGCAAAAATGATGTCTTCCCTGAGCCCTTAGACTGTCGACACCTTGAAGCAGTGCGGGAGGGCCAGTGGTCAAATGGATCTCACCATAACTTAAATGAGCTCTTCCTTGGAAGCGGGAATTCCTAGTCGCCCAACTTCCTCCAACTTTGCGCAGTGGCAATATCGTAGCCCATGAGGTATAACTGAGGCATGATTATTGCTAATTGAAAACTTTTCCCAATACCCCGCCATGATGACTTGAAATATAGTCAGCATTGGCAATTTTTGTTGGTCTCTCAGGAGACTTCATCCATGGTATGCAAATGACAGAGTCTTAGCTCCTCCCAGTGTGGAGGAGAATCCTTGCTTTCCACAGCATCGTATTGATGGTTTATTCCTGGAGCAGAAGGAGAAAGTGAGCTGGTCTGGCTGTAATGGGCAAAAATGATGTCTTCCCTGAGCCCTTAGACTGTCGACACCTTGAAGCAGTGCGGGAGGGCCAGTGGTCAAATGGATCTCACCATAACTTAAATGAGCTCTTCCTTGGAAGCGGGAATTCCTAGTCGCCCAACTTCCTCCAACTTTGCGCAGTGGCAATATCGTAGCCCATGAGGTATAACCGAGGCGTGATTATTGCTAATTGAAAACTTTTCCCAATACCCCGCCATGATGACTTGAAATATAGTCAGCATTGGCAATTTTTGTCGGTCTCTCAGGAGACTTCATCCATGGTATGCAAATGACAGAGTCTTAGCTCCTCCCAGTGTGGAGGAGAATCCTTGCTTCCCACAGCAACGTATTGATGGTTTATGCCTGGAGCAGAAGGAGAAAGTGAGCTGGTCTGGCTGTAATGGGCAAAAATGATGTCTTCCCTGAGCCCTTAGACTGTCGACACCTTGAAGCAGTGCGGGAGGGCCAGTGGTCAAATGGATCTCACCATAACTTAAATGAGCTCTTCCTTGAAAGCGGGAATTCCTAGTCGCCCAACTTCCTCCAACTTTGCGCAGTGGCAATATCGTAGCCCATGAGGTATAACCGAGGCGTGATTATTGCTAATTGAAAACTTTTCCCAATACCCCGCCATGATGACTTGAAATATAGTCAGCATTGGCAATTTTTGTTGGTCTTTCAGGAGACTTCATCCATGGTATGCAAATGACAGAGTCTTAGCTCCTCCCAGTGTGGAGGAGAATCCTTGCTTCCCACAGCAACGTATTGATGGTTTATGCCTGGAGCAGAAGGAGAAAGTGAGCTGGTCTGGCTGTAATGGGCAAAAATGATGTCTTCCCTGAGCCCTTAGACTGTCGACACCTTGAAGCAGTGCGGGAGGGCCAGTGGTCAAATGGATCTCACCATAACTTAAATGAGCTCTTCCTTGGAAGCGGGAATTCCTAGTCGCCCAACTTCCTCCAACTTTGCGCAGTGGCAATATCGTAGCCCATGAGGTATAACTGAGGCATGATTATTGCTAATTGAAAACTTTTCCCAATACCCCGCCATGATGACTTGAAATATAGTCAGCATTGGCAATTTTTGTTGGTCTCTCAGGAGACTTCATCCATGGTATGCAAATGACAGAGTCTTAGCTCCTCCCAGTGTGGAGGAGAATCCTTGCTTTCCACAGCATCGTATTGATGGTTTATTCCTGGAGCAGAAGGAGAAAGTGAGCTGGTCTGGCTGTAATGGGCAAAAATGATGTCTTCCCTGAGCCCTTAGACTGTCGACACCTTGAAGCAGTGCGGGAGGGCCAGTGGTCAAATGGATCTCACCATAACTTAAATGAGCTCTTCCTTGGAAGCGGGAATTCCTAGTCGCCCAACTTCCTCCAACTTTGCGCAGTGGCAATATCGTAGCCCATGAGGTATAACCGAGGCGTGATTATTGCTAATTGAAAACTTTTCCCAATACCCCGCCATGATGACTTGAAATATAGTCAGCATTGGCAATTTTTGTCGGTCTCTCAGGAGACTTCATCCATGGTATGCAAATGACAGAGTCTTAGCTCCTCCCAGTGTGGAGGAGAATCCTTGCTTCCCACAGCAACGTATTGATGGTTTATGCCTGGAGCAGAAGGAGAAAGTGAGCTGGTCTGGCTGTAATGGGCAAAAATGATGTCTTCCCTGAGCCCTTAGACTGTCGACACCTTGAAGCAGTGCGGGAGGGCCAGTGGTCAAATGGATCTCACCATAACTTAAATGAGCTCTTCCTTGGAAGCGGGAATTCCTAGTCGCCCAACTTCCTCCAACTTTGCGCAGTGGCAATATCGTAGCCCATGAGGTATAACCGAGGCGTGATTATTGCTAATTGAAAACTTTTCCCAATACCCCGCCATGATGACTTGAAATATAGTCAGCATTGGCAATTTTTGTCGGTCATTTATGAGACTTCATCCATGGTATGCAAATGACAGAGTCTTAGCTCCTCCCAGTGTGGAGGAGAATCCTTGCTTCCCACAGCAACGTATTGATGGTTTATACTTGGAGCAGAAGGAGAAAGTGAGCTGGTCTGGCTGTAATGGGCAAAAATGATGTCTTCCCTGAGCCCTTAGACTGTCGACACCTTGAAGCAGTGCGGGAGGGCCAGTGGTCAAATGGATCTCACCATAACTTAAATGAGCTCTTCCTTGGAAGCGGGAATTCCTAGTCGCCCAACTTCCTCCAACTTTGCGCAGTGGCAATATCGTAGCCCATGAGGTATAACCGAGGCGTGATTATTGCTAATTGAAAACTTTTCCCAATACCCCGCCATGAAGACTTGAAATATAGTCAGCATTGGCAATTTTTGTCGGTCTCTCAGGAGACTTCATCCATGGTATGCAAATGACAGAGTCTTAGCTCCTCCCAGTGTGGAGGAGAATCCTTGCTTCCCACAGCAACGTATTGATGGTTTATGCCTGGAGCAGAAGGAGAAAGTGAGCTGGTCTGGCTGTAATGGGCAAAAATGATGTCTTCCCTGAGCCCTTAGACTGTCGACACCTTGAAGCAGTGCGGGAGGGCCAGTGGTCAAATGGATCTCACCATAACTTAAATGAGCTCTTCCTTGAAAGCGGGAATTCCTAGTCGCCTAACTTCCTCCAACTTTGCGCAGTGGCAATATCGTAGCCCATGAGGTATAACCGAGGCGTGATTATTGCTAATTGAAAACTTTTCTCAATACCCCGCCATGATGACTTGAAATATAGTCAGCATTGGCAATTTTTGTTGGTCTCTCAGGAGACTTCATCCATGGTATGCAAATGACAGAGTCTTAGCTCCTCCCAGTGTGGAGGAGAATCCTTGCTTCCCACAGCAACGTATTGATGGTTTATGCCTGGAGCAGAAGGAGAAAGTGAGCTGGTCTGGCTGTAATGGGCAAAAATGATGTCTTCCCTGAGCCCTTAGACTGTCGACACCTTGAAGCAGTGCGGGAGGGCCAGTGGTCAAATGGATCTCACCATAACTTAAATGAGCTCTTCCTTGGAAGCGGGAATTCCTAGTCGCCCAACTTCCTCCAACTTTGCGCAGTGGCAATATCGTAGCCCATGAGGTATAACTGAGGCATGATTATTGCTAATTGAAAACTTTTCCCAATACCCCGCCATGATGACTTGAAATATAGTCAGCATTGGCAATTTTTGTTGGTTTCTCAGGAGACTTCATCCATGGTATGCAAATGACAGAGTCTTAGCTCCTCCCAGTGTGGAGGAGAATCCTTGCTTCCCACAGCAACGTATTGATGGTTTATGCCTGGAGCAGAAGGAGAAAGTGAGCTGGTCTGGCTGTAATGGGCAAAAATGATGTCTTCCCTGAGCCCTTAGACTGTCGACACCTTGAAGCAGTGCGGGAGGGCCAGTGGTCAAATGGATCTCACCATAACTTAAATGAGCTCTTCCTTGGAAGCGGGAATTCCTAGTCGCCCAACTTCCTCCAACTTTGCGCAGTGGCAATATCGTAGCCCATGAGGTATAACCGAGGCGTGATTATTGCTAATTGAAAACTTTTCCCAATACCCCGCCATAATGACTTGAAATATAGTCAGCATTGGCAATTTTTGTTGGTCTCTCAGGAGACTTCATCCATGGTATGCAAATGACAGAGTCTTAGCTCCTCCCAGTGTGGAGGAGAATCCTTGCTTCCCACAGCAACGTATTGATGGTTTATGCCTGGAGCAGAAGGAGAAAGTGAGCTGGTATGGCTGTAATGGGCAAAAATGATGTCTTCCCTGAGCCCTTAGACTGTCGACACCTTGAAGCAGTGCGGGAGGGCCAGTGGTCAAATGGATCTCACCATAACTTAAATGAGCTCTTCCTTGGAAGCGGGAATTCCTAGTCGCCCAACTTCCTCCAACTTTGCGCAGTGGCAATATCGTAGCCCATGAGGTATAACCGAGGCGTGATTATTGCTAATTGAAAACTTTTCCCAATACCCCGCCATGATGACTTGAAATATAGTCAGCATTGGCAATTTTTGTTGGTCTCTCAGGAGACTTCATCCATGGTATGCAAATGACAGAGTCTTAGCTCCTCCCAGTGTGGAGGAGAATCCTTGCTTCCCACAGCAACGTATTGATGGTTTATGCCTGGAGCAGAAGGAGAAAGTGAGCTGGTCTGGCTGTAATGGGCAAAAATGATGTCTTCCCTGAGCCCTTAGACTGTCGACACCTTGAAGCAGTGCGGGAGGGCCAGTGGTCAAATGGATCTCACCATAACTTAAATGAGCTCTTCCTTGGAAGCGGGAATTCCTAGTCGCCCAACTTCCTCCAACTTTGCGCAGTGGCAATATCGTAGCCCATGAGGTATAACCGAGGCGTGATTATTGCTAATTGAAAACTTTTCCCAATACCGCGCTATGATGACTTGAAATATAGTCAGCATTGGCAATTTTTGTTGGTCTCTCAGTAGACTTCATCCATGGTATGCAAATGACAGAGTCTTAGCTCCTCCCAGTGTGGAGGAGAATCCTTGCTTCCCACAGCAACGTATTGATGGTTTATGCCTGGAGCGGAAGGAGAAAGTGAGCTGGTCTGGCTGTAATGGGCAAAAATGATGTCTTCCCTGAGCCCTTAGACTGTCGACACCTTGAAGCAGTGCGGGAGGGCCAGTGGTCAAATGGATCTCACCATAACTTAAATGAGCTCTTCCTTGGAAGCGGGAATTCCTAGTCGCCCAACTTCCTCCAACTTTGCGCAGCGGCAATATCGTAGCCCATGAGGTATAACCGAGGCGTGATTATTGCTAATTGAAAACTTTTCCCAATACCCCGCCATGATGACTTGAAATATAGTCAGCATTGGCAATTTTTGTTGGTCTCTCAGGAGACTTCATCCATGGTATGCAAATGACAAAGTCTTAGCTCCTCCCAGCGTGGAGGAGAATCCTTGCTTCCCACAGCAACGTATTGATGGTTTATGCCTGGAGCAGAAGGAGAAAGTGAGCTGGTCTGGCTGTAATGGGCAAAAATGATGTCTTCCCTGAGCCCTTAGACTGTCGACACCTTGAAGCAGTGCGGGAGGGCCAGTGGTCAAATGGATCTCACCATAACTTAAATGAGCTCTTCCTTGGAAGCGGGAATTCCTAGTCGCCCAACTTCCTCCAACTTTGCGCAGTGGCAATATCGTAGCCCATGAGGTATAACCGAGGCGTGATTATTGCTAATTGAAAACTTTTCCCAATACCCCGTCATGATGACTTGAAATATAGTCAGCATTGGCAATTTTTGTTGGTCTCTCAGGAGACTTCATCCATGGTATGCAAATGACAGAGTCTTAGCTCCTCCCAGTGTGGAGGAGAATCCTTGCTTCCCACAGCAACGTATTGATGGTTTAGGCCTGGAGCAGAAGGAGAAAGTGAGCTGGTCTGGCTGTAATGGGCAAAAATGATGTCTTCCCTGAGCCCATAGACTGTCGACACCTTGAAGCAGTGCGGGAGGGCCAGTGGTCAAATGGATCTCACCATAACTTAAATGAGCTCTTCCTTGGAAGCGGGAATTCCTAGTCGCCCAACTTCCTCCAACTTTGCGCAGTGGCAATATCGTAGCCCATGAGGTATAACCGAGGCGTGATTATTGCTAATTGAAAACTTTTCCCAATACCCCGCCATGATGACTTGAAATATAGTCAGCATTGGCAATTTTTGTTGGTCTCTCAGGAGACTTCATCCATGGTATGCAAATGACAGAGTCTTAGCTCCTCCCAGTGTGGAGGAGAATCCTTGCTTCCCACAGCAACGTATTGATGGTTTATGCCTGGAGCAGAAGGAGAAAGTGAGCTGGTCTGGCTGTAATGGGCAAAAATGATGTCTTCCCTGAGCCCTTAGACTGTCGACACCTTGAAGCAGTGCGGGAGGGCCAGTGGTCAAATGGATCTCACCATAACTTAAATGAGCTCTTCCTTGGAAGCGGGAATTCCTAGTCGCCCAACTTCCTCCAACTTTGCGCAGTGGCAATATCGTAGCCCATGAGGTATAACCGAGGCGTGATTATTGCTAATTGAAAACTTTTCCCAATACCCCGTCATGATGACTTGAAATATAGTCAGCATTGGCAATTTTTGTTGGTCTCTCAGGAGACTTCATCCATGGTATGCAAATGACAGAGTCTTAGCTCCTCCCAGTGTGGAGGAGAATCCTTGCTTCCCACAGCAACGTATTGATGGTTTAGGCCTGGAGCAGAAGGAGAAAGTGAGCTGGTCTGGCTGTAATGGGCAAAAATGATGTCTTCCCTGAGCCCATAGACTGTCGACACCTTGAAGCAGTGCGGGAGGGCCAGTGGTCAAATGGATCTCACCATAACTTAAATGAGCTCTTCCTTGGAAGCGGGAATTCCTAGTCGCCCAACTTCCTCCAACTTTGCGCAGTGGCAATATCGTAGCCCATGAGGTATAACCGAGGCGTGATTATTGCTAATTGAAAACTTTTCCCAATACCCCGCCATGATGACTTGAAATATAGTCAGCATTGGCAATTTTTGTTGGTCTCTCAGGAGACTTCATCCATGGTATGCAAATGACAGAGTCTTAGCTCCTCCCAGTGTGGAGGAGAATCCTTGCTTCCCACAGCAACGTTTTGATGGTTTATGCCTGGAGCAGAAGGAGAAAGTGAGCTGGTCTGACTCTAATGGGCAAAAATGATGTTTTCCCTGAGCCCTTAGACTGTCGACACCTTGAAGCAGTGCGGGAGGGCCAGTGGTCAAATGGATCTCACCATAACTTAAATGAGCTCTTCCTTGGAAGCGGGAATTCCTAGTCGCCCAACTTCCTCCAACTTTGCGCAGTGGCAATATCGTAGCCCATGAGGTATAACCGAGGCGTGATTATTGCTAATTGAAAACTTTTCCCAATACCCCGCCATGATGACTTGAAATTTAGTCAGCGTTGGCAATTTTTGTTGGTCTCTCAGGAGACTTCATCCATGGTATGCAAATGACAGAGTCTTAGCTCCTCCCAGTGTGGAGGAGAATCCTTGCTTCCCACAGCAACGTATTGATGGTTTATGCCTGGAGCAGAAGGAGAAAGTGAGCTGGTCTGGCTGTAATGGGCAAAAATGATGTCTTCCCTGAGCCCTTAGACTGTCGACACCTTGAAGCAGTGCGGGAGGGCCAGTGGTCAAATGGATCTCACCATAACTTAAATGAACTCTTCCTTGGAAGCGGGAATTCCTAATCGCCCAACTTCCTCCAACTTTGCGCAGTGGCAATATCGTAGCCCATGAGGTATAACCGAGGCGTGATTATTGCTAATTGAAAACTTTTCCCAATACCCCGCCATGATGACTTGAAATATAGTCAGCATTGGCAATTTTTGTTGGTCTCTCAGGAGACTTCATCCATGGTATGCAAATGCAGAGTCTTATTTCCTCCCAGTGTGGAGGAGAATCTTTGCTTCCCACAGCAACGTATTGATGGTTTATGCCTGGAGCAGAAGGAGAAAGTGAGCTGGTCTGGCTGTAATGGGCAAAAATGATGTCTTCCCTGAGCCCTTAGACTGTCGACACCTTGAAGCAGTGCGGGAGGGCCAGTGGTCAAATGGATCTCACCATAACTTAAATGAGCTCTTCCTTGGAAGCGGGAATTCCTAGTCGCCCAACTTCCTCCAACTTTGCGCAGTGGCAATATCGTAGCCCATGAGGTATAACCGAGGCGTGATTATTGCTAATTGAAAACTTTTCCCAATACCCCGCCATGATGACTTGAAATATAGTCAGCATTGGCAATTTTTGTTGGTCTCTCAGGAGACTTCATCCATGGTATGCCAATGACAGAATCTTAGCTCCTCCCAAGTGTGGAGGAGAATCCTTGCTTCCCACAGCAACGTATTGATGGTTTATGCCTGGAGCAGAAGGAGAAAGTGAGCTGGTCTGGCTGTAATGGGCAAAAATGATGTCTTCCCTGAGCCCTTAGACTGTCGACACCTTGAAGCAGTGCGGGAGGGCCAGTGGTCAAATGGATCTCACCATAACTTAAATGAGCTCTTCCTTGGAAGCGGGAATTCCTAGTCGCCCAACTTCCTCCAACTTTGCGCAGTGGCAATATCGTAGCCCATGAGG
This sequence comes from Ranitomeya imitator, assembly GCF_032444005.1. Classification (NCBI taxonomy): domain Eukaryota; kingdom Metazoa; phylum Chordata; class Amphibia; order Anura; family Dendrobatidae; genus Ranitomeya; species Ranitomeya imitator. The sequence continues at coordinate 653,391,502 of NC_091285.1, read as the reverse complement.
TATAACCGAGGCGTGATTATTGCTAATTGAAAACTTTTCCCAATACCCCGCCATGATGACTTGAAATATAGTCAGCATTGGCAATTTTTGTTGGTCTCTCAGGAGACTTCATCCATGGTATGCAAATGACAGAGTCTTAGCTCCTCCCAGTGTGGAGGAGAATCCTTGCTTCCCACAGCAACGTATTGATGGTTTATGCCTGGAGCAGAAGGAGAAAGTGAGCTGGTCTGGCTGTAATGGGCAAAAATGATGTCTTCCCTGAGCCCTTAGACTGTCGACACCTTGAAGCAGTGCGGGAGGGCCAGTGGTCAAATGGATCTCACCATAACTTAAATGAGCTCTTCCTTGGAAGCGGGAATTCCTAGTCGCCCAACTTCCTCCAACTTTGCGCAGTGGCAATATCGTAGCCCATGAGGTATAACCGAGGCGTGATTATTGCTAATTGAAAACTTTTCCCAATACCCCGCCATGATGACTTGAAATATAGTCAGCATTGGCAATTTTTGTTGGTCTCTCAGGAGACTTCATCCATGGTATGCAAATGACAGAGTCTTAGCTCCTCCCAGTGTGGAGGAGAATCCTTGCTTCCCAAAGCAACGTATTGATGGTTTATGCCTGGAGCAGAAGGAGAAAGTGAGCTGGTCTGGCTGTAATGGGCAAAAATGATGTCTTCCCTGAGCCCTTAGACTGTCGACACCTTGAAGCAGTGCGGGAGGGCCAGTGGTCAAATGGATCTCACCATAACTTAAATGAGCTCTTCCTTGGAAGCGGGAATTCCTAGTCGCCCATCTTCCTCCAACTTTGCGCAGTGGCAATATCGTAGCCCATGAGGTATAACCGAGGCGTGATTATTGCTAATTGAAAACTTTTCCCAATACCCCGCCATGATGACTTGAAATATAGTCAGCATTGGCAATTTTTGTTGGTCTCTCAGGAGACTTCATCCATGGTATGCAAATGACAGAGTCTTAGCTCCTCCCAGTGTGGAGGAGAATCCTTGCTTCCCACAGCAACGTATTGATGGTTTATGCCTGGAGCAGAAGGAGAAAGTGAGCTGGTCTGGCTGTAATGGGCAAAAATGATGTCTTCCCTGAGCCCTTAGACTGTCGACACCTTGAAGCAGTGCGGGAGGGCCAGTGGTCAAATGGATCTCACCATAACTTAAATGAGCTCTTCCTTGGAAGCGGGAATTCCTAGTCGCCCAACTTCCTCCAACTTTGCGCAGTGGCAATATCGTAGCCCATGAGGTATAACCGAGGCGTGATTATTGCTAATTGAAAACTTTTCCCAATACCCCACCATGATGACTTGAGATATAGTCAGCATTGGCAATTTTTGTTGGTCTCTCAGGAGACTTCATCCGTGGTATGCAAATGACAGAGTCTTAGCTCCTCCCAGTGTGGAGGAGAATCCTTGCTTCCCACAGCAACGTATTGATGGTTTATGCCTGGAGCAGAAGGAGAAAGTGAGCTGGTCTGGCTGTAATGGGCAAAAATGATGTCTTCCCTGAGCCCTTAGACTGTCGACACCTTGAAGCAGTGCGGGAGGGCCAGTGGTCAAATGGATCTCACCATAACTTAAATGAGCTCTTCCTTGGAAGCGGGAATTCCTAGTCGCCCAACTTCCTCCAACTTTGCGCAGTGGCAATATCGTAGCCCATGAGGTATAACCGAGGCGTGATTATTGCTAATTGAAAACTTTTCCCAATACCCCGCCATGATGACTTGAAATATAGTCAACATTGGCAATTTTTGTTGGTCTCTCAGGAGACTTCATCCATGGTATGCAAATGACAGAGTCTTAGCTCCTCCCAGTGTGGAGGAGAATCCTTGCTTCCCACAACGTATTGATGGTTTATGCCTGGAGCAGAAGGAGAAAGTGAGCTGGTCTGGCTGTAATGGGCAAAAATGATGTCTTCCCTGAGCCCTTAGACTGTCGACACCTTGAAGCAGTGCGGGAGGGCCAGTGGTCAAATGGATCTCACCATAACTTAAATGAGCTCTTCCTTGGAAGCGGGAATTCCTAGTCGCCCAACTTCCTCCAACTTTGCGCAGTGGCAATATCGTAGCCCATGAGGTATAACCGAGGCGTGATTATTGCTAATTGAAAACTTTTCCCAATACCCCGCCATGATAACTTGAATTATAGTCAGCATTGGCAATTTTTGTTGGTCTCTCAGGAGACTTCATCCATGGTATGCAAATGACAGAGTCTTAGCTCCTCCCAGTGTGGAGGAGAATCCTTGCTTCCCACAGCAACGTATTGATGGTTTATGCCTGGAGCAGAAGGAGAAAGTGAGCTGGTCTGGCTGTAATGGGCAAAAATGATGTCTTCCCTGAGCCCTTAGACTGTCGACACCTTGAAGCAGTGCGGGAGGGCCAGTGGTCAAATGGATCTCACCATAACTTAAATGAGCTCTTCCTTGGAAGCGGGAATTCCTAGTCGCCCAACTTCCTCCAACTTTGCGCAGTGGCAATATCGTAGCCCATGAGGTATAACCGAGGCGTGATTATTGCTAATTGAAAACTTTTCCCAATACCCCGCCATGATGACTTGAAATATAGTCAGCATTGGCAATTTTTGTTGGTCTCTCAGGAGACTTCATCCATGGTATGCAAATGACAGAGTCTTAGCTCCTCCCAGTGTGGAGGAGAATCCTTGCTTCCCACAGCAACGTATTGATGGTTTATGCCTGGAGCAGAAGGAGAAAGTGAGCTGGTCTGGCTGTAATGGGCAAAAATGATGTCTTCCCTGAGCCCTTAGACTGTCGACACCTTGAAGCAGTGCGGGAGGGCCAGTGGTCAAATGGATCTCACCATAACTTAAATGAGCTCTTCCTTGGAAGCGGGAATTCCTAGTCGCCCAACTTCCTCCAACTTTGCGCAGTGGCAATATCGTAGCCCATGAGGTATAACCGAGGTGTGATTATTGCTAATTGAAAACTTTTCCCAATACCCCGCCATGATGACTTGAAATATAGTCAGCATTGGCAATTTTTGTTGGTCTCTCAGGAGACTTCATCCATGGTATGCAAATGACAGAGTCTTAGCTCCTCCCAGTGTGGAGGAGAATCCTTGCTTCCCACAGCAACGTATTGATGGTTTATGCCTGGAGCAGAAGGAGAAAGTGAGCTGGTCTGGCTGTAATGGGCAAAAATGATGTCTTCCCTGAGCCCTTAGACTGTCGACACCTTGAAGCAGTGCGGGAGGGCCAGTGGTCAAATGGATCTCACCATAACTTAAATGAGCTCTTCCTTGGAAGCGGGAATTCCTAGTCGCCCAACTTCCTCCAACTTTGCGCAGTGGCAATATCGTAGTCCATGAGGTATAACCGAGGCGTGATTATTGCTAATTGAAAACTTTTCCCAATACCCCGCCATGATGACTTGAAATATAGTCAGCATTGGCAATTTTTGTTGGTCTCTCAGGAGACTTCATTCGTGGTATGCAAATGACAGAGTCTTAGCTCCTCCCAGTGTGGAGGAGAATCCTTGCTTCCCACAGCAACGTATTGATGGTTTATGCCTGGAGCAGAAGGAGAAAGTGAGCTGGTCTGGCTGTAATGGGCAAAAATGATGTCTTCCCTGAGCCCTTAGACTGTCGACACCTTGAAGCAGTGCGGGAGGGCCAGTGGTCAAATGGATCTCACCATAACTTAAATGAGCTCTTCCTTGGAAGCGGGAATTCCTAGTCGCCCAACTTCCTCCAACTTTGCGCAGTGGCAATATCGTAGCCCATGAGGTATAACCGAGGCGTGATTATTGCTAATTGAAAACTTTTCCCAATACCCCGCCATGATGACTTGAAATATAGTCAGCATTGGCAATTTTTGTTGGTCTCTCAGGAGACTTCATCCGTGGTATGCAAATGACAGAGTCTTAGCTCCTCCCAGTGTGGAGGAGAATCCTTGCTTCCCACAACGTATTGATGGTTTATGCCTGGAGCAGAAGGAGAAAGTGAGCTGGTCTGGCTGTAATGGGCAAAAATGATGTCTTCCCTGAGCCCTTAGACTGTCGACACCTTGAAGCAGTGCGGGAGGGCCAGTGGTCAAATGGATCTCACCATAACTTAAATGAGCTCTTCCTTGGAAGCGGGAATTCCTAGTCGCCCAACTTCCTCCAACTTTGCGCAGTGGCAATATCGTAGCCCATGAGGTATAACCGAGGCGTGATTATTGCTAATTGAAAACTTTTCCCAATACCCCGCCATGATATCTTGAAATATAGTCAGCATTGGCAATTTTTGTTGGTCTCTCAGGAGACTTCATCCATGGTATGCAAATGACAGAGTCTTAGCTCCTCCCAGTGTGGAGGAGAATCCGTGCTTCCCACAGCAACGTATTGATGGTTTATGCCTGGAGCAGAAGGAGAAAGTGAGCTGGTCTGGCAGTAATGGGCAAAAATGATGTCTTCCCTGAGCCCTTAGACTGTCGACACCTTGAAGCAGTGCGGGAGGGCCAGTGGTCAAATGGATCTCACCATAACTTAAATGAGCTCTTCCTTGGAAGCGGGAATTCCTAGTCGCCCAACTTCCTCCAACTTTGCGCAGTGGCAATATCGTAGCCCATGAGGTATAACCGAGGCATGATTATTGCTAATTGAAAACTTTTCCCAATACCCCGCCATGATGACTTGAAAAATAGTCAGCATTGGCAATTTTTGTTGGTTTCTCAGGAGACTTCATCCATGGTATGCAAATGACAGAGTCTTAGCTCCTCCCAGTGTGGAGGAGAATCCTTGCTTCCCACAGCAACGTATTGATGGTTTATGCCTGGAGCAGAAGGAGAAAGTGAGCTGGTCTGGCTGTAATGGGCAAAAATGATGTCTTCCCTGAGCCCTTAGACTGTCGACTCCTTGAAGCAGTGCGGGAGGGCCAGTGGTCAAATGGATCTCACCATAACTTAAATGAGCTCTTCCTTGGAAGCGGGAATTCCTAGTCGCCCAACTTCCTCCAACTTTGTGCAGTGGCAATATCGTAGCCCATGAGGTATAACCGAGGCGTGATTATTGCTAATTGAAAACTTTTCCCAATACCCCGCCATGATGACTTGAAATATAGTCAGCATTGGCAATTTTTGTTGGTCTCTCAGGAGACTTCATCCATGGTATGCAAATGACAGAGTCTTAGCTCCTCCCAGTGTGGAGGAGAATCCTTGCTTCCCACAGCAACGTATTGATGGTTTATGCCTGGAGCAGAAGGAGAAAGTGAGCTGGTCTGGCTGTAATGGGCAAAAATGATGTCTTCCCTGAGCCCTTAGACTGTCGACACCTTGAAGCAGTGCGGGAGGGCCAGTGGTCAAATGGATCTCACCATAACTTAAATGAGCTCTTCCTTGGAAGCGGGAATTCCTAGTCGCCCAACTTCCTCCAACTTTGCGCAGTGGCAATATCGCAGCGCATGAGGTATAACCGAGGCGTGATTATTGCTAATTTAAAACTTTTCTCAATACCCCGCCATGATGACTTGAAATATAGTCAGCATTGGCAATTTTTGTTGGTCTCTCAGGAGACTTCATCCTTGGTATGCAAATGACAGAGTCTTAGCTCCTCCCAGTGTGGAGGAGAATCCTTGCTTCTCACAGCAACGTATTGATGGTTTATGCCTGGAGCAGAAGGAGAAAGTGAGCTGGTCTGGCTGTAATGGGCAAAAATGATGTCTTCCCTGAGCCCTTAGACTGTCGACACCTTGAAGCAGTGCGGGAGGGCCAGTGGTCAAATGGATCTCACCATAACTTAAATGAGCTCTTCCTTGGAAGCGGGAATTCCTAGTCGCCCAACTTCCTCCAACTTTGCGCAGTGGCAATATCGTAGCCCATGAGGTATAACCGAGGCGTGATTATTGCTAATTGAAAACTTTTCCCAATACCCCGCCATGATGACTTGAAATATAGTCAGCATTGGCAATTTTTGTTGGTCTCTCAGGAGACTTCATCCATGGTATGCAAATGACAGAGTCTTAGCTCCTCCCAGTGTGGAGGAGAATCCTTGCTTCCCACAGCAACGTATTGATGGTTTATGCCTGGAGCAGAAGGAGAAAGTGAGCTGGTCTGGCTGTAATGGGCAAAAATGATGTCTTCCCTGAGCCCTTAGACTGTCGACACCTTGAAGCAGTGCGGGAGGGCCAGTGGTCAAATGGATCTCACCATAACTTAAATGAGCTCTTCCTTGCAAGCGGGAATTCCTAGTCGCCCAACTTCCTCCAACTTTGCGCAGTGGCAATATCGTAGCCCATGAGGTATAACCGAGGCGTGATTATTGCTAATTGAAAACTTTTCCCAATACCCCGCCATGATGACTTGAAATATAGTCAGCATTGGCAATTTTTGTTGGTCTCTCAGGAGACTTCATCCATGGTATGCAAATGACAGAGTCTTAGCTCCTCCCAGTGTGGAGGAGAATCCTTGCTTCCCACAGCAACGTATTGATGGTTTATGCCTGGAGCAGAAGGAGAAAGTGAGCTGGTCTGGCTGTAATGGGCAAAAATGATGTCTTCCCTGAGCCCTTAGACTGTCGACACCTTGAAGCAGTGCGGGAGGGCCAGTGGTCAAATGGATCTCACCATAACTTAAATGAGCTCTTCCTTGGAAGTGGGAATTCCTAGTCGCCCAACTTCCTCCAACTTTGCGCAGTGGCAATATCGTAGCCCATGAGGTATAACCGAGGCGTGATTATTGCTAATTGAAAACTTTTCCCAATACCCCGCCATGATGACTTGAAATATAGTCAGCATTGGCAATTTTTGTTGGTCTCTCAGGAGACTTCATCCGTGGTATGCAAATGACAGAGTCTTAGCTCCTCCCAGTGTGGAGGAGAATCCTTGCTTCCCACAGCAACGTATTGATGGTTTATGCCTGGAGCAGAAGGAGAAAGTGAGCTGGTCTGGCTGTAATGGGCAAAAATGATGTCTTCCCTGAGCCCTTAGACTGTCGACACCTTGAAGCAGTGCGGGAGGGCCAGTGGTCAAATGGATCTCACCATAACTTAAATGAGCTCTTCCTTGGAAGCGGGAATTCCTAGTCGCCCAACTTCCTCCAACTTTGCGCAGTGGCAATATCGTAGCCCATGAGGTATAACCGAGGCGTGATTATTGCTAATTGAAAACTTTTCCCAATACCCCGCCATGATGACTTGAAATATAGTCAGCATTGGCAATTTTTGTTGGTCTCTCAGGAGACTTCATCCATGGTATGCAAATGACAGAGTCTTAGCTCCTCCCAGTGTGGAGGAGAATCCTTGCTTCCCACAGCAACGTATTGATGGTTTATGCCTGGAGCAGAAGGAGAAAGTGAGCTGGTCTGGCTGTAATGGGCAAACATGATGTCTTCCCTGAGCCCTTAGACTGTCGACACCTTGAAGCAGTGCGGGAGGGCCAGTGGTCAAATGGATCTCACCATAACTTAAATGAGCTCTTCCTTGGAAGCGGGAATTCCTAGTCGCCCAACTTCCTCCAACTTTGCGCAGTGGCAATATCGTAGCCCATGAGGTATAACCGAGGCGTGATTATTGCTAATTGAAAACTTTTCCCAATACCCCGCCATGATGACTTGAAATATAGTCAGCATTGGCAATTTTTGTTGGTCTCTCAGGAGACTTCATCCATGGTATGCAAATGACAGAGTCTTAGCTCCTCCCAGTGTGGAGGAGAATCCTTGCTTCCCACAACGTATTGATGGTTTATGCCTGGAGCAGAAGGAGAAAGTGAGCTGGTCTGGCTGTAATGGGCAAAAATGATGTCTTCCCTGAGCACTTAGACTGTCGACACCTTGAAGCAGTGCGGGAGGGCCAGTGGTCAAATGGATCTCACCATAACTTAAATGAGCTCTTCCTTGGAAGCGGGAATTCCTAGTCGCCCAACTTCCTCCAACTTTGCGCAGTGGCAATATCGTAGCCCATGAGGTATAACCGAGGCGTGATTATTGCTAATTGAAAACTTTTCCCAATACCCCGCCATGATAACTTGAAATATAGTCAGCATTGGCAATTTTTGTTGGTCTCTCAGGAGACTTCATCCATGGTATGCAAATGACAGAGTCTTAGCTACTCCCAGTGTGGAGGAGAATCCTTGCTTCCCACAGCAACGTATTGATGGTTTATGCCTGGAGCAGAAGGAGAAAGTGAGCTGGTCTGGCTGTAATGGGCAAAAATGATGTCTTCCCTGAGCCCTTAGACTGTCGACTCCTTGAAGCAGTGCGGGAGGGCCAGTGGTCAAATGGATCTCACCATAACTTAAATGAGCTCTTCCTTGGAAGCGGGAATTCCTAGTCGCCCAACTTCCTCCAACTTTGCGCAGTGGCAATATCGTAGCCCATGAGGTATAACCGAGGCGTGATTATTGCTAATTGAAAACTTTTCCCAATACCCCGCCATGATGACTTGAAATATAGTCAGCATTGGCAATTTTTGTTGGTCTCTCAGGAGACTTCATCCATGGTATGCAAATGACAGAGTCTTAGCTCCTCCCAGTGTGGAGGAGAATCCTTGCTTCCCACAGCAACGTATTGATGGTTTATGCCTGGAGCAGAAGGAGAAAGTGAGCTGGTCTGGCTGTAATGGGCAAAAATGATGTCTTCCCTGAGCCCTTAGACTGTCGACACCTTGAAGCAGTGCGGGAGGGCCAGTGGTCAAATGGATCTCACCATAACTTAAATGAGCTCTTCCTTGGAAGCGGGAATTCCTAGTCGCCCAACTTCCTCCAACTTTGCGCAGTGGCAATATCGCAGCCCATGAGGTATAACCGAGGCGTGATTATTGCTAATTTAAAACTTTTCCCAATACCCCGCCATGATGACTTGAAATATAGTCAGCATTGGCAATTTTTGTTGGTCTCTCAGGAGACTTCATCCATGGTATGCAAATGACAGAGTCTTAGCTCCTCCCAGTGTGGAGGAGAATCCTTGCTTCTCACAGCAACGTATTGATGGTTTATGCCTGGAGCAGAAGGAGAAAGTGAGCTGGTCTGGCTGTAATGGGCAAAAATGATGTCTTCCCTGAGCCCTTAGACTGTCGACACCTTGAAGCAGTGCGGGAGGGCCAGTGGTCAAATGGATCTCACCATAACTTAAATGAGCTCTTCCTTGGAAGCGGGAATTCCTAGTCGCCCAACTTCCTCCAACTTTGCGCAGTGGCAATATCGTAGCCCATGAGGTATAACCGAGGCGTGATTATTGCTAATTGAAAACTTTTCCCAATACCCCGCCATGATGACTTGAAATATAGTCAGCATTGGCAATTTTTGTTGGTCTCTCAGGAGACTTCATCCATGGTATGCAAATGACAGAGTCTTAGCTCCTCCCAGTGTGGAGGAGAATCCTTGCTTCCCACAGCAACGTATTGATGGTTTATGCCTGGAGCAGAAGGAGAAAGTGAGCTGGTCTGGCTGTAATGGGCAAAAATGATGTCTTCCCTGAGCCCTTAGACTGTCGACACCTTGAAGCAGTGCGGGAGGGCCAGTGGTCAAATGGATCTCACCATAACTTAAATGAGCTCTTCCTTGGAAGTGGGAATTCCTAGTCGCCCAACTTCCTCCAACTTTGCGCAGTGGCAATATCGTAGCCCATGAGGTATAACCGAGGCGTGATTATTGCTAATTGAAAACTTTTCCCAATACCCCGCCATGATGACTTGAAATATAGTCAGCATTGGCAATTTTTGTTGGTCTCTCAGGAGACTTCATCCGTGGTATGCAAATGACAGAGTCTTAGCTCCTCCCAGTGTGGAGGAGAATCCTTGCTTCCCACAGCAACGTATTGATGGTTTATGCCTGGAGCAAAAGGAGAAAGTGAGCTGGTCTGGCTGTAATGGGCAAAAATGATGTCTTCCCTGAGCCCTTAGACTGTCGACACCTTGAAGCAGTGCGGGAGGGCCAGTGGTCAAATGGATCTCACCATAACTTAAATGAGCTCTTCCTTGGAAGCGGGAATTCCTAGTCGCCCAACTTCCTCCAACTTTGCGCAGTGGCAATATCGTAGCCCATGAGGTATAACCGAGGCGTGATTATTGCTAATTGAAAACTTTTCCCAATACCCCGCCATGATGACTTGAAATATAGTCAGCATTGGCAATTTTTGTTGGTCTCTCAGGAGACTTCATCCATGGTATGCAAATGACAGAGTCTTAGCTCCTCCCAGTGTGGAGGAGAATCCTTGCTTCCCACAGCAACGTATTGATGGTTTATGCCTGGAGCAGAAGGAGAAAGTGAGCTGGTCTGGCTGTAATGGGCAAAAATGATGTCTTCCCTGAGCCCTTAGACTGTCGACACCTTGAAGCAGTGCGGGAGGGCCAGTGGTCAAATGGATCTCACCATAACTTAAATGAGCTCTTCCTTGGAAGCGGGAATTCCTAGTCGCCCAACTTCCTCCAACTTTGCGCAGTGGCAATATCGTAGCCCATGAGGTATAACCGAGGCGTGATTATTGCTAATTGAAAACTTTTCCCAATACCCCGCCATGATGACTTGAAATATAGTCAGCATTGCCAATTTTTGTTGGTCTCTCAGGAGACTTCATCCATGGTATGCAAATGACAGAGTCTTAGCTCCTCCCAGTGTGGAGGAGAATCCTTGCTTCCCACAGCAACGTATTGATGGTTTATGCCTGGAGCAGAAGGAGAAAGTGAGCTGGTCTGGCAGTAATGGGCAAAAATGATGTCTTCCCTGAGCCCTTAGACTGTCGACACCTTGAAGCAGTGCGGGAGGGCCAGTGGTCAAATGGATCTCACCATAACTTAAATGAGCTCTTCCTTGGAAGCGGGAATTCCTAGTCGCCCAACTTCCTCCAATTTTGCGCAGTGGCAATATCGTAGCCCATGAGGTATAACCGAGGCGTGATTATTGCTAATTGAAAACTTTTCCCAATACCCCGCCATGATGACTTGAAATATAGTCAGCATTGGCAATTTTTGTTGGTCTCTCAGGAGACTTCATCCATGGTATGCAAATGACAGAGTCTTAGCTCCTCCCAGTGTGGAGGAGAATCCTTGCTTCCCACAGCAACGTATTGATGGTTTATGCCTGGAGCAGAAGGAGAAAGTGAGCTGGTCTGGCTGTAATGGGCAAAAATGATGTCTTCCCTGAGCCCTTAGACTGTCGACTCCTTGAAGCAGTGCGGGAGGGCCAGTGGTCAAATGGATCTCACCATAACTTAAATGAGCTCTTCCTTGGAAGCGGGAATTCCTAGTCGCCCAACTTCCTCCAACTTTGCGCAGTGGCAATATCGTAGCCCATGAGGTATAACCGAGGCGTGATTATTGCTAATTGAAAACTTTTCCCAATACCCCGCCATGATGACTTGAAATATAGTCAGCATTGGCAATTTTTGTTGGTCTCTCAGGAGACTTCATCCATGGTATGCAAATGACAGAGTCTTAGCTCCTCCCAGTGTGGAGGAGAATCCTTGCTTCCCACAGCAACGTATTGATGGTTTATGCCTGGAGCAGAAGGAGAAAGTGAGCTGGTCTGGCTGTAATGGGCAAAAATGATGTCTTCCCTGAGCCCTTAGACTGTCGACACCTTGAAGCAGTGCGGGAGGGCCAGTGGTCAAATGGATCTCACCATAACTTAAATGAGCTCTTCCTTGGAAGCGGGAATTCCTAGTCGCCCAACTTCCTCCAACTTTGCGCAGTGGCAATATCGTAGCCCATGAGGTATAACCGAGGCGTGATTATTGCTAATTGAAAACTTTTCCCAATACCCCGCCATGATGACTTGAAATATAGTCAGCATTGGCAATTTTTGTTGGTCTCTCAGGAGACTTCATCCATGGTATGCAAATGACAGAGTCTTAGCTCCTCCCAGTGTGGAGGAGAATCCTTGCTTCCCACAGCAACGTATTGATGGTTTATGCCTGGAGCAGAAGGAGAAAGTGAGCTGGTCTGGCTGTAATGGGCAAAAATGATGTCTTCCCTGAGCCCTTAGACTGTCGACACCTTGAAGCAGTGCGGGAGGGCCAGTGGTCAAATGGATCTCACCATAACTTAAATGAGCTCTTCCTTGGAAGCGGGAATTCCTAGTCGCCCAACTTCCTCCAACTTTGCGCAGTGGCAATATCGTAGCCCATGAGGTATAACCGAGGCGTGATTATTGCTAATTGAAAACTTTTCCCAATACCCCGCCATGATGACTTGAAATATAGTCAGCATTGGCAATTTTTGTTGGTCTCTCAGGAGACTTCATCCATGGTATGCAAATGACAGAGTCTTAGCTCCTCCCAGTGTGGAGGAGAATCCTTGCTTCCCACAGCAACGTATTGATGGTTTATGCCTGGAGCAGAAGGAGAAAGTGAGCTGGTCTGGCTGTAATGGGCAAAAATGATGTCTTCCCTGAGCCCTTAGACTGTCGACACCTTGAAGCAGTGCGGGAGGGCCAGTGGTCAAATGGATCTCACCATAACTTAAATGAGCTCTTCCTTGGAAGTGGGAATTCCTAGTCGCCCAACTTCCTCCAACTTTACGCAGTGGCAATATCGTAGCCCATGAGGTATAACCGAGGCGTGATTATTGCTAATTGAAAACTTTTCCCAATACCCCGCCATGATGACTTGAAATATAGTCAGCATTGGCAATTTTTGTTGGTCTCTCAGGAGACTTCATCCGTGGTATGCAAATGACAGAGTCTTAGCTCCTCCCAGTGTGGAGGAGAATCCTTGCTTCCCACAGCAACGTATTGATGGTTTATGCCTGGAGCAGAAGGAGAAAGTGAGCTGGTCTGGCTGTAATGGGCAAAAATGATGTCTTCCCTGAGCCCTTAGACTGTCGACACCTTGAAGCAGTGCGGGAGGGCCAGTGGTCAAATGGATCTCACCATAACTTAAATGAGCTCTTCCTTGGAAGCGGGAATTCCTAGTCGCCCAACTTCCTCCAACTTTGCGCAGTGGCAATATCGTAGCCCATGAGGTATAACCGAGGCGTGATTATTGCTAATTGAAAACTTTTCCCAATACCCCGCCATGATGACTTGAAATATAGTCAGCATTGGCAATTTTTGTTGGTCTCTCAGGAGACTTCATCCATGGTATGCAAATGACAGAGTCTTAGCTCCTCCCAGTGTGGAGGAGAATCCTTGCTTCCCACAGCAACGTATTGATGGTTTATGCCTGGAGCAGAAGGAGAAAGTGAGCTGGTCTGGCTGTAATGGGCAAAAATGATGTCTTCCCTGAGCCCTTAGACTGTCGACACCTTGAAGCAGTGCGGGAGGGCCAGTGGTCAAATGGATCTCACCATAACTTAAATGAGCTCTTCCTTGGAAGCGGGAATTCCTAGTCGCCCAACTTCCTCCAACTTTGCGCAGTGGCAATATCGTAGCCTATGAGGTATAACCGAGGCGTGATTATTGCTAATTGAAAACTTTTCCCAATACCCCGCCATGATGACTTGAAATATAGTCAGCATTGGCAATTTTTGTTGGTCTCTCAGGAGACTTCATCCATGGTATGCAAATGACAGAGTCTTAGCTCCTCCCAGTGTGGAGGAGAATCTTTGCTTCCCACAGCAACGTATTGATGGTTTATGCCTGGAGCAGAAGGAGAAAGTGAGCTGGTCTGGCAGTAATGGGCAAAAATGATGTCTTCCCTGAGCCCTTAGACTGTCGACACCTTGAAGCAGTGCGGGAGGGCCAGTGGTCAAATGGATCTCACCATAACTTAAATGAGCTCTTCCTTGGAAGCGGGAATTCCTAGTCGCCCAACTTCCTCCAATTTTGCGCAGTGGCAATATCGTAGCCCATGAGGTATAACCGAGGCGTGATTATTGCTAATTGAAAACTTTTCCCAATACCCCGCCATGATGACTTGAAATATAGTCAGCATTGGCAATTTTTGTTGGTCTCTCAGGAGACTTCATCCATGGTATGCAAATGACAGAGTCTTAGCTCCTCCCAGTGTGGAGGAGAATCCTTGCTTCCCACAGCAACGTATTGATGGTTTATGCCTGGAGCAGAAGGAGAAAATGAGCTGGTCTGGCTATAATGGGCAAAAATGATGTCTTCCCTGAGCCCTTAGACTGTCGACACCTTGAAGCAGTGCGGGAGGGCCAGTGGTCAAATGGATCTCACCATAACTTAAATGAGCTCTTCCTTGGAAGCGGGAATTCCTAGTCGCCCAACTTCCTCCAACTTTGCGCAGTGGCAATATCGTAGCCCATGAGGGATAACCGAGGTGTGATTATTGCTAATTGAAAACTTTTCCCAATACCCCGCCATGATGACTTGAAATATAGTCAGCATTGGCAATTTTTGTTGGTCTCTCAGGAGACTTCATCCATGGTATGCAAATGACAGAGTCTTAGCTCCTCCCAGTGTGGAGGAGAATCCTTGCTTCCCACAGCAACGTATTGATGGTTTATGCCTGGAGCAGAAGGAGAAAGTGAGCTGGTCTGGCTGTAATGGGCAAAAATGATGTCTTCCCTGAGCCCTTAGACTGTCGACACCTTGAAGCAGTGCGGGAGGGCCAGTGGTCAAATGGATCTCACCATAACTTAAATGAGCTCTTCCTTGGAAGTGGGAATTCCTAGTCGCCCAACTTCCTCCAACTTTGCGCAGTGGCAATATCGTAGCCCATGAGGTATAACCGAGGCGTGATTATTGCTAATTGAAAACTTTTCCCAATACCCCGCCATGATGACTTGAAATATAGTCAGCATTGGCAATTTTTGTTGGTCTCTCAGGAGACTTCATCCGTGGTATGCAAATGACAGAGTCTTAGCTCCTCCCAGTGTGGAGGAGAATCCTTGCTTCCCACAGCAACGTATTGATGGTTTATGCCTGGAGCAGAAGGAGAAAGTGAGCTGGTCTGGCTGTAATGGGCAAAAATGATGTCTTCCCTGAGCCCTTAGACTGTCGACACCTTGAAGCAGTGCGGGAGGGCCAGTGGTCAAATGGATCTCACCATAACTTAAATGAGCTCTTCCTTGGAAGCGGGAATTCCTAGTCGCCAAACTTCCTCCAACTTTGCGCAGTGGCAATATTGTAGCCCATGAGGTATAACCGAGGCGTGATTATTGCTAATTGAAAACTTTTCCCAATACCCCGCCATGATGACTTGAAATATAGTCAGCATTGACAATTTTTGTTGGTCTCTCAGGAGACTTCATCCATGGTATGCAAATGACAGAGTCTTAGCTCCTCCCAGTGTGGTGGAGAATCCTTGCTTCCCACAGCAACGTATTGATGGTTTATGCCTGGAGCAGAAGGAGAAAGTGAGCTGGTCTGGCTGTAATGGGCAAAAATGATGTTTTCCCTGAGCCCTTAGACTGTCGACACCTTGAAGCAGTGCGGGAGGGCCAGTGGTCAAATGGATCTCACCATAACTTAAATGAGCTCTTCCTTGCAAGCGGGAATTCCTAGTCGCCCAACTTCCTCCAACTTTGCGCAGTGGCAATATCGTAGCCCATGAGGTATAACCGAGGCGTGATTATTGCTAATTGAAAACTTTTCCCAATACCCCGCCATGATGACTTGAAATATAGTCAGCATTGGCAATTTTTGTTGGTCTCTCAGGAGACTTCATCCATGGTATGCAAATGACAGAGTCTTAGCTCCTCCCAGTGTGGAGGAGAATCCTTGCTTCCCACAGCAACGTATTGATGGTTTATGCCTGGAGCACAAGGAGAAAGTGAGCTGGTCTGGCTGTAATGGGCAAAAATGATGTCTTCCCTGAGCCCTTAGACTGTCGACACCTTGAAGCAGTGCGGGAGGGCCAGTGGTCAAATGGATCTCACCATAACTTAAATGAGCTCTTCCTTGGAAGTGGGAATTCCTAGTCGCCCAACTTCCTCCAACTTTGCGCAGTGGCAATATCGTAGCCCATGAGGTATAACCGAGGCGTGATTATTGCTAATTGAAAACTTTTCCCAATACCCCGCCATGATGACTTGAAATATAGTCAGCATTGGCAATTTTTGTTGGTCTCTCAGGAGACTTCATCCGTGGTATGCAAATGACAGAGTCTTAGCTCCTCCCAGTGTGGAGGAGAATCCTTGCTTCCCACAGCAACGTATTGATGGTTTATGCCTGGAGCAGAAGGAGAAAGTGAGCTGGTCTGGCTGTAATGGGCAAAAATGATGTCTTCCCTGAGCCCTTAGACTGTCGACACCTTGAAGCAGTGCGGGAGGGCCAGTGGTCAAATGGATCTCACCATAACTTAAATGAGCTCTTCCTTGGAAGCGGGAATTCCTAGTCGCCCAACTTCCTCCAACTTTGCGCAGTGGCAATATCGTAGCCCATGAGGTATAACCGAGGCGTGATTATTGCTAATTGAAAACTTTTCCCAATACCCCGCCATGATGACTTGAAATATAGTCAGCATTGGCAATTTTTGTTGGTCTCTCAGGAGACTTCATCCATGGTATGCAAATGACAGAGTCTTAGCTCCTCCCAGTGTGGAGGAGAATCCTTGCTTCCCACAGCAACGTATTGATGGTTTATGCCTGGAGCAGAAGGAGAAAGTGAGCTGGTCTGGCT
Organism: Ranitomeya imitator; assembly: GCF_032444005.1. Taxonomy (NCBI): domain Eukaryota; kingdom Metazoa; phylum Chordata; class Amphibia; order Anura; family Dendrobatidae; genus Ranitomeya; species Ranitomeya imitator. Next base: position 653,375,054 of record NC_091285.1, on the reverse strand, counting down.
GTAATGGGCAAACATGATGTCTTCCCTGAGCCCTTAGACTGTCGACACCTTGAAGCAGTGCGGGAGGGCCAGTGGTCAAATGGATCTCACCATAACTTAAATGAGCTCTTCCTTGGAAGCGGGAATTCCTAGTCGCCCAACTTCCTCCAACTTTGCGCAGTGGCAATATCGTAGCCCATGAGGTATAACCGAGGCGTGATTATTGCTAATTGAAAACTTTTCCCAATACCCCGCCATGATGACTTGAAATATAGTCAGCATTGGCAATTTTTGTTGGTCTCTCAGGAGACTTCATCCATGGTATGCAAATGACAGAGTCTTAGCTCCTCCCAGTGTGGAGGAGAATCCTTGCTTCCCACAACGTATTGATGGTTTATGCCTGGAGCAGAAGGAGAAAGTGAGCTGGTCTGGCTGTAATGGGCAAAAATGATGTCTTCCCTGAGCCCTTAGACTGTCGACACCTTGAAGCAGTGCGGGAGGGCCAGTGGTCAAATGGATCTCACCATAACTTAAATGAGCTCTTCCTTGGAAGCGGGAATTCCTAGTCGCCCAACTTCCTCCAACTTTGCGCAGTGGCAATATCGTAGCCCATGAGGTATAACCGAGGCGTGATTATTGCTAATTGAAAACTTTTCCCAATACCCCGCCATGATAACTTGAAATATAGTCAGCATTGGCAATTTTTGTTGGTCTCTCAGGAGACTTCATCCATGGTATGCAAATGACAGAGTCTTAGCTCCTCCCAGTGTGGAGGAGAATCCTTGCTTCCCACAGCAACGTATTGATGGTTTATGCCTGGAGCAGAAGGAGAAAGTGAGCTGGTCTGGCTGTAATGGGCAAAAATGATGTCTTCCCTGAGCCCTTAGACTGTCGACTCCTTGAAGCAGTGCGGGAGGGCCAGTGGTCAAATGGATCTCACCATAACTTAAATGAGCTCTTCCTTGGAAGCGGGAATTCCTAGTCGCCCAACTTCCTCCAACTTTGCGCAGTGGCAATATCGTAGCCCATGAGGTATAACCGAGGCGTGATTATTGCTAATTGAAAACTTTTCCCAATACCCCGCCATGATGACTTGAAATATAGTCAGCATTGGCAATTTTTGTTGGTCTCTCAGGAGACTTCATCCATGGTATGCAAATGACAGAGTCTTAGCTCCTCCCAGTGTGGAGGAGAATCCTTGCTTCCCACAGCAACGTATTGATGGTTTATGCCTGGAGCAGAAGGAGAAAGTGAGCTGGTCTGGCTGTAATGGGCAAAAATGATGTCTTCCCTGAGCCCTTAGACTGTCGACACCTTGAAGCAGTGCGGGAGGGCCAGTGGTCAAATGGATCTCACCATAACTTAAATGAGCTCTTCCTTGGAAGCGGGAATTCCTAGTCGCCCAACTTCCTCCAACTTTGCGCAGTGGCAATATCGCAGCCCATGAGGTATAACCGAGGCGTGATTATTGCTAATTTAAAACTTTTCCCAATACCCCGCCATGATGACTTGAAATATAGTCAGCATTGGCAATTTTTGTTGGTCTCTCAGGAGACTTCATCCATGGTATGCAAATGACAGAGTCTTAGCTCCTCCCAGTGTGGAGGAGAATCCTTGCTTCTCACAGCAACGTATTGATGGTTTATGCCTGGAGCAGAAGGAGAAAGTGAGCTGGTCTGGCTGTAATGGGCAAAAATGATGTCTTCCCTGAGCCCTTAGACTGTCGACACCTTGAAGCAGTGCGGGAGGGCCAGTGGTCAAATGGATCTCACCATAACTTAAATGAGCTCTTCCTTGGAAGCGGGAATTCCTAGTCGCCCAACTTCCTCCAACTTTGCGCAGTAGCAATATCGTAGCCCATGAGGTATAACCGAGGCGTGATTATTGCTAATTGAAAACTTTTCCCAATACCCCGCCATGATGACTTGAAATATAGTCAGCATTGGCAATTTTTGTTGGTCTCTCAGGAGACTTCATCCATGGTATGCAAATGACAGAGTCTTAGCTCCTCCCAGTGTGGAGGAGAATCCTTGCTTCCCACAGCAACGTATTGATGGTTTATGCCTGGAGCAGAAGGAGAAAGTGAGCTGGTCTGGCTGTAATGGGCAAAAATGATGTCTTCCCTGAGCCCTTAGACTGTCGACACCTTGAAGCAGTGCGGGAGGGCCAGTGGTCAAATGGATCTCACCATAACTTAAATGAGCTCTTCCTTGGAAGTGGGAATTCCTAGTCGCCCAACTTCCTCCAACTTTGCGCAGTGGCAATATCGTAGCCCATGAGGTATAACCGAGGCGTGATTATTGCTAATTGAAAACTTTTCCCAATACCCCGCCATGATGACTTGAAATATAGTCAGCATTGGCAATTTTTGTTGGTCTCTCAGGAGACTTCATCCGTGGTATGCAAATGACAGAGTCTTAGCTCCTCCCAGTGTGGAGGAGAATCCTTGCTTCCCACAGCAACGTATTGATGGTTTATGCCTGGAGCAAAAGGAGAAAGTGAGCTGGTCTGGCTGTAATGGGCAAAAATGATGTCTTCCCTGAGCCCTTAGACTGTCGACACCTTGAAGCAGTGCGGGAGGGCCAGTGGTCAAATGGATCTCACCATAACTTAAATGAGCTCTTCCTTGGAAGCGGGAATTCCTAGTCGCCCAACTTCCTCCAACTTTGCGCAGTGGCAATATCGTAGCCCATGAGGTATAACCGAGGCGTGATTATTGCTAATTGAAAACTTTTCCCAATACCCCGCCATGATGACTTGAAATATAGTCAGCATTGGCAATTTTTGTTGGTCTCTCAGGAGACTTCATCCATGGTATGCAAATGACAGAGTCTTAGCTCCTCCCAGTGTGGAGGAGAATCCTTGCTTCCCACAGCAACGTATTGATGGTTTATGCCTGGAGCAGAAGGAGAAAGTGAGCTGGTCTGGCTGTAATGGGCAAAAATGATGTCTTCCCTGAGCCCTTAGACTGTCGACACCTTGAAGCAGTGCGGGAGGGCCAGTGGTCAAATGGATCTCACCATAACTTAAATGAGCTCTTCCTTGGAAGCGGGAATTCCTAGTCGCCCAACTTCCTCCAACTTTGCGCAGTGGCAATATCGTAGCCCATGAGGTATAACCGAGGCGTGATTATTGCTAATTGAAAACTTTTCCCAATACCCCGCCATGATGACTTGAAATATAGTCAGCATTGCCAATTTTTGTTGGTCTCTCAGGAGACTTCATCCATGGTATGCAAATGACAGAGTCTTAGCTCCTCCCAGTGTGGAGGAGAATCCTTGCTTCCCACAGCAACGTATTGATGGTTTATGCCTGGAGCAGAAGGAGAAAGTGAGCTGGTCTGGCAGTAATGGGCAAAAATGATGTCTTCCCTGAGCCCTTAGACTGTCGACACCTTGAAGCAGTGCGGGAGGGCCAGTGGTCAAATGGATCTCACCATAACTTAAATGAGCTCTTCCTTGGAAGCGGGAATTCCTAGTCGCCCAACTTCCTCCAATTTTGCGCAGTGGCAATATCGTAGCCCATGAGGTATAACCGAGGCGTGATTATTGCTAATTGAAAACTTTTCCCAATACCCCGCCATGATGACTTGAAATATAGTCAGCATTGGCAATTTTTGTTGGTCTCTCAGGAGACTTCATCCATGGTATGCAAATGACAGAGTCTTAGCTCCTCCCAGTGTGGAGGAGAATCCTTGCTTCCCACAGCAACGTATTGATGGTTTATGCCTGGAGCAGAAGGAGAAAGTGAGCTGGTCTTGCTGTAATGGGCAAAAATGATGTCTTCCCTGAGCCCTTAGACTGTCGACTCCTTGAAGCAGTGCGGGAGGGCCAGTGGTCAAATGGATCTCACCATAACTTAAATGAGCTCTTCCTTGGAAGCGGGAATTCCTAGTCGCCCAACTTCCTCCAACTTTGCGCAGTGGCAATATCGTAGCCCATGAGGTATAACCGAGGCGTGATTATTGCTAATTGAAAACTTTTCCCAATACCCCGCCATGATGACTTGAAATATAGTCAGCATTGGCAATTTTTGTTGGTCTCTCAGGAGACTTCATCCATGGTATGCAAATGACAGAGTCTTAGCTCCTCCCAGTGTGGAGGAGAATCCTTGCTTCCCACAGCAACGTATTGATGGTTTATGCCTGGAGCAGAAGGAGAAAGTGAGCTGGTCTGGCTGTAATGGGCAAAAATGATGTCTTCCCTGAGCCCTTAGACTGTCGACTCCTTGAAGCAGTGCGGGAGGGCCAGTGGTCAAATGGATCTCACCATAACTTAAATGAGCTCTTCCTTGGAAGCGGGAATTCCTAGTCGCCCAACTTCCTCCAACTTTGCGCAGTGGCAATATCGTAGCCCATGAGGTATAACCGAGGCGTGATTATTGCTAATTGAAAACTTTTCCCAATACCCCGCCATGATGACTTGAAATATAGTCAGCATTGGCAATTTTTGTTGGTCTCTCAGGAGACTTCATCCATGGTATGCAAATGACAGAGTCTTAGCTCCTCCCAGTGTGGAGGAGAATCCTTGCTTCCCACAGCAACGTATTGATGGTTTATGCCTGGAGCAGAAGGAGAAAGTGAGCTGGTCTGGCTGTAATGGGCAAAAATGATGTCTTCCCTGAGCCCTTAGACTGTCGACACCTTGAAGCAGTGCGGGAGGGCCAGTGGTCAAATGGATCTCACCATAACTTAAATGAGCTCTTCCTTGGAAGCGGGAATTCCTAGTCGCCCAACTTCCTCCAACTTTGCGCAGTGGCAATATCGTAGCCCATGAGGTATAACCGAGGCGTGATTATTGCTAATTGAAAACTTTTCCCAATACCCCGCCATGATGACTTGAAATATAGTCAGCATTGGCAATTTTTGTTGGTCTCTCAGGAGACTTCATCCATGGTATGCAAATGACAGAGTCTTAGCTCCTCCCAGTGTGGAGGAGAATCCTTGCTTCCCACAGCAACGTATTGATGGTTTATGCCTGGAGCAGAAGGAGAAAGTGAGCTGGTCTGGCTGTAATGGGCAAAAATGATGTCTTCCCTGAGCCCTTAGACTGTCGACACCTTGAAGCAGTGCGGGAGGGCCAGTGGTCAAATGGATCTCACCATAACTTAAATGAGCTCTTCCTTGGAAGTGGGAATTCCTAGTCGCCCAACTTCCTCCAACTTTGCGCAGTGGCAATATCGTAGCCCATGAGGTATAACCGAGGCGTGATTATTGCTAATTGAAAACTTTTCCCAATACCCCGCCATGATGACTTGAAATATAGTCAGCATTGGCAATTTTTGTTGGTCTCTCAGGAGACTTCATCCGTGGTATGCAAATGACAGAGTCTTAGCTCCTCCCAGTGTGGAGGAGAATCCTTGCTTCCCACAGCAACGTATTGATGGTTTATGCCTGGAGCAGAAGGAGAAAGTGAGCTGGTCTGGCTGTAATGGGCAAAAATGATGTCTTCCCTGAGCCCTTAGACTGTCGACACCTTGAAGCAGTGCGGGAGGGCCAGTGGTCAAATGGATCTCACCATAACTTAAATGAGCTCTTCCTTGGAAGCGGGAATTCCTAGTCGCCCAACTTCCTCCAACTTTGCGCAGTGGCAATATCGTAGCCCATGAGGTATAACCGAGGCGTGATTATTGCTAATTGAAAACTTTTCCCAATACCCCGCCATGATGACTTGAAATATAGTCAGCATTGGCAATTTTTGTTGGTCTCTCAGGAGACTTCATCCATGGTATGCAAATGACAGAGTCTTAGCTCCTCCCAGTGTGGAGGAGAATCCTTGCTTCCCACAGCAACGTATTGATGGTTTATGCCTGGAGCAGAAGGAGAAAGTGAGCTGGTCTGGCTGTAATGGGCAAAAATGATGTCTTCCCTGAGCCCTTAGACTGTCGACACCTTGAAGCAGTGCGGGAGGGCCAGTGGTCAAATGGATCTCACCATAACTTAAATGAGCTCTTCCTTGGAAGCGGGAATTCCTAGTCGCCCAACTTCCTCCAACTTTGCGCAGTGGCAATATCGTAGCCTATGAGGTATAACCGAGGCGTGATTATTGCTAATTGAAAACTTTTCCCAATACCCCGCCATGATGACTTGAAATATAGTCAGCATTGGCAATTTTTGTTGGTCTCTCAGGAGACTTCATCCATGGTATGCAAATGACAGAGTCTTAGCTCCTCCCAGTGTGGAGGAGAATCTTTGCTTCCCACAGCAACGTATTGATGGTTTATGCCTGGAGCAGAAGGAGAAAGTGAGCTGGTCTGGCAGTAATGGGCAAAAATGATGTCTTCCCTGAGCCCTTAGACTGTCGACACCTTGAAGCAGTGCGGGAGGGCCAGTGGTCAAATGGATCTCACCATAACTTAAATGAGCTCTTCCTTGGAAGCGGGAATTCCTAGTCGCCCAACTTCCTCCAATTTTGCGCAGTGGCAATATCGTAGCCCATGAGGTATAACCGAGGCGTGATTATTGCTAATTGAAAACTTTTCCCAATACCCCGGCATGATGACTTGAAATATAGTCAGCATTGGCAATTTTTGTTGGTCTCTCAGGAGACTTCATCCATGGTATGCAAATGACAGAGTCTTAGCTCCTCTCAGTGTGGAGGAGAATCCTTGCTTCCCACAGCAACGTATTGATGGTTTATGCCTGGAGCAGAAGGAGAAAGTGAGCTGGTCTGGCTGTAATGGGCAAAAATGATGTCTTCCCTGAGCCCTTAGACTGTCGACACCTTGAAGCAGTGCGGGAGGGCCAGTGGTCAAATGGATCTCACCATAACTTAAATGAGCTCTTCCTTGGAAGCGGGAATTCCTAGTCGCCCAACTTCTTCCAACTTTGCGCAGTGGCAATATCGTAGCCCATGAGGGATAACCGAGGTGTGATTATTGCTAATTGAAAACTTTTCCCAATACCCCGCCATGATGACTTGAAATATAGTCAGCATTGGCAATTTTTGTTGGTCTCTCAGGAGACTTCATCCATGGTATGCAAATGACAGAGTCTTAGCTCCTCCCAGTGTGGAGGAGAATCCTTGCTTCCCACAGCAACGTATTGATGGTTTATGCCTGGAGCAGAAGGAGAAAATGAGCTGGTCTGGCTATAATGGGCAAAAATGATGTCTTCCCTGAGCCCTTAGACTGTCGACACCTTGAAGCAGTGCGGGAGGGCCAGTGGTCAAATGGATCTCACCATAACTTAAATGAGCTCTTCCTTGGAAGCGGGAATTCCTAGTCGCCCAACTTCCTCCAACTTTGCGCAGTGGCAATATCGTAGCCCATGAGGGATAACCGAGGTGTGATTATTGCTAATTGAAAACTTTTCCCAATACCCCGCCATGATGACTTGAAATATAGTCAGCATTGGCAATTTTTGTTGGTCTCTCAGGAGACTTCATCCATGGTATGCAAATGACAGAGTCTTAGCTCCTCCCAGTGTGGAGGAGAATCCTTGCTTCCCACAGCAACGTATTGATGGTTTATGCCTGGAGCAGAAGGAGAAAGTGAGCTGGTCTGGCTGTAATGGGCAAAAATGATGTCTTCCCTGAGCCCTTAGACTGTCGACACCTTGAAGCAGTGCGGGAGGGCCAGTGGTCAAATGGATCTCACCATAACTTAAATGAGCTTTTCCTTGGAAGTGGGAATTCCTAGTCGCCCAACTTCCTCCAACTTTGCGCAGTGGCAATATCGTAGCCCATGAGGTATAACCGAGGCGTGATTATTGCTAATTGAAAACTTTTCCCAATACCCCGCCATGATGACTTGAAATATAGTCAGCATTGGCAATTTTTGTTGGTCTCTCAGGAGACTTCATCCGTGGTATGCAAATGACAGAGTCTTAGCTCCTCCCAGTGTGGAGGAGAATCCTTGCTTCCCACAGCAACGTATTGATGGTTTATGCCTGGAGCAGAAGGAGAAAGTGAGCTGGTCTGGCTGTAATGGGCAAAAATGATGTCTTCCCTGAGCCCTTAGACTGTCGACACCTTGAAGCAGTGCGGGAGGGCCAGTGGTCAAATGGATCTCACCATAACTTAAATGAGCTCTTCCTTGGAAGCGGGAATTCCTAGTCGCCAAACTTCCTCCAACTTTGCGCAGTGGCAATATCGTAGCCCATGAGGTATAACCGAGGTGTGATTATTGCTAATTGAAAACTTTTCCCAATACCCCGCCATGATGACTTGAAATATAGTCAGCATTGACAATTTTTGTTGGTCTCTCAGGAGACTTCATCCATGGTATGCAAATGACAGAGTCTTAGCTCCTCCCAGTGTGGTGGAGAATCCTTGCTTCCCACAGCAACGTATTGATGGTTTATGCCTGGAGCAGAAGGAGAAAGTGAGCTGGTCTGGCTGTAATGGGCAAAAATGATGTTTTCCCTTAGCCCTTAGACTGTCGACACCTTGAAGCAGTGCGGGAGGGCCAGTGGTCAAATGGATCTCACCATAACTTAAATGAGCTCTTCCTTGGAAGCGGGAATTCCTAGTCGCCCAACTTCCTCCAACTTTGCGCAGTGGCAATATCGTAGCCCATGAGGTATAACCGAGGCGTGATTATTGCTAATTGAAAACTTTTCCCAATACCCCGCCATGATGACTTGAGATATAGTCAGCATTGGCAATTTTTGTTGGTCTCTCAGGAGACTTCATCCTTGGTATGCAAATGACAGAGTCTTAGCTCCTCCCAGTGTGGAGGAGAATCCTTGCTTCCCACAGCAACGTATTGATGGTTTATGCCTGGAGCAGAAGGAGAAAGTGAGCTCGTCTGGCTGTAATGGGCAAAAATGATGTCTTCCCTGAGCCCTTAGACTGTCGACACCTTGAAGCAGTGCGGGAGGGCCAGTGGTCAAATGGATCTCACCATAACTTAAATGAGCTCTTCCTTGGAAGCGGGAATTCCTAGTCGCCCAACTTCCTCCAACTTTGCGCAGTGGCAATATCGTAGCCCATGAGGTATAACCGAGGCGTGATTATTGCTAATTGAAAACTTTTCCCAATACCCCGCCATGATGACTTGAAATATAGTTAGCATTGACAATTTTTGTTGGTCTCTCAGGAGACTTCATCCATGGTATGCAAATGACAGAGTCTTAGCTCCTCCCAGTGTGGAGGAGAATCCTTGCTTCCCACAGCAACGTATTGATGGTTTATGCCTGGAGCAGAAGGAGAAAGTGAGCTGGTCTGGCTGTAGTGGGCAAAAATGATGTCTTCCCTGAGCCCTTAGACTGTCGACACCTTGAAGCAGTGCGGGAGGGCCAGTGGTCAAATGGATCTCACCATAACCTAAATGAGCTCTTCCTTGGAAGCGGGAATTCCTAGTCGCCCAACTTCCTCCAACTTTGCGCAGTGGCAATATCGTAGCCCATGAGGTATAACCGAGGCGTGATTATTGCTAATTGAAAACTTTTCCCAATACCCCGCCATGATGACTTGAAATATAGTCAGCATTGGCAATTTTTGTTGGTATCTCCGGAGACTTCATCCTTGGTATGCAAATGACAGAGTCTTAGCTCCTCCCAGTGTGGAGGAGAATCCTTGCTTCCCACAGCAACGTATTGATGGTTTATGCCTGGAGCAGAAGGAGAAAGTGAGCTGGTCTGGCTGTAATGGGCAAAAATGATGTCTTCCCTGAGCCCTTAGACTGTCGACACCTTGAAGCAGTGCGGGAGGGCCAGTGGTCAAATGGATCTCACCATAACTTAAATGAGCTCTTCCTTGGAAGCGGGAATTCCTAGTCGCCCAACTTCCTCCAACTTTGCGCAGTGGCAATATCGTAGCCCATGAGGTATAACCGAGGCGTGATTATTGCTAATTGAAAACTTTTCCCAATACCCCGCCATGATGACTTGAAATATAGTCAGCATTGGCAATTTTTGTTGGTCTCTCAGGAGACTTCATCCATGGTATGCAAATGACAGAGTCTTAGCTCCTCTCAGTGTGGAGGAGAATCCTTGCTTCCCACAGCAACGTATTGATGGTTTATGCCTGGAGCAGAAGGAGAAAGTGAGCTGGTCTGGCTGTAATGGGCAAAAATGATGTCTTCCCTGAGCCCTTAGACTGTCGACACCTTGAAGCAGTGCGGGAGGGCCAGTGGTCAAATGGATCTCACCATAACTTAAATGAGCTCTTCCTTGGAAGCGGGAATTCCTAGTCGCCCAACTTCCTCCAACTTTGCGCAGTGGCAATATCGTAGCCCATGAGGTATAACCGAGGCGTGATTATTGCTAATTGAAAACTTTTCCCAATACCCCGCCATGATGACTTGAAATATAGTCAGCATTGGCAATTTTTGTTGGTCTCTCAGGAGACTTCATCCATGGTATGCAAATGACAGAGTCTTAGCTCCTCCCAGTGTGGAGGAGAATCCTTGCTTCCCACAGCAATGTATTGATGGTTTATGCCTGGAGCAGAAGGAGAAAGTGAGCTGGTCTGGCTGTAATGGGCAAAAATGATGTCTTCCCTGAGCCCTTAGACTGTCGACACCTTGAAGCAGTGCGGGAGGGCCAGTGGTCAAATGGATCTCACCATAACTTAAATGAGCTCTTCCTTGGAAGCGGGAATTCCTAGTCGCCCAACTTCCTCCAACTTTGCGCAGTGGCAATATCGTAGCCCATGAGGTATAACCGAGGCGTGATTATTGCTAATTGAAAACTTTTCCCAATACCCCGCCATGATGACTTGAAATATAGTCAGCATTGGCAATTTTTGTTGGTCTCTCAGGAGACTTCATCCATGGTATGCAAATGACAGAGTCTTAGCTCCTCCCAGTGTGGAGGAGAATCCTTGCTTCCCACAGCAACGTATTGATGGTTTATGCCTGGAGCAGAAGGAGAAAGTGAGCTGGTCTGGCTGTAATGGGCAAAAATGATGTCTTCCCTGAGCCATTAGATTGTCGACACCTTGAAGCAGTGCGGGAGGGCCAGTGGTCAAATGGATCTCACCATAACTTAAATGAGCTCTTCCTTGGAAGCGGGAATTCCTAGTCGCCCAACTTCCTCCAACTTTGCGCAGTGGCAATATCGTAGCCCATGAGGGATAACCGAGGTGTGATTATTGCTAATTGAAAACTTTTCCCAATACCCCGCCATGATGACTTGAAATATAGTCAGCATTGGCAATTTTTGTTGGTCTCTCAGGAGACTTCATCCATGGTATGCAAATGACAGAGTCTTAGCTCCTTCCAGTGTGGAGGAGAATCCTTGCTTCCCACAGCAACGTATTGATGGTTTATGCCTGGAGCAGAAGGAGAAAGTGAGCTGGTCTGGCTGTAATGGGCAAAAATGATGTCTTCCCTGAGCCCTTAGACTGTCGACACCTTGAAGCAGTGCGGGAGGGCCAGTGGTCAAATGGATCTCACCATAACTTAAATGAGCTCTTCCTTGGAAGCGGGAATTCCTAGTCGCCCAACTTCCTCCAACTTTGCGCAGTGGCAATATCGTAGCCCATGAGGTATAACTGAGGCGTGATTATTGCTAATTGAAAACTTTTCCCAATACCCCGCCATGATGACTTGAAATATAGTCAGCATTGGCAATTCTTGTTGGTCTCTCAGGAGACTTCATCCATGGTATGCAAATGACAGAGTCTTAGCTCCTCCCAGTGTGGAGGAGAATCCTTGCTTCCCACAGCAACGTATTGATGGTTTATGCCTGGAGCAGAAGGAGAAAGTGAGCTGGTTTGGCTGTAATGGGCAAAAATGATGTCTTCCCTGAGCCCTTAGACTGTCGACACCTTGAAGCAGTGCGGGAGGGCCAGTGGTCAAATGGATCTCACCATAACTTAAATGAGCTCTTCCTTGGAAGCGGGAATTCCTAGTCGCCCAACTTCCTCCAACTTTGCGCAGTGGCAATATCGTAGCCCATGAGGTATAACCGAGGCGTGATTATTGCTAATTGAAAACTTTTCCCAATACCCCGCCATGATGACTTGAAATATAGTCAGCATTGGCAATTTTTGTTGGTCTCTCAGGAGACTTCATCCATGGTATGCAAATGACAGAGTCTTAGCTCCTCCCAGTGTGGAGGAGAATCCTTGCTTCCCACAGCAACGTATTGATGGTTTATGCCTGGAGCAGAAGGAGAAAGTGAGCTGGTCTGGCTGTAATGGGCAAAAATGATGTCTTCCCTGAGCCATTAGATTGTCGACACCTTGAAGCAGTGCGGGAGGGCCAGTGGTCAAATGGATCTCACCATAACTTAAATGAGCTCTTCCTTGGAAGCGGGAATTCCTAGTCGCCCAACTTCCTCCAACTTTGCGCAGTGGCAATATCGTAGCCCATGAGGGATAACCGAGGTGTGATTATTGCTAATTGAAAACTTTTCCCAATACCCCGCCATGATGACTTGAAATATAGTCAGCATTGGCAATTTTTGTTGGTCTCTCAGGAGACTTCATCCATGGTATGCAAATGACAGAGTCTTAGCTCCTTCCAGTGTGGAGGAGAATCCTTGCTTCCCACAGCAACGTATTGATGGTTTATGTCTGGAGCAGAAGGAGAAAGTGAGCTGGTCTGGCTGTAATGGGCAAAAATGATGTCTTCCCTGAGCCCTTAGACTGTCGACACCTTGAAGCAGTGCGGGAGGGCCAGTGGTCAAATTGATCTCACCATAACTTAAATGAGCTCTTCCTTGGAAGCGGGAATTCCTAGTCGCCCAACTTCCTCCAACTTTGCGCAGTGGCAATATCGTAGCCCATGAGGTATAACCGAGGCGTGATTATTGCTAATTGAAAACTTTTCCCAATACCCCGCCATGATGACTTGAAATATAGTCAGCATTGGCAATTCTTGTTGGTCTCTCAGGAGACTTCATCCATGGTATGCAAATGACAGAGTCTTAGCTCCTCCCAGTGTGGAGGAGAATCCTTGCTTCCCACAGCAACGTATTGATGGTTTATGCCTGGAGCAGAAGGAGAAAGTGAGCTGGTCTGGCTGTAATGGGCAAAAATGATGTCTTCCCTGAGCCCTTAGACTGTCGACACCTTGAAGCAGTGCGGGAGGGCCAGTGGTCAAATGGATCTCACCATAACTTAAATGAGCTCTTCCTTGGAAGCGGGAATTCCTAGTCGCCCAACTTCCTCCAACTTTGCGCAGTGGCAATATCGTAGCCCATGAGGGATAACCGAGGTGTGATTATTGCTAATTGAAAACTTTTCCCAATACCCCGCCATGATGACTTGAAATATAGTCAGCATTGGCAATTTTTGTTGGTCTCTCAGGAGACTTCATCCATGGTATGCAAATGACAGAGTCTTAGCTCCTTCCAGTGTGGAGGAGAATCCTTGCTTCCCACAGCAACGTATTGATGGTTTATGCCTGGAGCAGAAGGAGAAAGTGAGCTGGTCTGGCTGTAATGGGCAAAAATGATGTCTTCCCTGAGCCCTTAGACTGTCGACACCTTGAAGCAGTGCGGGAGGGCCAGTGGTCAAATGGATCTCACCATAACTTAAATGAGCTCTTCCTTGGAAGCGGGAATTCCTAGTCGCCCAACTTCCTCCAACTTTGCGCAGTGGCAATATCGTAGCCCATGAGGTATAACCGAGGCGTGATTATTGCTAATTGAAAACTTTTCCCAATACCCCGCCATGATGACTTGAAATATAGTCAGCATTGGCAATTCTTGTTGGTCTCTCAGGAGACTTCATCCATGGTATGCAAATGACAGAGTCTTAGCTCCTCCCAGTGTGGAGGAGAATCCTTGCTTCCCACAGCAACGTATTGATGGTTTATGCCTGGAGCAGAAGGAGAAAGTGAGCTGGTCTGGCTGTAATGGGCAAAAATGATGTCTTCCCTGAGCCCTTAGACTGTCGACACCTTGAAGCAGTGCGGGAGGGCCAGTGGTCAAATGGATCTCACCATAACTTAAATGAGCTCTTCCTTGGAAGCGGGAATTCCTAGTCGCCCAACTTCCTCCAACTTTGCGCAGTGGCAATATCGTAGCCCATGAGGTATAACCGAGGCGTGATTATTGCTAATTGAAAACTTTTCCCAATACCCCGCCGTGATGACTTGAAATATAGTCAGCATTGGCAATTTTTGTTGGTCTCTCAGGAGACTTCATTCATGGTATGCAAATGACAGAGTCTTAGCTCCTCCCAGTGTGGAGGAGAATCTTTGCTTCCCACAGCAACGTATTGATGGTTTATGCCTGGAGCAGAAGGAGAAAGTGAGCTGGTCTGGCTGTAATGGGCAAAAATGATGTCTTCCCTGAGCCCTTAGACTGTCGACACCTTGAAGCAGTGCGGGAGGGCCAGTGGTCAAATGGATCTCACCATAACTTAAATGAGCTCTTCCTTGGAAGCGGGAATTCCTAGTCGCCCAACTTCCTCCAACTTTGCGCAGTGGCAATATCGTAGCCCATGAGGTATAACCGAGGCGTGATTATTGCTAATTGAAAACTTTTCCCAATACCCCGCCATGATGACTTGAAATATAGTCAGCATTGGCAATTTTTGTTGGTCTCTCAGGAGACTTCATTCATGGTATGCAAATGACAGAGTCTTAGCTCCTCCCAGTGTGGAGGAGAATCTTTGCTTCCCACAGCAACGTATTGATGGTTTATGCCTGGAGCAGAAGGAGAAAGTGAGCTTGGCTGGCTGTAATGGGCAAAAATGATGTCTTCCCTGAGCCCTTAGACTGTCGACACCTTGAAGCAGTGCGGGAGGGCCAGTGGTCAAATGGATCTCACCATAACTTAAATGAGCTCTTCCTTGGAAGCGGGAATTCCTAGTCGCCCAACTTCCTCCAACTTTGCGCAGTGGCAATATCGTAGCCCATGAGGTATAACCGAGGCGTGATTATTGCTAATTGAAAACTTTTCCCAATACCCCGCCATGATGACTTGAAATATAGTCAGCATTGGCAATTTTTGTTGGTCTCTCAGGAGACTTCATCCATGGTATGCAAATGACAGAGTCTTAGCTCCTCCCAGTGTGGAGGAGAATCCTTGCTTCCCACAGCAACGTATTGATGGTTTATGCTTGGAGCAGAAGGAGAAAGTGAGCTGGTCTGGCTGTAATGGGCAAAAATGATGTCTTCCCTGAGCCCTTAGACTGTCGACACCTTGAAGCAGTGCGGGAGGGCCAGTGGTCAAATGGATCTCACCATAACTTAAATGAGCTCTTCCTTGGAAGCGGGAATTCCTAGTCGCCCAACTTCCTCCAACTTTGCGCAGTGGCAATATCGTAGCCCATGAGGTATAACCGAGGCGTGATTATTGCTAATTGAAAATTTTTCCCAATACCCCGCCATGATGACGTGAAATATAGTCAGCATTGGCAATTTTTGTTGGTCCCTCAGGAGACTTCATCCATGGTATGCAAATGACAGAGTCTTAGCTCCTCCCAGTGTGGAGGAGAATCCTTGCTTCCCACAGCAACGTATTGATGGTTTATGCCTGGAGCAGAAGGAGAAAGTGAGCTGGTCTGGCTGTAATGGGCAAAAATGATGTCTTCCCTGAGCCCTTAGACTGTCGACACCTTGAAGCAGTGCGGGAGGGCCAGTGGTCAAATGGATCTCACCATAACTTAAATGAGCTCTTCCTTGGAAGCGGGAATTCCTAGTCGCCCAACTTCCTCTAACTTTGCGCAGTGGCAATATCGTAGCCCATGAGGTATAACCGAGGCGTGATTATTGCTAATTGAAAACTTTTCCCAATACCCCGCCATGATGACTTGAAATATAGTCAGCATTGGCAATTTTTGTTGGTCTCTCAGGAGACTTCATCCATGGTATGCAAATGACAGAGTCTTAGCTCCTCCCAGTGTGGAGGAGAATCCTTGCTTCCCACAGCAACGTATTGATGGTTTATGCCTGGAGCAGAAGGAGAAAGTGAGCTGGTCTGGCTGTAATGGGCAAAAATG
Source organism: Ranitomeya imitator (assembly GCF_032444005.1). NCBI lineage: Eukaryota > Metazoa > Chordata > Amphibia > Anura > Dendrobatidae > Ranitomeya > Ranitomeya imitator. Next base: position 653,359,233 of record NC_091285.1, on the reverse strand, counting down.
ATGTCTTCCCTGAGCCCTTAGACTGTCGACACCTTGAAGCAGTGCGGGAGGGCCAGTGGGCAAATAGATCTCACCATAACTTAAATGAGCTCTTCCTTGGAAGCGGGAATTCCTAGTCGCCCAACTTCCTCCAACTTTGCGCAGTGGCAATATCGTAGCCCATGAGGTATAACCGAGGCGTGATTATTGCTAATTGAAAACTTTTCCCAATACCCCGCCATGATGACTTGAAATATAGTCAGCATTGGCAATTTTTGTTGGTCTCTCAGGAGACTTCATCCATGGTATGCAAATGACAGAGTCTTAGCTCCTCCCAGTGTGGAGGAGAATCCTTGCTTCCCACAGCAACGTATTGATGGTTTATGCCTGGAGCAGAAGGAGAAAGTGAGCTGGTCTGGCTGTAATGGGCAAAAATGATGTCTTCCCTGAGCCCTTAGACTGTCGACACCTTGAAGCAGTGCGGGAGGGCCAGTGGTCAAATGGATCTCACCATAACTTAAATGAGCTCTTCCTTGGAAGCGGGAATTCCTAGTCGCCCAACTTCCTCCAACTTTGCGCAGTGGCAATATCGTAGCCCATGAGGTATAACCGAGGCGTGATTATTGCTAATTGAAAACTTTTCCCAATACCCCGCCATGATGACTTGAAATATAGTCAGCATTGGCAATTTTTGTTGGTCTCTCAGGAGACTTCATCCATGGTATGCAAATGACAGAGTCTTAGCTCCTCCCAGTGTGGAGGAGAATCCTTGCTTCCCACAGCAACGTATTGATGGTTTATGCTTGGAGCAGAAGGAGAAAGTGAGCTGGTCTGGCTGTAATGGGCAAAAATGATGTCTTCCCTGAGCCCTTAGACTGTCGACACCTTGAAGCAGTGCGGGAGGGCCAGTGGTCAAATGGATCTCACCATAACTTAAATGAGCTCTTCCTTGGAAGCGGGAATTCCTAGTCGCCCAACTTCCTCCAACTTTGCGCAGTGGCAATATCGTAGCCCATGAGGTATAACCGAGTCGTGATTATTGCTAATTGAAAATTTTTCCCAATACCCCGCCATGATGACGTGAAATATAGTCAGCATTGGCAATTTTTGTTGGTCCCTCAGGAGACTTCATCCATGGTATGCAAATGACAGAGTCTTAGCTCCTCCCAGTGTGGAGGAGAATCCTTGCTTCCCACAGCAACGTATTGATGGTTTATGCCTGGAGCAGAAGGAGAAAGTGAGCTGGTCTGGCTGTAATGGGCAAAAATGATGTCTTCCCTGAGCCCTTAGACTGTCGACACCTTGAAGCAGTGCGGGAGGGCCAGTGGTCAAATGGATCTCACCATAACTTAAATGAGCTCTTCCTTGGAAGCGGGAATTCCTAGTCGCCTAAGTTCCTCCAACTTTGCGCAGTGGCAATATCGTAGCCCATGAGGTATAACCGAGGTGTGATTATTGCTAATTGAAAACTTTTCCCAATACCCCACCATGATGACTTGAAATATAGTCAGCATTGGCAATTTTCGTTGGTCTCTCAGGAGACTTCATCCATGGTATGCAAATGACAGAGTCTTAGCTCCTCCCAGTGTGGAGGAGAATCCTTGCTTCCCACAGCAACGTATTGATGGTTTTTGCCTGGAGCAGAAGGAGAAAGTGAGCTGGTCTGGCTGTAATGGGCAAAAATGATGTCTTCCCTGAGCCCTTAGACTGTCGACACATTGAAGCAGTGCGGGAGGGCCAGTGGTCAAATGGATCTCACCATAACTTAAATGAGCTCTTCCTTGGAAGCGGGAATTCCTAGTCGCCCAACTTCCTCCAACTTTGCGCAGTGGCAATATCGTAGCCCATGAGGTATAACCGAGGCGTGATTATTGCTAATTGAAAACTTTTCCCAATACCCCGCCATGATGACTTGAAATATAGTCAGCATTGGCAATTTTTGTTGGTCTCTCAGGAGACTTCATCCATGGTATGCAAATGACAGAGTCTTAGCTCCTCCCAGTGTGGAGGAGAATCCTTGCTTCCCACAGCAACGTATTGATGGTTTATGCCTGGAGCAGAAGGAGAAAGTGAGCTGGTCTGGCTGTAATGGGCAAAAATGATGTCTTCCCTGAGCCCTTAGACTGTCGACACCTTGAAGCAGTGCGGGAGGGCCAGTGGTCAAATGGATCTCACCATAACTTAAATGAGCTCTTCCTTGGAAGCGGGAATTCCTAGTCGCCCAACTTCCTCCAACTTTGCGCAGTGGCAATATCGTAGCCCATGAGGTATAACCGAGGCGTGATTATTGCTAATTGAAAACTTTTCCCAATACCCCGCCATGATGACTTGAAATATAGTCAGCATTGGCAATTTTTGTTGGTCTCTCAGGAGACTTCATCCATGGTATGCAAATGACAGAGTCTTAGCTCCTCCCAGTGTGGAGGAGAATCCTTGCTTCCCACAGCAACGTATTGATGGTTTATGCCTGGAGCAGAAGGAGAAAGTGAGCTGGTCTGGCTGTAATGGGCAAAAATGATGTCTTCCCTGAGCCCTTAGACTGTCGACACCTTGAAGCAGTGCGGGAGGTCCAGTGGTCAAATGGATCTCACCATAACTTAAATGAGCTCTTCCTTGGAAGCGGGAATTCCTAGTCGCCCAACTTCCTCCAACTTTGCGCAGTGGCAATATCGTAGCCCATGAGGTATAACCGAGGCGTGATTATTGCTAATTGAAAACTTTTCCCAATACCCCGCCATGATGACTTGAAATATAGTCAGCATTGGCAATTTTTGTTGGTCTCTCAGGAGACTTCATCCATGGTATGCAAATGACAGAGTCTTAGCTCCTCCCAGTGTGGAGGAGAATCCTTGCTTCCCACAGCAACGTATTGATGGTTTATGCCTGGAGCAGAAGGAGAAAGTGAGCTGGTCTGGCTGTAATGGGCAAAAATGATGTCTTCCCTGAGCCCTTAGACTGTCGACACCTTGAAGCAGTGCGGGAGGGCCAGTGGTCAAATGGATCTCACCATAACTTAAATGAGCTCTTCCTTGGAAGCGGGAATTCCTAGTCGCCCAACTTCCTCCAATTTTGCGCAGTGGCAATATCGTAGCCCATGAGGTATAACCGAGGCGTGATTATTGCTAATTGAAAACTTTTCCCAATACCCCGCCATGATGACTTGAAATATAGTCAGCATTGGCAATTTTTGTTGGTCTCTCAGGAGACTTCATCCATGGTATGCAAATTACAGAGTCTTAGCTCCTCCCAGCGTGGAGGAGAATCCTTGCTTCCCACAGCAACGTATTGATGGTTTATGCCTGGAGCAGAAGGAGAAAGTGAGCTGGTCTGGCTGTAATGGGCAAAAATGATGTCTTCCCTGAGCCCTTAGACTGTCGACACCTTGAAGCAGTGCGGGAGGGCCAGTGGTCAAATGGATCTCACCATAACTTAAATGAGCTCTTCCTTGGAAGCTGGAATTCCTAGTCGCCCAACTTCCTCCAACTTTGCGCAGTGGCAATATCGTAGCCCATGAGGTATAACCGAGGCGTGATTATTGCTAATTGAAAACTTTTCCCAATACCCCGCCATGATGACTTGAAATATAGTCAGCATTGGCAATTTTTGTTGGTCTCTCAGGAGACTTCATTCATGGTATGCAAATGACAGAGTCTTAGCTCCTCCCAGTGTGGAGGAGAATCCTTGCTTCCCACAGCAACGTATTGATGGTTTATGCCTGGAGCAGAAGGAGAAAGTGAGCTGGTCTGGCTGTAATGGGCAAAAATGATGTCTTCCCTGAGCCCTTAGACTGTCGACACCTTGAAGCAGTGCGGGAGGGCCAGTGGTCAAATGGATCTCACCATAACTTAAATGAGCTCTTCCTTGGAAGCGGGAATTCCTAGTCGCCCAACTTCCTCCAACTTTGCGCAGTGGCAATATCGTAGCCCATGAGGTATAACCGAGGCGTGATTATTGCTAATTGAAAACTTTTCCCAATACCCCGCCATGATGACTTGAAATATAGTCAGCATTGGCAATTTTTGTTGGTCTCTCAGGAGACTTCATCCATGGTATGCAAATGACAGAGTCTTAGCTTCTCCCAGTGTGGAGGAGAATCCTTGCTTCCCACAGCAACGTATTGATGGTTTATGCCTGGAGCAGAAGGAGAAAGTGAGCTGGTCTGGCTGTAATGGGCAAAAATGATGTCTTCCCTGAGCCCTTAGACTGTCGACACCTTGAAGCAGTGCGGGAGGGCCAGTGGTCAAATGGATCTCACCATAACTTAAATGAGCTCTTCCTTGGAAGCGGGAATTCCTAGTCGCCCAACTTCCTCCAACTTTGCGCAGTGGCAATATCGTAGCCCATGAGGTATAACCGAGGCGTGATTATTGCTAATTGAAAACTTTTCCCAATACCCCGCCATGATGACTTGAAATATTGTCAGCATTGGCAATTTTTGTTGGTCTCTCAGGAGACTTCATCCATGGTATGCAAATGACAGAGTCTTAGCTCCTCCCAGTGTGGAGGAGAATCCTTGCTTCCCACAGCAACGTATTGATGGTTTATGCCCTGGAGCAGAAGGAGAAAGTGAGCTGGTCTGGCTGTAATGGGCAAAAATGATGTCTTCCCTGAGCCCTTAGACTGTCGACACCTTGAAGCAGTGCGGGAGGGCCAGTGGTCAAATGGATCTCACCATAACTTAAATGAGCTCTTCCTTGGAAGCGGGAATTCCTAGTCGCCCAACTTCCTCCAACTTTGCGCAGTGGCAATATCGTAGCCCATGAGGTATAACCGAGGCGTGATTATTGCTAATTGAAAACTTTTCCCAATACCCCGCCATGATGACTTGAAATATAGTCAGCATTGGCAATTTTTGTTGGTCTCTCAGGAGACTTCATCCGTGGTATGCAAATGACAGAGTCTTAGCTCCTCCCAGTGTGGAGGAGAATCCTTGCTTCCCACAGCAACGTATTGATGGTTTATGCCTGGAGCAGAAGGAGAAAGTGAGCTGGTCTGGCTGTAATGGGCAAAAATGATGTCTTCCCTGAGCCCTTAGACTGTCGACACCTTGAAGCAGTGTGGGAGGGCCAGTGGTCAAATGGATCTCACCATAACTTAAATGAGCTCTTCCTTGGAAGCGGGAATTCCTAGTCGCCCAACTTCCTCCAACTTTGCGCAGTGGCAATATCGTAGCCCATGAGGTATAACCGAGGCGTGATTATTGCTAATTGAAAACTTTTCCCAATACCCCGCCATGATGACTTGAAATATAGTCAGCATTGGCAATTTTTGTTGGTCTCTCAGGAGACTTCATCCATGGTATGCAAATGACAGAGTCTTAGCTCCTCCCAGTGTGGAGGAGAATCCTTGCTTCCCACAGCAACGTATTGATGGTTTATGCCTGGAGCAGAAGGAGAAAGTGAGCTGGTCTGGCTGTAATGGGCAAAAATGATGTCTTCCCTGAGCCCTTAGACTGTCGACACCTTGAAGCAGTGCGGGAGGGCCAGTGGTCAAATGGATCTCACCATAACTTAAATGAGCTCTTCCTTGGAAGCGGGAATTCCTAGTCGCCCAACTTCCTCCAACTTTGCGCAGTGGCAATATCGTAGCACATGAGGTATAACCGAGGCGTGATTATTGCTAATTGAAAACTTTTCCCAATACCCCGCCATGATGACTTGAAATATAGTCAGCATTGGCAATTTTTGTTGGTCTCTCAGGAGACTTCATCCATGGTATGCAAATGACAGAGTCTTAGCTCCTCCCAGCGTGGAGGAGAATCCTTGCTTCCCTGTTATGGCCGGCAATCAGGCAACACAGCGTGCAGTAATCAGCGCACATACAGAGATCTGGCAATAACCAAAAACAATAGGACGAGCTCTGAGACGTGGAATCTCTGTAGACTGCAGTACCTGATCTATCCTCACACAACTATAAGCAGCAGTGGATTGCGCCTATCACTACCTATGCAACTCGGCACTGCCTGAGGAGCTGACTAGCCTGAAGATAGAAATACAAGCCTGACTTACCTCAGAGAAATACCCCAAAGGAATAGGCAGCCCCCCACATATAATGACTGTTAGCAAGATGAAAAGACAAACGTAGGAATGAAATAGATTCAGCAAAGTGAGGCCCGATATTCTAGACAGAGCGAGGATAGCAAAGAGAACTATGCAGTCTACAAAAAACCCTAAAACGAAAACCACGCAAAGGGGCAAAAAGACCCACCGTGCCGAACTAACAGCACGGCGGTGCACCCCTTTGCTTCTCAGAGCTTCCAGCAAACGTTAATAGCAAGCTGGACAGAAAAAACAGAAAACAAACTAGAAGCACTTATCTAGCAGAGCAGCAGGCCCAAGGAAAGATGCAGTAGCTCAGATCCAACACTGGAACATTGACAAGGAGCAAGGAAGACAGACTCAGGTGGAGCTAAATAGCAAGGCAGCCAACGAGCTCACCAAAACACCTGAGGGAGGAAGCCCAGAGACTGCAATACCACTTGTGACCACAGAAGTGAACTCAGCCACAGAATTCACAACAGTACCCCCCCCCTTGAGGAGGGGTCACCGAACCCTCACCAGAACCCCCAGGCCGACCAGGATGAGCCACTTGAAAGGCACGAACAAGATCTGGGGCATGGACATCAGAGGCAAAAACCCAGGAATTATCTTCCTGAGCATAACCCTTCCATTTGACCAGATACTGGAGTTTCCGTCTAGAGACACGAGAATCCAAAATATTCTCCACAATATACTCCAATTCCCCCTCCACCAAAACAGGGGCAGGATGCTCCACAGATGGAACCATAGGTGCCACGTATCTCCTCAACAACGACCTATGGAATACATTATGTATGGAAAAGGAGTCTGGGAGGGTCAGACGAAAAGACACCGGATTGAGAATCACAGAAATCCTATACGGACCAATAAAACGAGGTTTAAATTTAGGAGAGGAAACCTTCATAGGAATATGACGAGAAGATAACCAAACCAGATCCCCAACACGAAGTCGGGGTCCCACACGGCGTCTGCGATTAGCGAAAAGCTGAGCCTTCTCCTGGGACAAGGTCAAATTGTCCACTACCTGAGTCCAGATCTGCTGCAACCTGTCCACCACAGAATCCACACCAGGACAGTCCGAAGACTCAACCTGTCCTGAAGAGAAACGAGGATGGAACCCAGAATTGCAGAAAAATGGAGAGACCAAGGTAGCCGAGCTGGCCCGATTATTAAGGGCGAACTCAGCCAACGGCAAAAATGACACCCAATCATCCTGGTCAGCGGAAACAAAACATCTCAGATATGTTTCCAAGGTCTGATTGGTTCGTTCGGTCTGGCCATTAGTCTGAGGATGGAAGGCCGAGGAGAAAGATAGGTCAATGCCCATCCTACCACAAAAGGCTCGCCAGAACCTCGAGACAAACTGGGAACCTCTGTCAGAAACAATATTCTCAGGAATGCCATGTAAACGAACCACATGCTGGAAGAACAAAGGCACCAAATCAGAGGAGGAAGGCAATTTAACCAAGGGCACCAGATGGACCATTTTAGAAAAGCGATCACAGACCACCCAAATGACCGACATTTTTTGAGAAACGGGAAGGTCAGAAATTAAATCCATCGAAATATGTGTCCAAGGCCTCTTCGGGATCGGCAAGGGCAAAAGCAACCCACTGGCACGTGAACAGCAGGGCTTAGCCCTAGCACAAATTCCACAGGACTGCACAAAAGCACGCACATCCCGTGACAGAGATGGCCACCAGAAGGATCTAGCAACCAACTCCCTGGTACCAAAGATTCCTGGATGACCGGCCAGCACCGAACAATGAAGTTCAGAGATAACTTTACTAGTCCACCTATCAGGGACGAACAGTTTCTCGGCCGGACAACGATCAGGTTTATTAGCCTGAAATTTCTGCAACACTCTCCGCAAATCAGGGGAGATGGCAGACACAATGACTCCTTCCTTGAGGATACTCGCCGGCTCAGATAACCCCGGAGAGTCGGGCACAAAACTCCTAGACAGAGCATCCGCCTTCACATTTTTAGAGCCCGGAAGGTATGAAATCACAAAATCAAAACGAGCAAAAAATAACGACCAACGGGCCTGTCTAGGATTCAAGCGCTTGGCAGACTCAAGATAAGTAAGGTTCTTATGATCAGTCAATACCACCACGCGATGCTTAGCACCCTCAAGCCAATGACGCCACTCCTCGAATGCCCACTTCATGGCCAGCAACTCTCGGTTGCCCACATCATAATTACGCTCAGCAGCAGAAAATTTCCTGGAAAAGAAAGCACATGGTTTGAACACTGAGCAACCAGAACCTCTCTGTGACAAAACCGCCCCTGCACCAATCTCAGAAGCATCAACCTCGACCTGGAACGGAAGAGAAACATCAGGTTGACACAACACAGGGGCACAGCAAAAACGACGCTTCAACTCCTGAAAAGCTTCCACGGCAGCAGAAGACCAACTAACCAAATCAGCACCCTTCTTGGTCAAATCGGTCAATGGTCTGGCAATGCTAGAAAAATTACAGATGAAGCGACGATAAAAATTAGCAAAGCCCAGGAATTTCTGCAGACTTTTTAGAGATGTCGGCTGAGTCCAATCCTGGATGGCCTGAACCTTAACCGGATCCATCTCGATAGTAGAAGGGGAAAAGATGAACCCCAAAAATGAAACTTTCTGCACACCGAAGAGACACTTTGATCCCTTCACGAACAAGGAATTAGCACGCAGTACCTGGAAAACCATTCTGACTTGCTTCACATGAGACTCCCAATCATCTGAGAAGATCAAAATGTCATCCAAGTAAACAATCAAGAATTTATCCAGATACTCACGGAAAATGTCATGCATAAAAGACTGAAAAACAGATGGAGCATTGGCAAGTCCGAACGGCATCACCAGATACTCAAAATGACCCTCGGGCGTATTAAATGCCGTTTTCCATTCATCTCCCTGCCTGATTCTCACCAGATTATACGCACCACGAAGATCAATCTTAGTAAACCAACTAGCCCCCTTAATCCGAGCAAACAAGTCAGAAATCAATGGCAAGGGATACTGAAACTTAACAGTGATCTTATTAAGAAGGCGGTAATCAATACACGGTCTTAGCGAACCATCCTTCTTGGCTACAAAAAAGAACCCTGCTCCCAATGGTGACGACGATGGGCGAATATGTCCCTTCTCCAGGGACTCCTTCACATAACTGCGCATAGCGGTGTGTTCAGGTACGGACAAATTAAATAAACGACCCTTAGGGAATTTACTACCAGGAATCAAATCGATAGCACAATCACAATTCCTATGCGGAGGTAGGGCATCAGACTTGGACTCTTCAAATACATCCTGAAAGTCCGACAAGAACTCTGGGATGTCAGAAGGAATGGATGACGAAATAGACAAAAATGGAACATCATCATGTACTCCCTGACAACCCCAGCTGGTTACCGACATAGAGTTCCAATCCAATACTGGATTATGGGTTTGTAGCCATGGCAACCCCAACACGACCACATCATGCAAATTATGCAGTACCAGAAAGCGAATAACTTCCTGATGTGCAGGAGCCATGCACATGGTCAGCTGGGCCCAGTACTGAGGCTTATTCTTGGCCAAAGGTGTAGCATCAATTCCTCTCAACGGAATAGGACACCGCAAAGGCTCCAAGAAAAATCCACAACGTTTAGCATAATCCAAATCCATCAGATTCAGGGCAGCGCCTGAATCCACAAACGCCATGACAGAATACGATGACAAAGAGCACATTAAGGTAATGGACAAAAGGAATTTGGACTGTACAGTACCATTAACGGCAGAGCTATCGAACCGCCTAGTGCGTTTAGGACAATTAGAAATAGCATGAGTAGAATCACCACAATAGAAACACAGTCTGTTCAGACGTCTGTGTTCTTGCCGTTCTACTTTAGTCATAGTCCTGTCGCACTGCATAGGCTCAGGTTTACTCTCAGACAATACCGCCAGATGGTGCACAGATTTACGCTCGCGCAAGCGACGACCGATCTGAATGGCCAAGGACATAGACTCATTCAAACCAGCAGGCATAGGAAATCCCACCATTACATCCTTAAGAGCTTCAGAGAGACCCTTTCTGAACAAAGCCGCTAGTGCAGATTCATTCCACAGAGTGAGTACTGACCACTTCCTAAATTTCTGACAATATACTTCTACATCATCCTGACCCTGGCATAAAGCCAGCAGATTTTTCTCAGCCTGATCCACTGAATTAGGCTCATCGTAAAGCAATCCCAGCGCCTGGAAAAATGCATCAACATTACTCAATGCAGAATCTCCTGGTGCAAGAGAAAACGCCCAGTCCTGTGGGTCGCCGCGCAAAAAAGAAATAATAATCAAAACCTGTTGAATAGGATTACCAGAAGAATGAGGTTTCAAGGCCAAAAATAGCTTACAATTATTTCTGAAGCTCAGGAACTTAGTTCTGTCACCAAAAAACAAATCAGGAATCGGAATTCTTGGTTCTAGCATCGATTTCTGATCAATAGTATCTTGAATCTTTTGTACATTTACAACGAGATTATCCATTGAGGAGCACAGAGCCTGAATATCCATGTCCACAGCTGTGTCCTGAAGCACTCTAATGTCTAGGGGAAAAAAAAGACTGAAGACAGAGCTAAGAAAAAAAAATGATGTCAGGATTTCTTTTTTCCCTCTATTGGGAATCATTGGTGTGGCTCCTTGTACTGTTATGGCCGGCAATCAGGCAACACAGCGTGCAGTAATCAGCGCACATACAGAGATCTGGCAATAACCAAAAACAATAGGACGAGCTCTGAGACGTGGAATCTCTGTAGACTGCAGTACCTGATCTATCCTCACACAACTATAAGCAGCAGTGGATTGCGCCTATCACTACCTATGCAACTCGGCACTGCCTGAGGAGCTGACTAGCCTGAAGATAGAAATACAAGCCTGACTTACCTCAGAGAAATACCCCAAAGGAATAGGCAGCCCCCCACATATAATGACTGTTAGCAAGATGAAAAGACAAACGTAGGAATGAAATAGATTCAGCAAAGTGAGGCCCGATATTCTAGACAGAGCGAGGATAGCAAAGAGAACTATGCAGTCTACAAAAAACCCTAAAACGAAAACCACGCAAAGGGGCAAAAAGACCCACCGTGCCGAACTAACAGCACGGCGGTGCACCCCTTTGCTTCTCAGAGCTTCCAGCAAAAGTTAATAGCAAGCTGGACAGAAAAAACAGAAAACAAACTAGAAGCACTTATCTAGCAGAGCAGCAGGCCCAAGGAAAGATGCAGTAGCTCAGATCCAACACTGGAACATTGACAAGGAGCAAGGAAGACAGACTCAGGTGGAGCTAAATAGCAAGGCAGCCAACGAGCTCACCAAAACACCTGAGGGAGGAAGCCCAGAGACTGCAATACCACTTGTGACCACAGAAGTGAACTCAGCCACAGAATTCACAACACTTCCCACAGCAACGTATTGATGGTTTATGCCTGGAGCAGAAGGAGAAAGTGAGCTGGTCTGGCTGTAATGGGCAAAAATGATGTCTTCCCTGAGCCCTTAGACTGTCGACACCTTGAAGCAGTGCGGGAGGGCCAGTGGTCAAATGGATCTCACCATAACTTAAATGAGCTCTTCCTTGGAAGCGGGAATTCCTAGTCGCCCAACTTCCTCCAACTTTGCGCAGTGGCAATATCGTAGCCCATGAGGTATAACCGAGGCGTGATTATTGCTAATTGAAAACTTTTCCCAATACCCCGCCATGATGACTTGAAATATAGTCAGCGTTGGCAATTTTTCTTGGTCTCTCAGGAGACTTCATCCATGGTATGCAAATGACAGAGTCTTAGCTCCTCACAGTGTGGAGGAGAATTCTTGCTTCCCACAGCAACGTATTGATGGTTTATGCCTGGAGCAGAAGGAGAAAGTGAGCTGGTCTGGCTGTAATGGGCAAAAATGATGTCTTCCCTGAGCCCTTAGACTGTCGACACCTTGAAGCAGTGCGGGAGGGCCAGTGGTCAAATGGATCTCACCATAACTTAAATGAGCTCTTCCTTGGAAGCGGGAATTCCTAGTCGCCCAACTTCCTCCAACTTTGCGCAGCGGCAATATCGTAGCCCATGAGGTATAACCGAGGCGTGATTATTGCTAATTGAAAACTTTTCCCAATACCCCGCCATGATGACTTGAAATATAGTCAGCATTGGCAATTTTTGTTGGTCTCTCAGGAGACTTCATCCATGGTATGCAAATGACAAAGTCTTAGCTCCTCCCAGCGTGGAGGAGAATCCTTGCTTCCCACAGCAACGTATTGATGGTTTATGCCTGGAGCAGAAGGAGAAAGTGAGCTGGTCTGGCTGTAATGGGCAAAAATGATGTCTTCCCTGAGCCCTTAGACTGTCGACACCTTGAAGCAGTGCGGGAGGGCCAGTGGTCAAATGGATCTCACCATAACTTAAATGAGCTCTTCCTTGGAAGCGGGAATTCCTAGTCGCCCAACTTCCTCCAACTTTGCGCAGTGGCAATATCGTAGCCCATGAGGTATAACCGAGGCGTGATTATTGCTAATTGAAAACTTTTCCCAATACCCCGCCATGATGACTTGAAATATAGTCAGCATTGGCAATTTTTGTTGGTCTCTCAGGAGACTTCATCCATGGTATGCAAATGACAGAGTCTTAGCTCCTCCCAGCGTGGAGGAGAATCCTTGCTTCCCACAGCAACGTATTGATGGTTTATGCCTGGAGCAGAAGGAGAAAGTGAGCTAGTCTGGCTGTAATGGGCAAAAATGATGTCTTCCCTGAGCCCTTAGACTGTCGACACCTTGAAGCAGTGCGGGAGGGCCAGTGGTCAAATGGATCTCACCATAACTTAAATGAGCTCTTCCTTGGAAGCGGGAATTCCTAGTCGCCCAACTTCCTCCAACTTTGCGCAGTGGCAATATCGTAGCACATGAGGTATAACCGAGGCGTGATTATTGCTAATTGAAAACTTTTCCCAATACCCCGCCATGATGACTTGAAATATAGTCAGCATTGGCAATTTTTGTTGGTCTCTCAGGAGACTTCATCCATGGTATGCAAATGACAGAGTCTTAGCTTCTCCCAGCGTGGAGGAGAATCCTTGCTTCCCACAGCAACGTATTGATGGTTTATGCCTGGAGCAGAAGGAGAAAGTGAGCTGGTCTGGCTGTAATGGGCAAAAATGATGTCTTCCCTGAGCCCTTAGACTGTCGACACCTTGAAGCAGTGCGGGAGGGCCAGTGGTCAAATGGATCTCACCATAACTTAAATGAGCTCTTCCTTGGAAGCGGGAATTCCTAGTCGCCCAACTTCCTCCAACTTTGCGCAGTGGCAATATTGTAGCCCATGAGGTATAACCGAGGCGTGATTATTGCTAATTGAAAACTTTTCCCAATACCCCGCCATGATGACTTGAAATATAGTCAGCATTGGCAATTTTTGTTGGTCTCTCAGGAGACTTCGTCCATGGTATGCAAATGACAGAGTCTTAGCTCCTCCCAGTGTGGAGGAGAATCCTTGCTACCCACAGCAACGTATTGATGGTTTATGCCTGGAGCAGAAGGAGAAAGTGAGCTGGTCTGGCTGTAATGGGCAAAAATGATGTCTTCCCTGAGCCCTTAGACTGTCGACACCTTGAAGCAGTGCGGGAGGGCCAGTGGTCAAATGGATCTCACCATAACTTAAATGAGCTCTTCCTTGGAAGCGGGAATTCCTAGTCGCCCAACTTCCTCCAACTTTGCGCAGTGGCAATATCGTAGCCCATGAGGTATAACCGAGGCGTGATTATTGCTAATTGAAAACTTTTCCCAATACCCCGCCATGATGACTTGAAATATAGTCAGCATTGGCAATTTTTGTTGGTCTCTCAGGAGACTTCATCCAAGGTATGCAAATGACAGAGTCTTAGCTCCTCCCAGTGTGGAGGAGAATCCTTGCTTCCCACAGCAACGTATTGATGGTTTATGCCTGGAGCAGAAGGAGAAAGTGAGCTGGTCTGGCTGTAATGGGCAAAAATGATGTCTTCCCTGAGCCCTTAGACTGTCGACACCTTGAAGCAGTGTGGGAGGGCCAGTGGTCAAATGGATCTCACCATAACCTAAATGAGCTCTTCCTTGGAAGCAGGAATTCCTAGTCGCCCAACTACCTCCAACTTTGCGCAGTGGCAATATCGTAGCCCATGAGGTATAACCGAGGCGTGATTATTGCTAATTGAAAACTTTTCCCAATACGTCGCCATGATGACTTGAAATATAGTCAGCGTTGGCTATTTTTGTTGGTCTCTCAGGAGACTTCATCCATGGTATGCAAATGACAGAGTCTTAGCTCCTTCCAGTGTGGAGGAGAATCCTTGCTTCCCACAGCAACGTATTGATGGTTTATGCCTGGAGCAGAAGGAGAAAGTGAGCTGGTCTGGCTGTAATGGGCAAAAATGATGTCTTCCCTGAGCCCTTAGACTGTCGACACCTTGAAGCAGTGCGGGAGGGCCAGTGGTCAAATGGATCTCACCATAACTTAAATGAGCTCTTCCTTGGAAGCGGGAATTCCTAGTCGCCCAACTTCCTCCAACTTTGCGCAGTGGCAATATCATAGCCCATGAGGTATAACCGAGGCGTGATTATTGCTAATTGAAAACTTTTCCCAATACCCCGCCATGATGACTTGAAATATAGTCAGCATTGGCAATTTTTGTTGGTCTCTCAGGAGACTTCATCCATGGTATGCAAATGACAGAGTCTTAGCTCCTCCCAGTGTGGAGGAGAATCCTTGCTTCCCACAGCAAAGTATTGATGGTTTATGCCTGGAGCAGAAGGAGAAAGTGAGCTGGTATGACTGTAATGGGCAAAAATGATGTCTTCCCTGAGCCCTTAGACTGTCGACACCTTGAAGCAGTGCGAGAGGGCCAGTGGTCAAATGGATCTCACCATAACTTAAATGAGCTCTTCCTTGGAAGCGGGAATTCCTATTCGCCCAACTTCCTCCAACTTTGCGCAGTGGCAATATCGTAGCCCATGAGGTATAACTGAGGCGTGATTATTGCTAATTGAAAACTTTTCCCAATACCCCGCCATGATGACTTGAAATATAGTCAGCATTGGCAATTTTTGTTGGTCTCTCAGGAGACTTCATCCATGGTATGCAAATGACAGAGTCTTAGCTCCTCCCAGTGTGGAGGAGAATCCTTGCTTCCCACAGCAACGTATTGATGGTTTATGCCTGGAGCAGAAGGAGAAAGTGAGCTGGTCTGGCTGTAATGGGCAAAAATGATGTCTTCCCTGAGCCCTTAGACTGTCGACACCTTGAAGCAGTGCGGGAGGGCCAGTGGTCAAATGGATCTCACCATAACTTAAATGAGCTCTTCCTTGGAAGCGGGAATTCCTAGTCGCCCAACTTCCTCCAACTTTGCGCAGTGGCAATATCGTAGCCCATGAGGTATAACCGAGGCGTGATTATTGCTAATTGAAAACTTTTCCCAATACCCCGCCATGATGACTTGAAATATAGTCAGCATTGGCAATTTTTGTTGGTCTCTCAGGAGACTTCATCCAAGGTATGCAAATGACAGAGTCTTAGCTCCTCCCAGTGTGGAGGAGAATCCTTGCTTCCCACAGCAACGTATTGATGGTTTATGCCTGGAGCAGAAGGAGAAAGTGAGCTGGTCTGGCTGTAATGGGCAAAAATGATGTCTTCCCTGAGCCCTTAGACTGTCGACACCTTGAAGCAGTGTGGGAGGGCCAGTGGTCAAATGGATCTCACCATAACCTAAATGAGCTCTTCCTTGGAAGCAGGAATTCCTAGTCGCCCAACTACCTCCAACTTTGCGCAGTGGCAATATCGTAGCCCATGAGGTATAACCGAGGCGTGATTATTGCTAATTGAAAACTTTTCCCAATACGTCGCCATGATGACTTGAAATATAGTCAGCGTTGGCTATTTTTGTTGGTCTCTCAGGAGACTTCATCCATGGTATGCAAATGACAGAGTCTTAGCTCCTTCCAGTGTG
This sequence comes from Ranitomeya imitator, assembly GCF_032444005.1. Lineage (NCBI taxonomy): Eukaryota > Metazoa > Chordata > Amphibia > Anura > Dendrobatidae > Ranitomeya > Ranitomeya imitator. The sequence continues at coordinate 653,343,231 of NC_091285.1, read as the reverse complement.
GAGGAGAATCCTTGCTTCCCACAGCAACGTATTGATGGTTTATGCCTGGAGCAGAAGGAGAAAGTGAGCTGGTCTGGCTGTAATGGGCAAAAATGATGTCTTCCCTGAGCCCTTAGACTGTCGACACCTTGAAGCAGTGCGGGAGGGCCAGTGGTCAAATGGATCTCACCATAACTTAAATGAGCTCTTCCTTGGAAGCGGGAATTCCTAGTCGCCCAACTTCCTCCAACTTTGCGCAGTGGCAATATCATAGCCCATGAGGTATAACCGAGGCGTGATTATTGCTAATTGAAAACTTTTCCCAATACCCCGCCATGATGACTTGAAATATAGTCAGCATTGGCAATTTTTGTTGGTCTCTCAGGAGACTTCATCCATGGTATGCAAATGACAGAGTCTTAGCTCCTCCCAGTGTGGAGGAGAATCCTTGCTTCCCACAGCAAAGTATTGATGGTTTATGCCTGGAGCAGAAGGAGAAAGTGAGCTGGTATGGCTGTAATGGGCAAAAATGATGTCTTCCCTGAGCCCTTAGACTGTCGACACCTTGAAGCAGTGCGAGAGGGCCAGTGGTCAAATGGATCTCACCATAACTTAAATGAGCTCTTCCTTGGAAGCGGGAATTCCTATTCGCCCAACTTCCTCCAACTTTGCGCAGTGGCAATATCGTAGCCCATGAGGTATAACTGAGGCGTGATTATTGCTAATTGAAAACTTTTCCCAATACCCCGCCATGATGACTTGAAATATAGTCAGCATTGGCAATTTTTGTTGGTCTCTCAGGAGACTTCATCCATGGTATGCAAATGACAGAGTCTTAGCTCCTCCCAGTGTGGAGGAGAATCCTTGCTTCCCACAGCAACGTATTGATGGTTTATGCCTGGAGCAGAAGGAGAAAGTGAGCTGGTCTGGCTGTAATGGGCAAAAATGATGTCTTCCCTGAGCCCTTAGACTGTCGACACCTTGAAGCAGTGCGGGAGGGCCAGTGGTCAAATGGATCTCACCATAACTTAAATGAGCTCTTCCTTGGAAGCGGGAATTCCTAGTCGCCCAACTTCCTCCAACTTTGCGCAGTGGCAATATCGTAGCCCATGAGGTATAACCGAGGCGTGATTATTGCTAATTGAAAACTTTTCCCAATACCCCGCCATGATGACTTGAAATATAGTCAGCATTGGCAATTTTTGTTGGTCTCTCAGGAGACTTCATCCATGGTATGCAAATGACAGAGTCTTAGCTGCTCCCAGTGTGGAGGAGAGTCCTTGCTTCCCACAGCAACGTATTGATGGTTTATGCCTGGAGCAGAAGGAGAAAGTGAGCTGGTATGGCTGTAATGGGCAAAAATGATGTCTTCCCTGAGCCCTTAGACTGTCGACACCTTGAAGCAGTGCGGGAGGGCCAGTGGTCAAATGGATCTCACCATAACTTAAATGAGCTCTTCCTTGGAAGCGGGAATTCCTACTCGCCCAACTTCCTCCAACTTTGCGCAGTGGCAATATCGTAGCCCATGAGGTATAACCGAGGCGTGATTATTGCTAATTGAAAACTTTTCCCAATACCCCGCCATGATGACTTGAAATATAGTCAGCATTGGCAATTTTTGTTGGTCTCTCAGGAGACTTCATCCATGGTATGCAAATGACAGAGTCTTAGCTCCTCCCAGTGTGGAGGAGAATCCTTGCTTCCCACAGCAACGTATTGATGGTTTATGCCTGGAGCAGAAGGAGAAAGTGAGCTGGTCTGGCTGTAATGGGCAAAAATGATGTCTTCCCTGAGCCCTTAGACTGTCGACACCTTGAAGCAGTGCGGGAGGGCCAGTGGTCAAATGGATCTCACCATAACTTAAATGAGCTCTTCCTTGGAAGCGGGAATTCCTAGTCGCCCAACTTCCTCCAACTTTGCGCAGTGGCAATATCGTAGCCCATGAGGTATAACCGAGGCGTGATTATTGCTAATTGAAAACTTTTCCCAATACCTCGCCATGATGACTTGAAATATAGTCAGCATTGGCAATTTTTGTTGGTCTCTCAGGAGACTTCATCCATGGTATGCAAATGACAGAGTCTTAGCTCCTCCCAGTGTGGAGGAGAATCCTTGCTTCCCACAGCAAAGTATTGATGGTTTATGCCTGGAGCAGAAGGAGAAAGTGAGCTGGTATGGCTGTAATGGGCAAAAATGATGTCTTCCCTGAGCCCTTAGACTGTCGACACCTTGAAGCAGTGCGGGAGGGCCAGTGGTCAAATGGATCTCACCATAACTTAAATGAGCTCTTCCTTGGAAGCGGGAATTCCTAGTCGCCCAACTTCCTCCAACTTTGCGCAGTGGCAATATCGTAGCCCATGAGGTATAACCGAGGCGTGATTATTGCTAATTGAAAACTTTTCCCAATACCCCGCCATGATGACTTGAAATATAGTCAGCATTGGCAATTTTTGTTGGTCTCTCAGGAGACTTCATCCATGGTATGCAAATGACAGAGTCTTAGCTCCTCCCAGTGTGGAGGAGAATCCTTGCTTCCCACAGCAACGTATTGATGGTTTATGCCTGGAGCAGAAGGAGAAAGTGAGCTGGTCTGGCTGTAATGGGCAAAAATGATGTCTTCCCTGAGCCCTTAGACTGTCGACACCTTGAAGCAGTGCGGGAGGGCCAGTGGTCAAATGGATCTCACCATAACTTAAATGAGCTCTTCCTTGGAAGCGGGAATTCCTAGTCGCCCAACTTCCTCCAACTTTGCGCAGTGGCAATATCGTAGCCCATGAGGTATAACCGAGGCGTGATTATTGCTAATTGAAAACTTTTCCCAATACCTCGCCATGATGACTTGAAATATAGTCAGCATTGGCAATTTTTGTTGGTCTCTCAGGAGACTTCATCCATGGTATGCAAATGACAGAGTCTTAGCTCCTCCCAGTGTGGAGGAGAATCATTGCTTCCCACAGCAACGTATTGATGGTTTATGCCTGGAGCAGAAGGAGAAAGTGAGCTGGTCTGGCTGTAATGGGCAAAAATGATGTCTTCCCTGAGCCCTTAGACTGTCGACACCTTGAAGCAGTGCGGGAGGGCCAGTGGTCAAATGGATCTCACCATAACTTAAATGAGCTCTTCCTTGGAAGCGGGAATTCCTAGTCGCCCAACTTCCTCCAACTTTGCGCAGTGGCAATATCGTAGCCCATGAGGTATAACCAAGGCGTGATTATTGCTAATTGAAAACTTTTCCCAATACCCCGCCATGATGACTTGAAATATAGTCAGCATTGGCAATTTTTGTTGGTCTCTCAGGAGACTTCATCCATGGTATGCAAATGACAGAGTCTTAGCTCCTCCCAGTGTGGAGGAGAATCCTTGCTTCCCACAGCAACGTATTGATGGTTTATGCCTGGAGCAGAAGGAGAAAGTGAGCTGGTCTGGCTGTAATGGGCAAAAATGATGTCTTCCCTGAGCCCTTAGACTGTCGACACCTTGAAGCAGTGCGGGAGGGCCAGTGGTCAAATGGATCTCACCATAACTTAAATGAGCTCTTCCTTGGAAGCGGGAATTCCTAGTCGCCCAACTTCCTCCAACTTTGCGCAGTGGCAATATCGTAGCCCATGAGGTATAACCGAGGCGTGATTATTGCTAATTGAAAACTTTTCCCAATACCCCGCCATGATGACTTGAAATATAGTCAGCATTGGCAATTTTTGTTGGTCTCTCAGGAGACTTCATCCATGGTATGCAAATGACAGAGTCTTAGCTCCTCCCAGTGTGGAGGAGAATCCTTGCTACCCACAGCAACGTATTGATGGTTTATGCCTGGAGCAGAAGGAGAAAGTGAGCTGGTCTGGCTGTAATGGGCAAAAATGATGTCTTCCCTGAGCCCTTAGACTGTCGACACCTTGAAGCAGTGCGGGAGGGCCAGTGGTCAAATGGATCTCACCATAACTTAAATGAGCTCTTCCTTGGAAGCGGGAATTCCTAGTCGCCCAACTTCCTCCAACTTTGCGCAGTGGCAATATCGTAGCCCATGAGGTATAACCGAGGCGTGATTATTGCTAATTGAAAACTTTTCCCAATACCCCGCCATGATGACTTGAAATATAGTCAGCATTGGCAATTTTTGTTGGTCTCTCAGGAGACTTCATCCATGGTATGCAAATGACAGAGTCTTAGCTCCTCCCAGTGTGGAGAAAAATCCTTGCTTCCCACAGCAACGTATTGATGGTTTATGCCTGGAGCAGAAGGAGAAAGTGAGCTGGTCTGGCTGTAATGGGCAAAAATGATGTCTTCCCTGAGCCCTTAGACTGTCGACACCTTGAAGCAGTGTGGGAGGGCCAGTGGTCAAATGGATCTCACCATAACTTAAATGAGCTCTTCCTTGGAAGCGGGAATTCCTAGTCGCCCAACTTCCTCCAACTTTGCGCAGTGGCAATATCGTAGCCCATGAGGTATAACCGAGGCGTGATTATTGCTAATTGAAAACTTTTCCCAATACCCCGCCATGATGACTTGAAATATAGTCAGCGTTGGCTATTTTTGTTAGTCTCTCAGGAGACTTCATCCAAGGTATGCAAATGACAGAGTCTTAGCTCCTCCCAGCGTGGAGGAGAATCCTTGCTTCCCACAGCAACGTATTGATGGTTTATGCCTGGAGCAGAAGGAGAAAGTGAGCTGGTCTGGCTGTAATGGGCAAAAATGATGTCTTCCCTGAGCCCTTAGACTGTCGACACCTTGAAGCAGTGCGGGAGGGCCAGTGGTCAAATGGATCTCACCATAACTTAAATGAGCTCTTCCTTGGAAGCGGGAATTCCTAGTCGCCCAACTTCCTCCAACTTTGCGCAGTGGCAATATCGTAGCACATGAGGTATAACCGAGGCGTGATTATTGCTAATTGAAAACTTTTCCCAATACCCCGCCATGATGACTTGAAATATAGTCAGCATTGGCAATTTTTGTTGGTCTCTCAGGAGACTTCATCCATGGTATGCAAATGACAGAGTCTTAGATCCTCCCAGCGTGGAGGAGAATCCTTGCTTCCCACAGCAACGTATTGATGGTTTATGCCTGGAGCAGAATGAGAAAGTGAGCTGGTCTGGCTGTAATGGGCAAAAATGATGTCTTCCCTGAGCCCTTAGACTGTCGACACCTTGAAGCAGTGCGGGAGGGCCAGTGGTCAAATGGATCTCACCATAACTTAAATGAGCTCTTCCTTGGAAGCGGGAATTCCTAGTCGCCCAACTTCCTCCAACTTTGCGCAGTGGCAATATCGTAGCCCATGAGGTATAACCGAGGCGTGATTATTGCTAATTGAAAACTTTTCCCAATACCCCGCCATGATGACTTGAAATATAGTCAGCATTGGCAATTTTTGTTGGTCTCTCAGGAGACTTCATCCATGGTATGCAAATGACAGAGTCTTAGCTCCTCCCAGTGTGGAGGAGAATCCTTGCTACCCACAGCAACGTATTGATGGTTTATGCCTGGAGCAGAAGGAGAAAGTGAGCTGGTCTGGCTGTAATGGGCAAAAATGATGTCTTCCCTGAGCCCTTAGACTGTCGACACCTTGAAGCAGTGCGGGAGGGCCAGTGGTCAAATGGATCTCACCATAACTTAAATGAGCTCTTCCTTGGAAGCGGGAATTCCTAGTCGCCCAACTTCCTCCAACTTTGCGCAGTGGCAATATCGTAGCCCATGAGGTATAACCGAGGCGTGATTATTGCTAATTGAAAGCTTTTCCCAATACCCCGCCATGATGACTTGAAATATAGTCAGCATTGGCAATTTTTGTTGGTCTCTCAGGAGACTTCATCCATGGTATGCAAATGACAGAGTCTTAGCTCCTCCCAGTGTGGAGGAAAATCCTTGCTTCCCACAGCAACGTATTGATGGTTTATGCCTGGAGCAGAAGGAGAAAGTGAGCTGGTCTGGCTGTAATGGGCAAAAATGATGTCTTCCCTGAGCCCTTAGACTGTCGACACCTTGAAGCAGTGCGGGAGGGCCAGTGGTCAAATGGATCTCACCATAACTTAAATGAGCTCTTCCTTGGAAGCGGGAATTCCTAGTCGCCCAACTTCCTCCATCTTTGCGCAGTGGCAATATCGTAGCACATGAGGTATAACCGAGGCGTGATTATTGCTAATTGAAAACTTTTCCCAATACCCCGCCATGATGACTTGAAATATAGTCAGCATTGGCAATTTTTGTTGGTCTTTCAGGAGACTTCATCCATGGTATGCAAATGACAGAGTCTTAGCTTCTCCCAGCGTGGAGGAGAATCCTTGCTTCCCACAGCAACGTATTGATGGTTTATGCCTGGAGCAGAAGGAGAAAGTGAGCTGGTCTGGCTGTAATGGGCAAAAATGATGTCTTCCCTGAGCCTTTAGACTGTCGACACCTTGAAGCAGTGCGGGAGGGCCAGTGGTCAAATGGATCTCACCATAACTTAAATGAGCTCTTCCTTGGAAGCGGGAATTCCTAGTCGCCCAACTTCCTCCAACTTTGCGCAGTGGCAATATTGTAGCCCATGAGGTATAACCGAGGCGTGATTATTGCTAATTGAAAACTTTTTCCAATACCCCGCCATGATGACTTGAAATATAGTCAGCATTGGCAATTTTTGTTGGTCTCTCAGGAGACTTCGTCCATGGTATGCAAATGACAGAGTCTTAGCTCCTCCCAGTGTGGAGGAGAATCCTTGCTACCCACAGCAACGTATTGATGGTTTATGCCTGGAGCAGAAGGAGAAAGTGAGCTGGTCTGGCTGTAATGGGCAAAAATGATGTCTTCCCTGAGCCCTTAGACTGTCGACACCTTGAAGCAGTGCGGGAGGGCCAGTGGTCAAATGGATCTCACCATAACTTAAATGAGCTCTTCCTTGGAAGCGGGAATTCCTAGTCGCCCAACTTCCTCCAACTTTGCGCAGTGGCAATATCGTAGCCCATGAGGTATAACCGAGGCGTGATTATTGCTAATTGAAAACTTTTCCCAATACCCCGCCATGATGACTTGAAATATAGTCACCGTTGGCAATTTTTGTTGGTCTCTCAGGAGACTTCATCCATGGTATGCAAATGACAGAGTCTTAGCTCCTCCCAGTGTGGAGGAGAATCCTTGCTTTCCACAGCAACGTATTGATGGTTTATGCCTGGAGCAGAAGGAGAAAGTGAGCTGGTCTGGCTGTAATGGGCAAAAATGATGTCTTCCCTGAGCCCTTAGACTGTCGACACCTTGAAGCAGTGCGGGAGGGCCAGTGGTCAAATGGATCTCACCATAACTTAAATGAGCTCTTCCTTGGAAGCGGGAATTCCTAGTCGCCCAACTTCCTCCAACTTTGCGCAGTGGCAATATCGTAGCCCATGAGGTATAACCGAGGCGTGATTATTGCTAATTGAAAACTTTTCCCAATACCCCGCCATGATGACTTGAAATATAGTCAGCATTGGCAATTTTTGTTGGTCTCTCAGGAGACTTCATCCATGGTATGCAAATGACAGAGTCTTAGCTCCTCCCAGTGTGGAGGAGAATCCTTGCTTCCCACAGCAACGTATTGATGGTTTATGCCTGGAGCAGAAGGAGAAAGTGAGCTGGTCTGGCTGTAATGGGCAAAAATGATGTCTTCCCTGAGCCCTTAGACTGTCGACACCTTGAAGCAGTGCGGGAGGGCCAGTGGTCAAATGGATCTCACCATAACTTAAATGAGCTCTTCCTTGGAAGCGGGAATTCCTAGTCGCCCAACTTCCTCCAACTTTGCGCAGTGGCAATATCGTAGCCCATGAGGTATAACCGAGGCGTGATTATTGCTAATTGAAAACTTTTCCCAATACCCCGCCATGATGACTTGAAATATAGTCAGCATTGGCAATTTTTGTTGGTCTCTCAGGAGACTTCATCCATGGTATGCAAATGACAGAGTCTTAGCTCCTCCCAGTGTGGAGGAGAATCCTTGCTTCCCACAGCAACTTATTGATGGTTTATGCCTGGAGCAGAAGGAGAAAGTGAGCTGGTCTGGCTGTAATGGGCAAAAATGATGTCTTCCCTGAGCCCTTAGACTGTCGACACCTTGAAGCAGTGCGGGAGGGCCAGTGGTCAAATGGATCTCACCATAACTTAAATGAGCTCTTCCTTGGAAGCGGGAATTCCTAGTCGCCCAACTTCCTCCAACTTTGCGCAGTGGCAATATCGTAGCCCATGAGGTATAACCGAGGCGTGATTATTGCTAATTGAAAACTTTTCCCAATA